>NC_139642.1:3155315-3467315 GCF_964638095.1 Poromitra crassiceps
TATCACAGTAAACGATATAATCACCATTTGCGGTTAATAATTAATTATGCCTCCACCGGCCAGAGCCAAGCCGGAGGCATTATGGTTTCGGGTTGTCCGTACGTACGCATGTCTGATGGTGGTCAAAGGTTAAAGTTCAAGGTCTCTGTGACCTCACGAACACCATTTTCTAGCTCGTTAACGCAATATCTTGGGAACGCATGGATGGAATTTTGTCAAATTTATCTCAAACGTCCACTTGGACTCAAGGATGAACTGATTACATTTTGGTGGTCAAAGCGCAAAGTCACTGTGACCTCACCAATGCCATTTTCAATCTCATTAATGTGCTATCTCAGGAACGCCTTGACGGAATGTCATTACATTTGGCTCAAACATCCACTTGGACTCAAGGATGAACTGATTCAATTTTAGTGGTCAAAGGTCAAAGTCCAAGGTCACTGTGACCTCACAGCTCGTTAACGCGATATCTCAGTAAGGGCTTGACGGCATTTCTTCACCTTTGGCTGAAACGTCAACGTCTGGACTGTCATGGATGTCAACTGCTCACTTATTGGCGGAGGCATATATCCACGGTGCAGTTGTTTTAGTTATTAATTATATTCCAGATTCAAGATGTTATTGTCACTCTGTAGTACAAGTGAAATCCTTATGCTGTAGGCTCCGTTACAGACA
Organism: Poromitra crassiceps; assembly: GCF_964638095.1. Taxonomy (NCBI): domain Eukaryota; kingdom Metazoa; phylum Chordata; class Actinopteri; order Beryciformes; family Melamphaidae; genus Poromitra; species Poromitra crassiceps. The sequence goes on from NC_139642.1 coordinate 3,155,991, forward strand.
AGGTTCAGTCAGTAAATAGGCGCAAAATCATGGCAAACGCAACAACAACAACTATATATACCGGTATATATATATAGGCTACCGGTGTGTGTATATATGTATATATATATATATTTATACCATGGTCTGGGTGAATACTCGATTCTGATTGGCTGCAAGGTGTCCATTAAAAAGTGATAATGTACAGTTGGTAAAGACGTTCAGCCAAATGGTCTGTTCACCATTCATATCAATGCGCCATAGTTTCAACAGTGGTATCAAGAGAGCTGTTTGAGCTCTATAAGGGTTAATATGACACTTTTGGAAGTTGAGAAAAAAATGGAGTCGGTCAAAGTAAGTATTTAAATCACCCATGTGTGCTCAGTTTATCAAAAATAACTCTTATTTACTATTTTGATTTTCGTTTCGGAGATTTCCCTCTGAGCGGGGGCGAGCTGCGCCCTTCGTTCTGGTCAGCTGACAGAAGCCGGGCTCTCAGCTGTCAACTGTCAAACTCTCTGTTTACAACTTATAGCAACCAGCAGCCAGGCGCTCTGGGAGAGCGTGCGCTGCCTCTATCACTGATACAAATCAAGTGAAAGAGGAAAAAGACGAGATCAACTTCGCGGAAGCAACCATCCTCGGCTTCGCCTCGGACGGTTCACGCCTCCACGTCGTCCCTTAAAAAGTGATAATGGACACCTCGTCGTGCATTAACCCTTACATTGACTAACTTGACTAAAACACTAATATATTATATCAGAAGTGTTCTTTGTTTTGTGTTCACAATAGTGATGTCAGTTAGATTTGGTTAGGTCGGAGCTATGGAATATTAAATCCTCCATCTTTGCTCACTACATCTGCCTTTCTTACTGTCATGTTACTGGCAACTAAACCTGTTCAAATTTTGCATTGGGGAGAGTTCTATTGAAGTGAATGGGCAGGCATGGAAAGTCCACTATAAACCATTATCTGTGTCGTTTCATATTTTATTGAAAATGCTTCCACCAGATTTTCATGGCTGCTTTATGAGAAACGCCAGTTGAGTGGCAACAACAACGTTGACATCACTGGCACTCAGCATTGGGAGGATTAACGTTATTATCGATATCAGATTCTTCATCGTCAATAACATAATGCTAAATATCACTGACACTGAAGTTACTCGGCGTTACAGCTAGAAGTGCCTTGTTGTTCGACTTGTCCTGTTTGTTTTTTCTGAGCGGGTCCCCCTGACGACGTAGTTTTCCTTTTTAGCCCGTGTAACACGTCCGGCTAGTCGTTTGAATGCATTAAGCACCGTTCCGCACAAACATAGATCGGTCCGCTGCGCCATCCCGTAAACTTTACGGCATGGCGCAGCCAGCCGAAAGCAAAACAAACGCATGTGAAGATGGCAGAACATGAAATCAGACACACCAGCTGTAGTTGCTCCCAACCAGCCAACAATCGAGCAAGCAATGCTATAAAGCATCCATCACCCAACTCGGACAGGGCGAAACGAATCACAAAATCCATTGCAACTTTTATTGTCATGGATATACGTCCGTACTCAATCGTTGAGAACCAGGGATGTTGCGCACTTTGGAGCCATTTTTTACCGACACAGTGATCCCCAGACTGTAAAATGAGACCAAAGCCAAAGTTATGGACTCACTGAAGAAAGCGGGTAGGATATCTCTAGCTTGTGATGTGTGGACATCCATTGTTACTGCGCACTTCATCACTGAACAATGGCAGTGGCAGCTAGCGTCTCATGGACTCCAAACAAGAGTGATGACTGAGAGCCACACGGGTGCAAATGTGGCAGAGCTGTTACAACATGTAGAAGAAGTGATTCAGAATATGCTGAAGTGAAGTTAATTTACTACAAGGATGCTGCTACAGGCACCAATGGCACACTTGTGTTTCTTTTCCTGTTGGTTATTTGCAATGCTGGGAAATGTAACCTTCCAGTTGACACATCAATTCCATTTGCTTTGTTAAAGAGATATTCAACAGGGAGAGCCAGACAGAGAAGTCTGGGTCAGATCATGTCAGTTTTTGAAAAAAGGGCGGGGAGTTTTCAGGCTTTCGAATCCGCCCACTCAGGGGCGGAGCAACCCTATCAGCCCAGAGGGGGCGAAGCTCTTAGGCTGGTTTCACACCGACGACCCACGCCTTGCCTTGCCTCAACCCACGCCTACGCCGAGCTGGGCGTGAACCTGTTACACGCTTTTGCGATCACACCGCACGCCTTTTGCACGCCGAACCTGGAGCCGAGTCACAAGCGCCTCTCCTCTCTCCCGACTGTATTTTTTCACGTGTTGTCCAGAATTGTCATGGGTAGCCTCTAGGTAAAATAAATCGGATATATTTAATGTTCTATTGATGCTGGATATGTATAACCAGGTCTGACTATAGTCGGACATTTTAGAGAGGTGATCTTGCAAGAATATGTGCTGGCACAACAACATTGTCCATCTTGCTTCTTCGGTCGCTATTCTCTCTCATGAAGATTTGTTTGCCGACAGGGAGAAAGCCCCACGTGATAGCCACCCGTCAATCTCTCTCTCGCTCTCTCTCTCTGCTCAATACTGTTGTAGAAACTCCATTTTATTTTGAAATTCAGTTGACTTTGCCAGTTCCCACGGATATTGTCGCGTTTTTCTTTCATGGCTTGACAGAAAAGCCTGCCTGCACGCGCCTTGTCGGCGTGAAAATAGAACTCTCGCCTATTCGATAAAATCAGCAAGGCACAGGCAAGGCGTGGGTACACGCAGGGTTCACGCTCAGGCGCCCGGTGTACACAGCCTCATTGACTAAAACGGACGCCTATTTAAAAGCGTGGGTAAAGGCAAGGCATAGGCAAGGCGTGGGTCGTCGGTGTGAAACCAGCGTTAGGGGGGCCCCATCATTTTTTTTTTTTTAATTTTTTAAGCCCAGGCCAGGCCGCGAATAAGTTTGAATCAGTTTTAGCTATGGCCCAATCCCAATTCCTATCTTAACCCTCAATCTTAACCCTCAGTCTCAAAAATGCGCACTCCCGCGAAGTGCTAGTGCTGTCCCGATTCTCAGTGTGTTGAGTTAAGGGTTAAGTTTAAGGGCTGTATGTCCCTTACTTTTGAGATTTTCCAGGACCACCCTTGGCAGTGAGTGCGATCCCAGAATCCCTTGCGTGTCATCAGCTAGATCCATTCAGATGGAAGATGGCGGCGAAAGGAGGAAAAAAGCAGCCCTACAAAGTTAAGTATTTCCTTGTTAATAGAGATGTAAAAATTACGATAACCATTGTATTAGCTTAGTTTAATGTCATTTTATGGATTTCCGTTTTGGAATCCTAACAACAATTGTTGTTGCTAACTATCGATAGTCAGTAGCCGTGCTGGTCAAGCCATATTATTATATTATAACATTGTTAACGTTGTTACGAAATGCCATAATTCTCGGTGGTAATGTCGTTGTTGAGTTGTTTTTATCAAGATACAGCCTACGTGTAATGCTACGCACCACAAAACAAGTGGGGGCTAGAATGACCGTGCTTTCCGAGGTGAGGGCTGGCTTGACTGCAGTGTTTATCTAATGATAGATCGTTAGCTAGATAAAAAGCATGGGAGATAACTGCAAACTTATCACATGAACACGGTAGTCAGTAGTTACAACATCCAGCAGTGCCGATAACATGTTTCGGTTTAACTGGTGACCGTGTTAAATCGGCTACGTTGCAACGTTAGCAATGTTATAATATATTATAATAATAATAATATGGCTTGACCGCACCAGCACGGCTACTGACTATCGATAGTTAGCAACAACAAATGTGTTAGGCTCCAAAACGGAAATCCATAAAATGACATTTAAACTAAGATAATACAATGGTTATCGTAATTTCTACATCTATATTATCAAGGAAATATTTGTAGGGATGCTTTTTTCCTCTCCTTTTGAATTGACAGACTGGACGGAGCTTTGGTATACTGCTGCCCCCCACAGTCTGAAGACATATCTGCCTTTAAGGGCTGTCCCATTTTAAAGTCGCAAGATAGCCCTTAACACTTAGTTTTGAGGGCTACTAAGATTGAGGGTTGAGCTTGAGGGTTAAGATTGAGGGTTAAGAAAATAATTGGGATTGGGCCCTTATTTAGTGGAATATCTCATTTTAAACACACCAATGTTATTGTCTATTGATTGAATTCCTCTCACACTCACACCACTGACTTTATTAAATAAAGTCATTTTAAGTCACAACTGTAAAATAGCTGATAGCCCCTATATCCGAAAACACAATTCGTCACTCATTGAGCCAAGTAATATTATGTCCAAGAAAGCTTACAGTGAAGCCACTTTACAGACAAGCTTGTTCTGAAGAAGAAACAGAAAAACACAGGTTGCCAGCCGGGCCCAGTGGCCTGGCCTGGCCTGGCCTGCAAAAAAAAAGAAAAAATGTTTTTACTTTGATTTTTTGATGGGGCCCCCCTGACGAGTGGGCCCCGGGGTGGGCGCACCCTCTGCCCCGGTGTACGCTCCGCTACTGCGCCCACTCCACATTTGGATAGGATGAGCTTTTGTGGGGCGGGCAAATTTCAAAGCCAATGGCAGACCTCTGTGCAGTTCCTGCTCGCACATGTGTAGTTTCAGTTAAAGCCAGCTAGCACTGTGAATGGATCTGCTGCTGATGTTCCTGTCCAAACCTCGCGTCACCAGGCTCTCTCAGTCCAAACACCAGCATACCGTTTTACTTCATCGAACCAAACGGTTCAGCTAACGCTATAATCGGGAGAGACCATAGAACATTTCACTCCGACCAAAACAAAAAAAAACCTTGAAAAAATATTTTCTTTAAACACAATTTTTTTTAACGTTTTGGTCCCAGTGAGATGTTATGCGATCTCCCCTGTTTCTAAATATATCTGTACCGTTTGATTTGAACCAGTAAAACTTTTTATAAGCATTTTACGAAATGTGTATGGGAAAATAAATGGCAGATGAAAATCTGGTACAGTGCTGAAGCAGGAAGTAGGCGGTCACTTTGCCTCTTTATTGTTTGATATTACCCAGAAGGCTTTGAGGCGGCTAACTTTTGACAAGAAAACCATCAAATCTGGCTAAAAAGTTAGATAGAAATAATACTTATTTGTAACACAAAATGCAATTCAGGAATATTTGAATATTGGACAAAATAAAATAAAATAAACTCATTGGGCCCTATTCTCCCACAGGCCTTCGGCGCTAAAACGGGCCTTAAACGCAAAAAAACGTGCCTTGCGCCTGCCTCGGGAAGATATCAATATGGCTTTACGCTGCCAAATGCGCTTTAGGCCGAATGGGCATGGCGCAGTCCCAGAATGGGCCAGAATGGGCGTGTCGGCCTTAAATGCCGGCGTAATGATATCTTCCCACCTGGCGTAAATTTAGCGCTTTGCGCTTTTGAAAACCAGGCCTATTCAGTGCGCCAGTTGCGCGGGGCGCTCCCCTCTGTCACCCTTCTCTGTGTCACTCCCTCTCTCTTGCTCATATCAGTCTGACAGGCACAATACGACTCTCTCTCTGTGACTCCCTCGGTCAGACAGACACAACACATAGCAGCACCCAGCTTACCATAGGAAAAAGAAGTTGTAAGTTCACTGCCTGGCATGTCCCAGCATGCAATGGGCTTCTCCATTTCGCTACTAAATAGCAACCAAATGAGCCGAAATAGATATAAAGGTCGATTTAAATAATGTTTAATGGTAACACAACCTGCAGAACATTTCAATATTGGACCAAATAAAACATCGAAATGAAAACACCACCCTATGTGAAACATATATGTCCTCCTGCCTATATATACCCCTTGTCGATTTAACGTGATTTAGATAAGTGACAGCGGAACGCGCTTCTACTGGCATCTGTTGTACTGTGATGTCCGCTCCAATAACTTGGCCCTATTTCACATTTAGTTTTACAATAAAAACACATTTATGCAATGACTTTACATAATGTAGGGTATATTTATGTGCATCATCCTTCCTGCAGCAGGCGAGAGAAAATGATATCTTTCTGGACAAACTTTTACCAATCTAATAGGCTATATTTTTCTAGATGCATTTAGAACATTCTTTTCACTATGATCTTGCTATAGTGTAGGGTATTTACATGCTTGCAGTATTTAAACTGCAGTTAGATTGGTTTGAGAAGCATACTAATATGGAATAATAGCCTATATATGGAGACAGACAGACTGGATGAAGGGAGGGTGGGGGGCAGAGCGCTTGGCTTTTGTCTGGTTTTGCTGGACCACTGGAATTGGAGCTTAAAAGGCAAGCGTGCGATTCGTTTATTGCACTTATCCAATGAGCATGACGGTGCATAATTTTACGCTTAAAAGGCGTGGTTATAATGGTTGAGGCTGAGTGTAGCGCCGATACCAAGATATCAAGTGCGCTGGTCCACGCCCACTGCGCCAGGCGCTCGGCGTAGAAACTAGGCCGATGCAACGATAGGGGCCATTGAGTGCCAGCCACTTTTGGAAAACGGATGCTCCCAGTGCCAGCCCTTTCAGAGCGTTTTCAGTAATTTCTCAAGGCCCACAGAATATTGTGTGATATTACTATGTAAACACCGAACACGCCCAAAGAACGATGAGACTCTATTGCATCATCAGCAAAAAAAAGTTTATTGATATCATTTTCCGTTCTTTAGTTATCAGCCGGAGAAGATAGGTTGTTTTCAGCAAAAACAGACGTTTCAAACTAGAAGCTGAGATAATCAGCCTTTTGTGAAATTTCAAGCACATCACTGACTCTGAAGCTAATATTTTCTGATGTAGTGACACCTCAATAATAATTTCCTTCAATAAAACAGTGAAAACAAAGGAATTTTGTTTGGCAAAATAAGATTTTTTAGCTGCAACCAGCAGCGCTGGCCCCTGCTGCGCAGACCCTACACCTTCTTGCTGGTCTTGATTTACTGCTGGTGGGCATCATATATTCTAGCTTGTGTTTGCCAACCAATCTGTCCATCGAGCCTGCTGTCTGGGTCAGTGTTGTATGCTGCCCTGCGTGCCCCACCCCCCTCGGCTCTGGTGGCTCTGGTGGCTCTCTGCTGCGTTTGCTCTGCACTGAAAACCCAGCTTTTTCACAGCGTTCCGCTGTTTTTGTCGCCCGCTCCCAGCGCTTCCAACTGAGAATAATAACAACTCCACAACTAATCATGTGGAGGAGCTATCGCAGCGGAGACGGAGGGGCTCAATTGTGGCAGCAGATTGGCTGCTGCAGGCACAGCTAACGTTATGCTTCATGCATATCGATGCATACCGATGCGGTTTCCGTGTCCCCGCGGCTTCTTCTGTTTTTTTCCTCACCTTTCTCTAATCTGGAGAGCACTGTCGCCACCTAATGGGTCCGTAAAATAGCTTTTACACATTCAACATCCCCCATACTTTCACAGGAGATGCATCAGGCTTTGATCCACGTCCCACCGTCAAAAAACACAATTGACGACTTTAGTCGTCATTGGCACTCTACGTTACTATTTGAATTGACGACTATAGTCGTCATTGGTACTCAATGAGTTAAATGGCAACCCTAAGAGAAACACACATCCACCGGTGGGGTGTATATATACCCCTCGCAAATACAACGTGAATAGGGAAATTGGTAGTTTGTAACATGTAACGTAACATGGTTGCACACTGTGATATCCACTCCAACAAGACTTGCTTACTTACGCCACTTTTTCAATAAAAACACATTTATGCAATGACTTTACATAATGTATATTTATGTTGCATCATTTAGCCTGTGCTGTGATGTGCATGAGCAGCAGGTAAAAGTTACCAAACTAAGCCTGAATGAGCCTTGTTCATTGTTGTGAAAGTGTAGTGAGTGCTGCGGGGGTGTTCGACTTGTTGACGCCTCGCCTGACTGTGCTCGCCTGCTCTCGTCTGCTTTCCAGGCGAGGCGGCAGTCAACTCAAACGAGCCTATTGCCACCGATAGTTACAGGTGAGCTTACAACCTTTATCTGAAGGTAGTAGAAGTATATGGATGCATCGGGACCACTGGGGGAGCGAGCCAACACCAGTCAAAGCTGTCGGGGTACCCCCCCACGCAGGACACTAAACCCGGAAAAGACACACGGCAGACGTGCTGTGTATTTCTGATATAATTTTGTTTAATCCTGGCTTCTTCTGATGTGAATAGATCAATAAAATGTTTTCCAGTTATTCCTAGGCTGCAAACATGTTTTAACATGCAAATCGGAGTTCAAGATTCAAGATTCAAGATTTTTATTGTCACTCCGTAGTACAAGTATCACGTGTGAAATTCTTGTGCTGTGAACTCCATTTACAACATAGTACAAATATAACAGGGCATATGAGTGCAAAAACAACAAAAGACACAACAAGCAATAAGGCAGTAGAGTGATAAGACAAGTCAGAGACAGTGGCATATTCACTGCACATAGGTGCACATGTCATGTGCATACTTAGACGTACTTAAACATTTTGAATTCGACGTATTTGACGTACAGGTGCAAATAGCATATACCTAATTAAACATACAATTAAACATTAGACATACATAGTGGTAGCATCTACAGTGCGGTACAGTACAGCTACTACACTATTTGCGTATGTTAAGGAGTCTCGTGGCCTGCGGGAAGAAACTGTCCCTCAAGCGATTTGTGCGTGCTTTTGGGACCCTGTATCTTCTCCCTGAGGGTAACAGGGAGAACAGGCTGTTGTGGGGATGGTTTGTGTCTTTGATGATCTTCAGGGACCTCCTGAGGCACCGCTGTTTATACAGTTCCTGCAGTTCTGGCAGCTCACATCCTGTTACGTGCTGGGCCGTGCGTCTCACTCTCCGTAGCGCCCTGCGGTCCATGGTGGTACAGTTCCCGTACCAGGTGGTGAAGCAGCCAGTCAGCAGGCTTTCAATGGTGCCTCTGTAGAAGTCCCTGAGGATTTCTGGCCTTAGCCCAAATTTCTTTAGGCGCCTGAGTCCGTGTAGTCGCTGTTGGGCCTTTTTGACAACAGTGGCGGTGTGACCGGCCCATGTCAGGTCCTGGTGGATGTTGACTCCCAGGTACTTGAAGCTGTCCACCCTTTCCACCACTGTGCCGTTGCTGGTGATTGGGGTGTGTGCGCCCCGCCCCCTCCTGTAGTCCACAATGATCTCCTTGGTCTTGGAGACGTTCAGAGAGAGGTGGTTGTCCTGGCACCACTGTTCTAGGGCCTTCACCTCCTCTCTGTAGGCTGTCTCGTCGCCCCTGGAGATCAGCCCCACGACTGCTGTGTCGTCTGCAAACTTCACAAAGGTGTTTGAAGTTTGAGTCCTAATGCAGTCGTGGGTGTAGAGGTCATACCAGAAGGGGCTGGAGACGCATCCCTGGGGCGCTCCTATGCTGATGGTCAGTGGGGAGGAGGTGAGGTTGCCCACTCTCACCACCTGGCGGCGGTCTGTCAGAAAGTCCAGGATCCAGTCACACATTGCTGTGTTTAGTCCCAGGACCTTGAGCTTGCTTACCAGCCTGGAGGGTACTATGGTGTTGAATGCTGAGCTGTAGTCCACGAACAGCATTCTCACATACGTGTCCTTCCCCTCCAGGTGTGAGAGGGCAATGTGGAGTACGTGTGCTATTGCATCCGCCGTGCTCCTGTCGGAGTGGTTTCTGATGAGAATAAAGTAACGTTAACGTTACGTTATGTCAGACTGTTCTCATCCCCATGGCAAAGCCTTCCCCTTGGCCATGAGAGGATGAGAGCATGGCTGCGCGCGCCCCCGCGGCCCGGAGCTTGCGGCTCGTGCATGTGCAGAGGGGAGGCAGCAATCAGCGCCTGACTGGCCAGGAGAGAGTGCTTCCAAGTCGGACTGATAATATAAACAACATCATTTGAGCTTATCCAGGTAAGATATTAATAAAGTAATGACACATTCAGCGGGAAACTAACTATAATTAAGACGTGCCAACTTTGACGACGTTTGGTTCAGTATTTTAACTCATTGAGTGCCAAGGACGAGTATGTTCGTCAATTCGTTTAGTAACGTAGAGTGCCAAGGACGAGTATGTTCGTCAATTGCGTTTTTTGACGGTGGGACGTGGATCAAAGCCAGATCCATCTCCTGTGAAAGTATGGTGGATGTTGAATGTGTAAAAGCTATTTTAGGGACCCATTAGGTGGCGACAGTGCTCTCCAGATTAGAGAAAGGCGAGGAAAAAAGAGAGAAGAAGTCATGGGGAAACGGAAATCGCATCGATATGCATGAAGCATAACGTTAGCTGTGCCTGTGAACAGCAGTCAATCTGCTGCCACAATTGAGCCCCTCCGTCTCCGCTGCGATAGCCCCTCCATATGATTTAGTTGCCGACACCAGCGTCTTTCTGAAAAGTTACATTATTCTCAGCTGGGAGCCGGCGACAGGCTGTGAAAAAGCGGGGTGCAGCGCACTTTTCAGTGCAGAGCAAACGCAGAGCAAACGCAGCAGAGCCCCAGAGACACTCCCACGGAGGAGGAGGAGGGGGGTGGGGCACGCAGGGCACTACAGCATACAACCATTGACAGTAAACACAGACCCAGACAGCAGGCTCGATGCACAGAGACAGGCAAACAAGCTAGAATATCTGATGCCCACCAGCAGTAAATCAAGACCAGCAAGAAGGTGTAGGGTCTGCGCACGCAGGGGCCAGCGCTGCTGGTTGCAGCTAAAAAATATTATTTGGCCAAACAAAATTCCTTTGTTTTCACTGTTTTATTGAAGGAAATTATTTTTGAGGTGTCATTACATCAGGAAATATTAGCTTCAGAGTCAATGATGTGCTTGAAATGCTTCATTTCACAAAAGGCTGAATATCTCAGATTCTAAATTGAAACGTGTGTTTTTGCTGAAATCAACCTATCTTCTCCGGCTGATAACTAAAGAACGGAAAATGATATCAATAATCTTTTTTTTGCAGATGATAGAAGAGAGTCTCATCGTTCTTTGTGCGTGTTCGGTGTTTACATAGTAATATCACACAATATTCTGTGGGCCTCGAGAAATCACTGAAAACGCTCTGAAACTCTGGCACTGGGAGCGTCCGTTCTCCAAAAGTGGCTGGCACTCAATGAGTTAAGAGCAAACAGGTTTTTTTTACTTCCTGAAAAGTTGCTGTTTTGGAGATTCGAGGTCCTGCCGCGACAGCGACGAAATACTACAAAGAGATAGAGATACTCAACACTTTTTCTACTTTTTTCTGCTGAAAATCAATATATACTGTATTGGAAATTAGCTGTGTTCTTGATGAATCCAGGTCAAAGTCCTGACATTTACTGTAAAACTGTCATCTCTTCTCAGATACCTATGCAAACAGACGAACATTTATTCATTTCTTTTTTACAAACAAATACAACCTAGGCTATCTGACGTACTCTAAAACTAAACCTAGACTACTAAATACTACAATTTACACTATGCAGTCTAATCAAAACGCTCCACAAATCTCTCTCTCTCTCTCTCTCTCTCTATTCAACAATTCTCCACACTCCATAGTCCCAGCATGGTGTGCAGCCACTTTTATAAACTTTGGCTGGGAGGGGCCTAGGCACGAGAGATGGGCGGGCTGGGTTTGGCAACGTCACTGATCAAGCTACGTCACTGATCAAGAGCTCAGCCAATAGAAAGGGAGGAAAATTGGGAGTCTACAGCTGGCCTTTTTAGTTTGCATGGAACTGCATGGGTATGTGAGAAGAGATGAGGAATTACTCGGATTTACAGTAAATGTCAGGACTTTGACCTGGATTCCTCAAGAACACAGCTAATTTCCAATATATATTGATTTTCAGCAGAAAAAAGTGGAAAAAGTGTTGAATATCTCTTTAACACGTTGACTGCCAATGACGAGATATCTCGGCTTACAGAATCCAACCGTTGACTGCCAAAGACGAGATATCTCGTCTTAAAAAAAAAAAAAAAAAAATTGACGGTGGGAGGTGGATCAACGCCCCCCACGTCTCCTATAAAATTATTGGAGCCACCCAACGTGTACAACCCATTCCACCGACCCACTAAGTGGCGACAGTGCTCTCCTGACTAGAGGAAGGCAAGCAAAAAGCAGTGTGCTTCCTCGAAGCCATTCTCATGAAAATGGATTGGCGAAAACGCTTTCGCTTTCGCGCTGATTGCTGGCGGTGAGGGATTGCAAATTTGCATAATAGATTACGGGTGGAACACACTTTGAAACACGCAGCATAAATAAGACCAGAATCGCAAAAGCTTCATCAAAGCTCTCAACCGAAGCGAGCGAGCGCATCCAGACTTCCTCAAAGAGCGGCCCCGCCAGCAGACAGGCACAGCAGCAGCAAAGCAGTGAGACTGGTGACGCGAGGTTCCGCAGCAGCAGAAACGAGCTTGTGACACGCCCGCTGCAGCCAAGAAGACACACACGGAGGGAGGAGTTTGAAAGAGAGGGGTGTTTCCTGCTGTTATGGAGGAAATTACTGTTCAAAACTATTGTTTAGATGTCTGACGTCTTACTGATGCCAAAAATGAATGGTTAAAGTGACTGTTCTATCGAATTTCACAAAAAGCCATTTATCTCTGAATAAATTTTCAGACGCTGAAACCATGCTGTATTCAACTGCTAATGCTTACATAACTACTAACTCTACAAACTAACTCTTTTAGACAGAGAAAGCACACATTCTATTAGTTCTTTTGAGATATTGTGTGTTCGCAAAATCCTAACAGAAAAGAATCCTCAGCTCTTGAAAGATGAGCCAGAATCCTCAAAAAAAAACCTTGGCAGAAGCTAACTACAGTATTGAAAAACGGCTGGCAGTGAATGTGTTAATAAAAGATAATGGAAGTAAATTCATATGTTTATTTTAATTATGGATCATTACAATGCAATTCAAAATGATGCATCTATAATCGATGATGCATCGATAATCGTATCATCGAATCGTAGCCCTCTGAATCGAAATCGAATCGTGAGGTGCCTAGAGATTCCCACCCCTATTGTTCATACAGTCTTGCTATAGTGTAGCGTTATATTTTACATGCTTGCTATATTTAAACTGCCATGAGATTTGTTTGCGGTGATGACGGCACTGCAGGGATGAAAGTCGCTGTGTGGAGAGAGGGGGAGGCTCACTTTTAAAAGTCTGTGTCTATGTGCATTGGTGTGACAATATCACTGCATCTCATGTTCAGTTTATTATTAGTATCTTATCTTATCAACGTTACTCTTATGGAGCCGATGGTGAGCAGGCGAGGCAGTGGAGAACAAGAGTGAAAGAAATAAAAGAGATGGACTGAGAAGCAGATCGAAGGACAAGCGCCGGCAAACAGGGTTGTAATTAGATTTTATTAACAAGGCTCATTGCGGAACATCAGAAACATGTTTAAATATACAGTAGTAGCATTTATTCACTGACAACACACATGGAGTAGTGGAGAAAAGTGTTGGGCAGTGTATGGAGACCTGTGCGCGCGTTTTGGGCATTGCCAAGCCCGATTCCTGTCTCAGGCTCTCCGCCTCCGCCTCCACCTCACATGATATCCCTTATTGATCAACCTGCTTTGTCTCCACCAGAATGGACTTCTGGGATCACTGCTTGGCCGAACCCCAGAGGAACGTAGATGTCAATGAGGACATAACTTGTCAACAGCTGGCCAAGATTTGAGAACTGCCTGTTGTCGCCAAGAAGACGATGCTGCACTGCTCCTCTGTGTTGGTACCAGAGAAGCTGGAGGAGAGGGCGCAACGAGCTGCATCTGGCGAGCCCTGCAGCCTGGTAGAGTTCTGACTGGGGCAAGAGGGAGGGGTGGGAGTGGGTTTTAGTTCTGTTGGTAAACGCACTTCTGCCTGAATGTAAAGGAGTGGTGTTTCATTTTCTACAGTGTTTTTGTAAAATAGTTTGTCAATTCAACAGTTAGTAGACAGGATGGGCAGATATTTATTTTGGTGGATGTTCAGATTTTTAGCCATTGAGTGTCTTGTGAACACCAGGGGAATGTATATTATTACTATTTTTTATTTTTTTATTTTTTTTATTGTATGCTTTCATTTAAAGGAACACTCCGCCCATTTTCAACCAGGTTTGTATCATTAGAACATCAGTAGTATATCAGAAAACTGTAAACTGTTTTGAAGTCTGTCATTTAATTTGACAGTTATTGAGTGTTAAAGTGTGGACCAGTGACATCACTGGTCCACACTAACTCAAATTAATAACTCATTAACTCAAATCAACTCTCAATAACTGTCAAACTAGATGACGGTTTTGAAGTCATTCATCTAGTTTGACAGTTATTGAGAGTTGATTTGAGTTAATGAGTTATTAATTTGAGTTAGTGTGGACCAGTGATGTCACTGGTCCACACTTTAACACTCAATAACTGTCAAATTAAATGACAGACTTCAAAACAGTTTACAGTTTTCTGATATACTACTGATGTTCTAATGATACAAAGCTGGTTGAAAATGGGCAGAGTGTTCCTTTAATTTGTTTGACTCGGTTGCATCCATAGACATAATTAATATGGACGTATCTAGCCCTTTAAATTTCGTTTTCCTGGCAGAGTTCAAACGGTGGGTGTTACCATCTTGATTTTTCGTCAGCAGAGTGGGAGGGAATGGGTTGAGTTATTCCGCACATCACGCGAGATGGGAGTTTCCCAGAGCCACAGCTCCGCCTGCTATCCACTGTCAATCACCCCCTTTTCTATCATCTATTTTACTCCAAACGGTTGTTATATAAAAATTTACCCCCCTACAGTTGTTATGAAAAGGGGAAATTAGCTATATAGACCAAAACCATGTTTCGCCCCTAAGTGGAAAGATGTTTAATCATGTTACAAAGTCGGGCATTTTAACATGGGGGGAATGCCTACTGCCCCCGACACCCAGTGGCCATTCGAGGAACTACAGCTTTTCAATTCATTTCAGCATCCTCAGAGGGAAGGGGGTGGGCTTGCCCACTGGTTGGATATTGCATCTGTGTAATGCAAAGCAGATTGTGTTAGGTTCTTTTGTTTTGTTTTGAACAGGGTAAGGGTTTCCCAAATTATTGACAATAAAAATGTTAAACCCTATTTGAAATTTGTGGAATGAATTGCACACACACACAGACGTTCATTCAGCTGCTTCTAAGTAGTCTTTTGAATAACTAGATTATCAGGCCGCTACATGGCCTTCAAATCCAGTTTGCCGGGGCTCCGGACCGGTATTGTGTTGTGTGTGTAAGGTATCGGTAGGTGGCGCTATGCCGTACTGCCGAAATTCTGCACTGCAATCCGTCAGGTGCCCCAAGCGCACTCCCCGAGGTTGAAGACGATCCCATGAATGGTTCTCGAGATAAACCCCCTTTTGTGTTTGCCAGTAGGTGGCGTGATGCCGAGTCTGTGGGGGGGGGGGGGGTGTCTGTGTCTGTGTGTGTGGGGGTGGGGGGGTGGGGGGTGGTGGCGTGTTATTGGTCGGTCAGCCAAGTGATGTCGGGCCACAAAACGTGACTTACAGACAGACACCTCTACCCGCCCGCCCATCCACCTAGGCAATTTTATTATAAAGATTACTAGGTTTTTTTGACCCCCCCCCCACGATTTTTTTTATCCCATCTTTATTCCCCATAAGTGCTAATTTTATTTTGTTTATCCTTCATCATTTAGACATGGGCAGTAGCCAGCCACTTCTTTTCACCTGACAGGGGAAGCTTCACCGGTAGGACATAGCACGTGGGAGGATCATGCTTTTCCAACGAGTTCCCCTCCCTCCGAACAGGCGCCCCGAACAACCAGAGGAGGCACCACTTCAGCGACCAGGATATTGCATGTTTTTGGTGAGGGGTTCCTTTATGAAGGAGGAAGGGCACTGGGAGGAGAACATGTAAACTCCACACAGAAAGGCCCTTTTGACAACCCCACCCGGGCGGTGGGCACTCGAGGACATGCGGACGGGCACGCACTCCTTCAGCGCTCACAGCGTCCCAGGTGGGAATCGAACCCAGGACCTGCTAGCTGTGAGGTGACACTGCGCCACCCTGCCCCCCAGGATTACTAGTTTAGAGAAATCTCTCAAATCTATTTTTATTTTATTTTAACAATATATATAAACAAAAATGAACAAGCTCAGACACAGTAACGGAAAACAAACAAAAAAACATACATATATCAACAGTTATCATAATGTGGTGCTACCATACAAGGTGCCTATATACTTGCAAGAGATATCGCGCATGAGGTCCCACACAAGGTGTCCAACAGAAACCAGCCGGGCAAGTCACCCACCGCCCCCAACCTCGTCGAGGTAGGCCAGAAACGGCTCCCAAATAGTTTTTACTTTTTAAGCGAGTTGTTTCTCAAGGATCTGAGCCAGGCTCTCCATCCTTATAACAGAGATAATGTCCGTCTAGAGAAATCTACTTGAGTAAAAGTAAAAAGTAGCTAAGTTAAAATGTACTCAGAGTAAAACTTAATTTTTATGGGCGGCCGGGGGGTATATCAGATCAAAATAGATCAAATTTGAATAGAAGAGAATAAACTTTATTGTCCAGCCAAGGCAGGACATTTGTCATTGGTCTCACCCAGTTACATAAGAAGACAAACATGTTTACAAAATAACAACATCAACAGGACATCACATCACATGAATCAGTCTATAGTGCATTATACTCATGTGTACACACACTCCCATATTTGCATTACTGTTGTTGTTTGTTGTTTATTAACTACATTGATTACATTACATTGGGATAAAGGAACCCTTGTATCTACTAGGCATGGGTCAGTGTAATTTTTTTTAAACCGGTTCTATATTGTACATGAAACCCCACCTCAACGGGACACCGAATTTTACCACTAGGTGTTGCACTTGACTAGTGTTCCTGTGGAGCCCATAAATGACTGTAGTGCGACTCCAGTCCACTTGGTGGTGATAATGCACCTCTAAGCTGGTTTGCAAACCCCCAACAAAACAATTGAAAAGAAGAGGCAGAAAGACTGAAGGGTGTAACAACTTAGAGAAATACTTGGTAACACTTTAGAATACAGCCCGCAAATAACCCTGTAACTACAGGGTAACAAGATCTGTACTTATAGGGTAATTACGGGGTACAGGTGTGGTACCCCGTAATTACTATATATATATATATTTTTTTTTGTGCCCGCAGTCAGGCCACTCACTGAACAGCAGGCCAGGCACCGCCTACTGGTTTACTAGTGGTTTTATTACTTTATTCAGGGTTAAAGTGGGTGCATCTCATTGTAAAATTGGACTCTGCCCAAATTGGGCTTCAAACGGCCCAAATCTGGCTTCAAACGGTCCAAATCTGGCTTCAACTGGCCCAAATCTAGCTTCAAATGACCCAAATCTGGCTTCAAACGGCCCAAATCTGGCTTCAAACGACCCAAATTGGGCTTCAAACGGCCCAAATTTTTCGCACATCGGCCCGTATCCGCCTGGCCTGCTTGGTATCTAATGCCCGGCCTGAATTATGATCCCAGTACGCCCCTGCTTGCATGTACAGTTTAACAATCGCTTGTTTGCTGACATGTACAGTAATTCTAACAATTGTTTGTTTGCCACATCACATGTAATGTAATGTGAGTTACACATTGCTGTCTGACATAGAACTGCTCTTCTGTGGATCCCCCTCTCTGTGATTTAACTTTAACTTCAGTGGGTAAGTGCTATAGGCTGTGTTATTTTGTGTTATTTGTGTCTGCTTTTTCCTTATTCTAAAAGGAGTAGTGTTTTAGGCTAGTTTTGTCTCTGAGTGAAACTGTGGCTCAGCTGGCTGATAGCTGGTTGATAGCTCTCAGCTGACACCAGCCCAATCACCCACCTGTGAACGACGGGCGCTGATTAGAGAGGTGTGGCTTTAGGCTCCATATAAGTTTGGCTGCAGTAAAGGTCTTGTCAGTTACACATTGCTGTCTGACATAGAACTGCTCTTCTGTGGATCCCCCTCTCTGTGATTTAACTTTAACTTCAGTGGGTAAGTGCTATAGGCTGTGTTATTTTGTGTTATTTGTGTCTGCTTTTTCCTTATTCTAAAAGGAGTAGTGTTTTAGGCTAGTTTTGTCTCTGAGTGAAACTGTGGCTCAGCTGGCTGATAGCTGGTTGATAGCTCTCAGCTGACACCAGCCCAATCACCCACCTGTGAACGACGGGCGCTGATTAGAGAGGTGTGGCTTTAGGCTCCATATAAGTTTGGCTGCAGTAAAGGTCTTGTCAGTTACACATTGCTGTCTGACATAGAACTGCTCTTCTGTGGATCCCCCTCTCTGTGATTTAACTTTAACTTCAGTGGGTAAGTGCTATAGGCTGTGTTATTTTGTGTTATTTGTGTCTGCTTTTTCCTTATTCTAAAAGGAGTAGTGTTTTAGGCTAGTTTTGTCTCTGAGTGAAACTGTGGCTCAGCTGGCTGATAGCTGGTTGATAGCTCTCAGCTGACACCAGCCCAATCACCCACCTGTGAACGACGGGCGCTGATTAGAGAGGTGTGGCTTCGAGGGGAGGCCATAGAATAGGGTTTTTGCTACCTCTCTTATTCTACCTACTCATCTACCTAACTATGTGTTTTCTTCCCATCCCTGTTGTAACCACAGCCCACAGACGCCGTAGACACGGCTGCTTCAGGTGTAGTAACTCTGGTAATCTCTCCCATCCTAAGCGCGCTAACAGTCCTTTTACTATTGCCGGAGGTCTCTGGAACTGTCAGTCGGCTGTTAAGAAAACTGAGACCATCTCTCTCATCTGTCTATCTCATCTTTTGAGTCCCATGCAGTTGCCGTATCCCTACCCATCAAGCTCAACATTGTGGTAATCTACTGCCCGCCTGGTCCGCTCGGTCACTTTCTGGACGAGCTGGACACCCTCCTCTCCGTCTTTCCTGAGGATGGTACTCCACTCATCCTTCTGGGAGACTTCAACATCCAGCCAGTAACCTTACAATCTCTGTCTTTCCTTAACTTCTTCTCATCCTTTGACCTTTACCTCTCTCAATCTCCTCCTACCCACAAAGCAGGGAATGTGCTGGACCTGGTCTTCACCAGATCCTGCTCCACCTCTAATCTCACTGTGACTCCTCTTCCTGTATCCGACCACCACTTTATCACCTTCTCCCTTCCCATCCCCCTCCCCTCCTCCCACTCATCTCCCCCTCACTCTACCACCACCCGACGCAATCTAAAAACTCTCTCACCCGACTCCCTCTCTTCTACCATCCTCTCCCTACTTCCCCCTGCAGAGCAATTTGCTCTCCTGTCCTCCGACGAGGCTTCCACTACTCTTCTCTCCTCTCTCTCCGCCGCTCTTGATTCTCTTTGCCCACTCACCACTAAGCCTGCCCGATCTTCTCCCCCTTCTCCTTGGCTGACTGAATCTCTGCAAACTTATCGAACTGAGCTTCGGGCAGCTGAGAGAAAATGGAGAAAATCACATCTCCCTGAAGATCTCTCTTCCTACCACCTTATCCACTCAAACTTCACTGATGCTGTCTCTAAAGCAAAAACCTCCTTCTTCATCTCTGAAATCCAGTCCTCTGCATCCAATCCCAGTAAACTGTTCGCCACCTTCTCCACGCTCCTCAACCCTCCCTCCCCTCCCCCTCCCTCCTCCCTCTCTGCTGATGACTTTGTAACCTTCTTTACTAAAAAGGTGGATGACATAAGCTCCTCCTTCCATCCTCCAGGCACCCTCACTAACACTCCCGACTGCAATCCTGCTCCTCGGCCCCCTGTCCCTGGATTTCCTTCCTTCTCCCCTCTCTCTCCTGATGAAGTGCTTAAACTCATCAGCTCAAACCGAGCCACTCACTGCCCCCTCGATCCTATCCCTTCCTCTCTCCTCCAAACCATCTCACCTAACATATCTCCCTTCCTCACTACCTTCATTAACTCCTCTTTGTCCTCTGGTCTTGTCCCGCCTGCTCTAAAGACTGCAAGAGTCAAGCCTCTGCTTAAGAAACCCTCCCTTGACCCTACTGCTATTCACAACTACAGACCTGTCTCTCTTCTCTCATTCCTTTCCAAAACCCTCGAACGAGCAGCGTCCGAACAACTTTCTCTCTATCTCTCCCAAAATGACCTCCTGGACCCTCTGCAGTCCGGTTTCAAGGCCTCTCACTCCACTGAGACAGCTCTTCTTGCTGTCACAGAGGCCCTTCACACTGCTAAGGCCTCATCCCTGTCTTCTGTTCTTGTCCTCCTTGACCTGTCTGCTGCCTTTGATACAGTCAACCACCAAATCCTTCTTTCCACTTTGTCTGACCTCGGCATTTCAGGCTCTGCACTCTCCTGGTTTGCTTCCTACCTCTCGAACCGCTCATACCAGGTCTCATGGAGAGGGTCTCTCTCCAGATCCTGTCCTCTTACCACCGGTGTCCCCCAGGGCTCAGTCCTGGGCCCCTTACTTTTCCTTCTCTATATAAGATCTCTTGCCTATGTGATCTCTTCTCATGGCTTTTCCTATCACTGCTATGCTGATGACACCCAGCTTTTCCTTTCCTTCCCCCCCCTCTGACACTCAAATCGAGGCTCGCATCTCTGCATGCCTCAAAGACATTGGCGACTGGATGTCTGCCCACCACCTCAAGCTCAACCTTGGTAAGACCGAGCTACTCTTCCTCCCAGGAAAAGACTGCCCTCTCGCAGATCTCTCCATCTCCATTGACAACACCACTGTACTGCCCTCCAAAACAGCTAAGAACCTTGGGGTGATCCTTGACAACCAGCTGTCTTGCTCTGCCAACATAGCTGCTACAGCGCGCTCCTGTAGGTTCTCTCTCTACAACATCCGCAAAATCCGTCCCTTTCTCACAAGAGAAGCGACTCAACTCCTGGTCCAGTCTCTTGTCTCCTCCCGCCTGGACTACTGCAACGTGCTCCTGGCCGGCCTACCTGCCACCGACATCCGACCACTTCAGCTCATTCAGAATGCTGCAGCCCGTCTGATATTCAACCAACCCAAATTCTCTCACGTCACTCCCCTCTTCCAGGAGCTCCACTGGCTTCCCATCCCGGCCCGCATCAAATTCAAGACACTGGTACTGGCCTACAGGGCAGTACACCAGTCAGCTCCCCGGTACCTCCAATCCATGGTCAGGTTCCAAACCTCTCAGCGCTCCCTTCGCTCCTCCACCAGTGCAGGTCGCCTCGCCCCTCCTTCGCTACGGGGGCTCAAAAGTCGCTCATCTCGATCTCGACTCTTCTCATCCCTGGCACCTCAATGGTGGAACGAGCTTCCACCTTCGGTCAGGACAGCTGAATCACTGCCGATCTTTCGGAAAAGACTAAAGACACACCTTTTCAGGCTCCATCTGGGCCCTTCTTGATCTAACTTCGTTCTCTCTCTTTCTAAAAAAAAAAAAAAAAAAAACCAACCAACCTTGTACCACTAACCTAAACTTGTACCACTGTTCCTTCAGAAGTTGTAGTTGTCATAGACTGTGCTCCATAGTTGATTGCTCTATTGCTGACAAAAAATGTGTTATTGTAAGTCGCTTTGGATAAAAGCGTCTGCCAAATGACGTAATGTAATGTAATGTGAGATACACTAGTATCGTTCATAATTAATGATTTTGCAGTCTTTCGTTTGACAGTTATTGAAAGTTTTGCGGGGGGGGGGGGCACCACAAAACAGGGTAATTACGGGGTACAAGAAGTGAATTTAGCCTGTAACTACAGGGTAACAAGATCTGTACTTATAGGGTAATTACGGTGTTGGTACTTATAGTGTAACTATGGGGTACAAGAAGTGACTTTTTGAGAAATCACAGTTGGAGTTGTATACTTTTTTCTACCTTTAAAATAGTTGGGTCATTCAGAGAAATTCCACGGAGAGCAGAGGCTCGTTTCTCAGTTTATTTGCCCAGTATGAAGGTTAAAAACAAATTTAGCCTGCATGCCTCTCTCTCACACACACACACACACGCCGCGCTGCAGGAGCGAGATACACAAACACACTGTCGGAATAACGGGCTCACAGGAAATGGGATGTCGGTCCAACGATAGATTTGTCAGACTGGTCAGACAGAATAATGGCATGTCGGAACATTGAGTGGTTGGAATAATGGGGTGTCGGAACAATGACATGGCACCTATTTGGAGAGGCAGGGCAGGTGTCCACCTCGTGCTGTAAACAGTGAAGGAGATGTGCACATCCCAAACTGGTGTTCAAAGCAGGTGCTGGACCCAATAAAAACAGCAGTACATAGAAAAAGTAGAGTCCTTCTTCGAATGAGTAGAATAACTTTATTTACCCTAGGGCTGTCCCGAATACAGCTTTTATTAGTGGCTGGGCCAGCGAAGCGGCAGGGCCACTTATTGTATTTGCCTGTATTATTATTATTCACCCGGGAAGTTGGACTTCCCATGCATGAAAATAAACCAAACTTTGCACAAAGGTCCAGTCCCATGCCAAACTAAGTCGATGCGAATTTGGCGCCAGTAGTCCTGATGGCGCTACAGCGACCGTCTAAATTTTCAAACTTTGAAAATTCATAACAAATCAGGCATATGTGGTACGGCTTTGGAACTTTCACCGAAATGTGGGCCCAAATGAGGAGAAACTTGTGTACACTGCAACATATGGCCAATTATGAAGTCTAAAGACCGCAAAACCGCAAAACTAATTAAACCCTACTCCTCCCACATTTTTTCTTCAAACAACACCAAAGCATCTGCATCGTTAGACTGTCCTACACAAAAGTATCGAACAGATTTTCGATAGATCAAAAATTTAGCCCACAGTGCATCAAAATGTATAGTCTAAAGCAGGGGTGGGCAACTATTTTTCATGGGGGGCCACATGAGAAACCCAGATTGTTGCCGGGGGCCGAACAAATATTGTCATGCCGTAACCCATAGATGGGCAACTTTGATGATAGAGAGGGCCACAAAAAAATGTCCTCGCTACCAGATTTTGCTGAGGGCTGAACGGCGCCAGCACAAAAAATTTGGGGCATTTGAAGCCAGGTTTAGAGGAATAACTCATTTTAAATTAACAATTGTGATGTCATTATTCAGTCTTAACCACCAATATTTGATCCTTTTCCTCACTCACTCTTATGTCACCACCTGCTCTCCCTGCAGGGCTTGAAATTAACTTTTTTCACCACCTGCCAATATGGCTGCTAGATTTTAAAGTTACCAGCCAATTAGAATTTCCACTAGCCGAAATGTTTTTCTTGAAATAAACCAGAATATGAGTGGGTTAATTTAAGCATAAGTATCAGTAAGTGGCCCGGGATTCTCAAAGCCTGTGTTGAGGGTCACACAATAACAAAAATGCACTCTTGAAGCTAAATAAATCCAAAACCAACAAGTTAATTATTTAAATTTCTACTTCAATGTAGAACAGTCATTTCTTACACATGAGATTACTTTTAGCCTTTTAGTCATAAATATTATTGAAAGATATTCCATATTTCAGACTGAAATGCTATAACAGAAGAGTATTGCCCAGAATGACATGAACATTTGGACACTTATTCAGCGGGTATATTGCATGTTGCGTTCAAGTGCACTGTAATAAACAAAAAAAAAAACAAAAAAAAAATATATATATATTTTTTTTTGCAATTCCATCGCGGGCCACACAGGGGGCATCTTAACACGTTCACTGCCAACAACGTGTTAACACGTTTTCAGAATCCAGCTGTTGACTGCCAACAACGTGTTAACACGTTTTCAGAATCGATTTTTTTTTTTTGACGGTGGATCGTTGATCTGGCCCTTTTGCATCTTCTATTATACTGTTAGAGCCGCCGGGCGTGTGCAATCCATTCCGCCGACCCACTGAGTGGCGACGGTGCTCAGACTATTGAGTGTTGTTTGGCCAGAAACGCACGCATTCCAGCTGAGCTCAACCGAGGACCCAGAAGCGAACGAGCCTCATTCTCATACTGTAGGCGAAAACCTTTCACACGGGCGCACGGCGGTGGGGGGTTCCAAAGGTGGACTGGGTGGAAAGCACACTTTGAAGCGCGCAGCATAAAGCCTAGAGTCACACAAGGCTTCGTCAAAGCTCTCAACCGAAAATCCAAGAACGGATTAAGCCACATCCACGCTCGCCGACGAGGGGCCGCCAGAGAGGGAGGCTGCTGCTCACTGCTCAGACAGGCAGGAGAGACTGGCTTGTGACTGACAAACGCTGCTGAAATCCACCAGACACGCCCACGGAGGGAGGAGTTGTAAGGAGAGGGGGTGCGGGTGCTGCTATGGAGGAAATTACTGTTCAGAACTATATTGTTTATGTCTGATGTCTCACTGATGCCAAAAATAAATGGTTAAAGTGACTGTTTGATATTGAATTTCACAAAACTGCGATTATCTCAGCTTTTTGTCTCAGACGCTGAAACCATGCTGTACTCAACGGCTAATATCTACATAACTACTAACTCTACAAACTAACTCTTTTAGACAGAGAAAGCACACATTCTATTAGTACTTTTGTGAACTTTGTGTTCACAAAGTCCAAGCAGAAAATTATCCTTGGCTCTTGTAAAATGAGCCAGAATCCTCCAAAAAACCCTCTGGCAAAAGCTACCTACAGTAAAAAAAAAAGGCTGGCAGTGAATGTGTTAATTGCCCTAATTAACTAATGATGTGATGTCACTCGAGCAATGATGTCAACAGTGATGATGTCATCAATGATGTCATCCTTCCTGGCTGAGCAGACTGGGTGCGTGGGTGATGTCATAGTTGTTGCTATGATGTCATCAGTGATGTCATACTTGTTACTGTGATGTCATCGGTGATGTCATACATGCCAAAGTATAAATAAGCAATGTTTCTTACTTCTGCCCCAGCCCTGTCACTAATGGCAGTGTTCTAAGCAGACTGGATTGCATGCAGCAGATTGGACTATAGTTAAAAGACTTGAGCATCTCTGTCAGTGCCCGGCCACGACCCATTGCTGCGCAGCAGCTTTTATTTATTTTTAAGATTGATACCTGGAGAGGTTGTTTCCAGGATTGCTCCAGACTTTCCAGGTGTTTCCAGGACTGTTACAATCTCCGGGGAAGATTTGGCCCTGGGAACATTGGGCCCTGGGAACATTGGACCCTGCGAACATTGGTATGCTCCCCCTGAAACCACATCAGTGATAGGTAAGCTCTGAACTTGTATGCTCCTGTGGGGGCTATGGGGAGGTAGGTGGGGGGCTGGGGGGCAGTTAGCATGTTAGCATTAGCCAGTAACTCCTGATAGGCCCCCAGTGAAGGCAGAGGGCGTTTCACTCAGTTCCACTGGATCTGTGGGCTCCAGGACCCCGTGTCTGTGCAACCTATGGTCCGCGGACCCCTGCAGGATGTGGATGGCCCAGTCGGGGCCCCCAGTGAAGTCAGAGCGCGTTTCACTCAGTTCCACCGGCCCTGTGAGCTCCAGGACCGTACCCCTGACCCCTAGGCTGGTACTACCCGCCCTATGAGCACCAGGGTCGGCCCCACACACCCAGCATGTGGTATTGTAATGGGGTCAGTTGCATTGGCTTTTT
Organism: Poromitra crassiceps; assembly: GCF_964638095.1. Lineage (NCBI taxonomy): Eukaryota > Metazoa > Chordata > Actinopteri > Beryciformes > Melamphaidae > Poromitra > Poromitra crassiceps. Next base: position 3,181,409 of record NC_139642.1, read on the forward strand.
GGGGGTGGGGGCTATGGGGGGTAGGTGGGGAAGCTGGGGGGCAGTTAGCATGTTTTGCTTTGCATTTTTCTCATAGATACAAACTCAAGAGTGGTGTTAGCATGTTGGCATGTACAGTATGTTTCTATTTTCTTTTCTCATCATAGATAGACTCCTGGGTGATGTTAGCTCGTTTTCATGACAGTGTTAGCATGACAGGGCAGGTGGTAAACAACAATAAGTTATTTCTTTTCATCTCTTCTACAGTTATGGGCAAAACAAAGAAGGCACTCCCCTGCCCCATCCCTGACTGTCCGAAAAGCAAAGACTACAAATTTGAATATTTGTCTAAACACTTGAGAGAAACCCACAAGGTCGCCAATGTTGAGGAAAGGGACATCCTCAACAAGTTGGCCAGTGGGCGAATCCTGCTTGGGCAGGAGAGGTGCCCGGTGGCATTTTGCCAGAAAAATGTTAAGGACATCCGCAAGCATCTGCCAACGCACCGGGATATATTTACCCAGCAGGAGTTTGAGGCCCTCCTGGCTGATGCCAAGAGAAAGGTGGCCATGGCACAGCTGGCACGCCTCAAAGCCTCCCGCCCTGACATACCCATGGTCACCAGCCTGGATGTTGAGGCACCTGAAACAGATGAGCCCATCCCACCAGCCTGCATGAACCCGAGGTGCCAGGCTACCATCAGCAGCCTCCGCCAGGAGAATCTGTTGCTGCAAGAGAATCTGTTACTGCAAAAAGAGTGCAATCTGCTGCGGCTAAAGCTAAGATCCAAGGCGAAGGTGAGTGAAGAGAGGGACAAGTTTAAATCATGGACTTATTATAAGATGGACTGGGCATTGGTCCCGTTCAGTGAAGCCGCTGCATGGTAGATCGCCGCTCTGGCGGCTGAATCCAGTATTAGGTCACAAGGCCCGCCTCCCCATGTTAGTGGATGGGAAAATCACAACCGAAATAATCACAGTATACGTCAGATAATTTTTTTCCAAAGGTGGTTTGTATCATTTTAGATAGTCATTATCATGCTAATGCCTGTGCAAGTGGTCATTTTTCTGATCAGTTTGTTTTTAAGTAGTTATTTGACATATAAAAAGAAATAAAAATGGATGATTGACAGCTGTGGCAGCCAGTCTCAAGCCGTCATTTGCTGGACAGGCTCTGCACATTATAGATCTATCGTCATAGACAAGACACACGGCTTCATGTTATCTAACGCTCCCTGGAAGTCGGGTGGCTCATGGGTTGGCTGTGCTGGCTACCAGACATCAATGGACCCCAATAAAAAGAACATTGTTTTGAGGAATGAAAACAAATGTTTTGTGCGCGAGGAATTAACGTTGGTTGGGGACTCAAGTAAGTTCAGAAACTATGTGTTTTATGAGTTACTCCAGCTACGTTATAGGTACACAATGGTTTTAACATGCAGGCTAGCATTAGCGTTAGCTGCTTGCGCTAGTCGGCTGTTTTTCATATTACTATAACTTAACAACCGATAACGATAGCTGGAATAACACAATAATAGACACATATTTTCAGAACTGACCAGGTTGTCCAACTGACAGGAAATGTGTTTTTATAACGTTAACTCCCGTCCCGGGTATAAGATGAGATGAGGCCTAGTAGTACACAACCACCATTAGCTCATCGCTAACGGGTTAGCATGACATACAAACAGACGTTTTATTTTTTGTAGGCTATTAACATGCTCACTGCCGTCGACGAGTCAACTCGTCAAAAAAAAAAAAACGGTTGACTGCCGTCGACGAGTTAACTCGTCAAAAAAACACTTTGAAACACCAGCAGAAAGCCCAGAATCGCACGCAGCTTCATCCCAGCTCACAACCGAAAACCCAGAAACAAACGAGCCCCATCCAGACTCGCCCGACGAGCGGCCGCCAGCCTCGCCAGGCAGCACAGACAGGCAGCAGAGACTCGCTTGTGACACACAGCCACCAGAGACACACCCACGGAGGGAGGAGTTTGAAGGAGAGGGGGGTGGGGGTGCTGTTATGGAGGAAATTACTGTTCAGAACTAATTGTTTAGATGTCTGATATCTCACCGATGCCAAAAATAAATGGTTAAAGTGACTGTCTATCGAATTTCACAAAAATGCATTTTTCTCAGCTTTCCTTCTCAGACGCTGAAACCATGCTGTATTCAACTGCTAATGCCTACATAACATAACATGATAAAAACTAACTCTTTTAGACAGAGAAAGCACACATTCTATTAGTTCTTTTGAGATATTTTGTGTTCACAAAGTCCTAGCAGAAAATAATCCTCGGCTCTTGAAAGATGAGCCAGAATCCTCAAAAAAACCCTTGGCAGAAGCTACCTACAGTATTGGAAAAACTGTTGACAGTGAATGTGTTAAAGCAATAAACGTTTTTATATGCATATCTGGGGGAAATGCTTTGACTGTGGGGATGTTCGTTCTTCACAAGCTCCTCTCTTAGTAAGAGGAGCTTGCTCTGAGAGCACGGGCTGAGAGCAGCCCGGAGGTCTGACTTGTCTGGCTGATACAACTCAATCTCCGAGAACGTTACAGGCGGCACTACCCACAACACTATACCAGCAAACAACGTTGCGTAAAGCGTCAAGGTTAGATTTGTAAAACCAACATTTGCTCCAAAAGGAATTAAATCATAAAGTTAATCAAAATGCCACGAAAATATTAGGCTAGCTTAGTCAACACAGCAATCCCCCCAGTGAGGCTGAAGGTGAGTGAGGCCTGCCTCTACTTCCGGCCCGCGCTGAGAGCCAATGCTGAGAGCACTCGGCAGCAGCCCGGAGGTCTGAAATCTCCGACAACCAAAATCAGATTTTCGTACAGGCGTCATTTTGATAAACTGATCTCATAGTGGGAATCTTCCTGGTTACTTTTGGCGAGACAAAAAATATTACAACTTAAAGTGTCATATTTACAGAGCTAGACTGTATATAAATACACAACACACTGTGTGCATTTTAGAAACAGCAGCTCTACATAAGAAAGTTCAGAGGGGCGTGGAGCTCTCAGAGGTTCTAAATCAACGGAGCGACTGCGCAGACTCTGGTTTACTGATCTGGCCGGATTTTGGCTTCAATAAAACATACAGGGAAGAGATAGGGACACTCTCTCCATTCATATATCTCAGTGGTTTAAATACTGTATAATGTCTAAATAGTTATCCTTAACTTTTATCTAATTTATTTTTATGTTTAATTTCTCCAGGATGGTACAGTCACACCCAGTGCATCCGCCTCTTCTTCTGAGTCGACTCCAGTCCTCGTCGACGTCCCTGTGCAGAGTGAACCTGCCAGGGGGGCAGGCGATGAGGAACGGGGGCCGAGGAAGAAGAGGAAGAAGACGTGGCACCTGCCACAGGTTGAGGTCAGTGACGGGAGAGGGAATTGTTTCAATACTACACAGTAATGTATGGTAAAATGGTAAGTGTGACTATCATTTTCTGTCTGAACAGGTGGCTCCATCTGCAGGAAGCAGGACTTTCCCCTGCCCCTTATATCCCCGCATCATCATTGTGAGTAAAATGTTTTACTGCCACACAACATTGTCTTTTTTTACAACATACTTAAAGTCGAACTGAACCCGTTCGGCACGTGGGTCGGAGTCCATTTCAGACTGAAAACATAACTTGTCTGAGATGGCAGGTTGAGAGGCGAGTCATAGTAGCATGTCGATGATTTTATTTGAGAATTCTGGGGAGGCGTGTTATGCCTCCAAATCGAGTGGGATTCAGTGTGTTGTGGCGCTCTCCTCGGGAAGAGCCTGCTGACGTGAGGTTAGTGGCTGAGTGGAGCTGGGCAAGCCGCAGGCAGCCAGCTTCCTTCGTGTTGCCGAGCGGAGAGTGCAGCCCGTCGGCCTGGAATCTCTGAGGTGCGACACCTGACAACCAGGCTCTCTGAGGTGCGCGCCATTATCACTATTGCGGTAATAATATTCCTGGAATGCGAGTTTTAACGAGCCAGTTACATTTCTTTGCATTCTTTGAAATTACCTTTTTCTTTATTGTGTAGATCAACATACAATTGACCAAGTTAGTAGTTAGTTTATGGGATAGGAATTCTGCCAGACGACGGGCACTAGGCGCCATTTTCTCCTTCATTTGGAGGAGAAAATTATCCTGAAGATTTGATTGACACCTGCCATGTCGTGATATGATTGGTTGAAATGGGGTAGAAATTTGATAGTACTAGGTGACGTCAGCAAACTGTAGATTACTGTTATGAATGAAATCTTGAAAAATGAACTTTTGATGTGAAAAAGTGTGAAAAACTAAAGAAATTTGATTTTTGTGATTTCTTTTTTGGCATACATTATTAAATAGGTGCACTGCATACCCAGGTATTTGAACTAAAAGAAAAGAAAAGTCATTTTTGGGTTCAGCTCGACTTTAAGGAAAGTAGTATAAAGAATGTTGTTACACATACATGGCAAGATCAGTATGTGCATATCAGGCTGATATACTTACCTCATACCTGAGATACAACACAGTTATACATTACCTGATATAACGTCATCATACCTGGAGAAACAAAACAGTTATACTTTGATTTCTTAATGCACAGCACCCGTCCACCTCCAGAGCTCAGCGTCGGCCCACCCCCACGAATGTGAGTATAATGTTTTACTGCCAGACAACATTGTTTGTCTTTTTTTTTACAACATACTTAATGAATATGGAATATACCAATGTTGTTACATACCTGATAATATCAGTATGTGTATATCAGGCTGATATACTTACCTCATACCTGTGAAACAAAACAGTTATACATTGATTTCTTAATGCACAGGTGGAAGCATCTCCAGAGGGGAGCAGTGCACCCCCACCCTCACCTCTCGTCATAGTGAGTCAAATGTTTTACTGCCACACAACATTGTCTTTTTTTACAACATACTTAACAAATATGGAATATAAAGAATGCTGTTACACATACCTGATATACTTACCTCGCTCCTGTGAAACAAAACAGTTATACATTGATTTCTTAATGCCCAGTTGGATCTATCTCCGGATGGCAGCGGTGTCGCCTCCCCCAGTGCCCTGAGGGAACATAGGGTCTCATTTTGATGGGAGGGAAATGTCTTAGAAATGGGGGAACATAGGGCTGTGGGAACATAGGGATGACCCCCTTTTAACATCAGGTATGATGTAATGCAATCAGGCCCTCCTGGCCACATGTCCATATATCTTATGTTGTTGTTTTTATAATGCTTCCTTTTACTGAGTTATTTTTAGAACTGATTGTAGTGATTTTTAATATATGATATTTTTGGCATATTATTGATACTATCCACCAGGACCCTGAGCATGGCCGTAACTAGCTATGAGGACGGGGAGGTCCGGACCTCCCCTAATATTTCAGAGAAGAAAAAAAAAGATTTTTTTTTTTTTTATAAAACAATCTGCATGGAAAAGCATGAAAAACACGGGATCGCTTTTATTTTGAAACGAAAGGCAGGTCAGGCAGGAAGTCATCTGACGCCGCGTCCGCGGTAACTTGATTCCGAGAGAGCAGCAGCATGGTGGTGAGTGATGACTGTCTGTCTGCCTGGCGAGATAATTGAAGGTGAGCGAGCTGCGAGACAGTGAGCGAGTGAACGACAGACAGTGAGTGACACTGACAGATTTTTTAGCAACAACCAAGAAAGTAAGTGTCTAGTCTGTCTCTTAAGTAATGTTACCTGTGTGACACGTTGGGATGCTACTGGCTAATCATGCATGATGCCAATTGCCAAGCTCCCGAAGTCAGGTATGCAGGTGGCTATATGCATGGTTTCAGTTTCATGACCCAATAAGTAACAAAAAGAGGTGGTGTAAAGTTAAAAACAACATAATATATTTTATTTTATTTTTCAATCGTTCCTATCAGGAATAAATAAATGTCCCTCTGTATGTTTTTTTTTATTATCGATGATGACTTTGTGTGTTGTGTACGGCTTGGGTTGTGTACCTGTGTTTGTAGGTGTCATTTTGATATGAATTTGGCTAAAACAGTTTGTGTTTGTTAGTTACAATTATGTTGACAGGAGAGCTGAGCAGGTGGTGACATGAAAGAGAATATACTGAATAATGACATCACAACAGTATAATCCTAATGTTGATTTAAAATGATATATTACTCTAAATATGGCTAAAAAAGGGGGGGGAAAACCCCCAAATTTTTTCAGGCGGCGCGGGACCTCCCCTATTTCGGAACCCTGGTTATGGCCCTGACCCTGAGTTCTCATTTTGTTTCCTTTCATGTCTCAGGTTTTGGAATGACAATAAAGATCCTTGATGGAGAGGAGCAGAAAGTGTCAGTGAGGTGCTGCAACGGAGCAAAGTTGTCATAGAAGAAGGGGAAGCATTATATATTCTATAATAAACATCATTGAACCTTGACCATTTCTTTCTGTTTGGGCCTAGTGTTTTGTGCTCCAAAACCTCCTGAGGGTGCAACTACCAGGTATACCTGGTTCACAGATAACCCCACCCCTTCTTGGTCTTTGGAGATCAACAATTCACAAGAGTTGTTATTGTGCATTTAATTTTGAACTTGTCTGGTACTATGTAAATACATATTAAGTATATCATAGACTCGCTTAATGTTACAGGTCTGTTACTATGTAATTACATATGAACTACTGTTGAACTTCTGGTACTATGTAAATACATATGAAGTACTGTATAAAATCGACTCACTCCATTTTACAGGTCTGGTAGCATTTAACTACATATGAACTACAGTTGAACAGACTCACTCCATGTTACAGGTCCGTTACAATATAACTACATATAAACTACAATGGAACAGACTCTCCATTTTACAGCTCTGGTAGCATGTAACTACATATAAACTACAATGGAACAGACTCACTCCATTTTACAGGTCTGGCAGCATGTAACTACATATGAACTACAGTTGAACAGGCTCACTCCATTTTAGAGGTTCGTTACGATGTAACTACATATGAACGTAATTTATAACTATTGGTAATTACTATGTAATTACATTTTGTGTTCATGTGTAATTACAAATAGTCCATGTGTAACTAGGGTACCTGTAAAATAAAGGGTTACCGGTTTATCTCTTCACATATTTTATTTTCAGTTTTTTGAAACAAAACAAAACAGACGAACAGACTCAGACAAAGGAAAAGAAAAGAAAGAAAAGACATACATAGATCGACATTCAATATTAATCCCCCCCCCTCCCCCGTCTCCTTTTAACACACCGATTAACATGTAACCCCCCCCCCCCCCCCCCCCCCCCCACACACACACACACACACACACACACATACATACAGGAATTAAATGGGGGCGGGAGGTGATAAGGAAAAGGGCAAAAAAAAAAAAAAACACACACACACACACACACACACACACAAACAAACAAGAAAAACGAAGGTGAGATACACCTGCTGCTCAGCTGGAAGCCTCTGGAGGCTATTTACAAAGGGTTCCCATCTATCAGTGAATTTTCCAACAGCACATTTTAGTGATAACTTTTTTCTAGTTTAAGGAAACTCATCATGTCCTCTAACCATGAAGCTGCTGATGGGGGACCAGGTGATTTCCAAGATAGTAAGATTCTCCTTCGTGCGAGGAGGGAGGAAAAGGCGATTATGTCTACAGTAGGTGTTTGGTGCGCAAATTTAAAGTAATACCAGGAACGCAAAAAATAGCAATCAGGGGACACGGCTGCAGCTCGATTCCTAAGATGTCGGATAGGGTTTTAAAGAATATGTCCCAAAATTAACAGAGATTGGGACAGAAATAGGACTAAGTTTGGCACATTGACTACATTGGGATAGATTTGTGACAGTCTGGCTTTAGAATAATGGAGCCTGTGCAGCACCTTGAATTATATGAGACCCAGACGTTGTAGAACTAACCGTATCAACTGCTCCAGCCCACCAATCATCAGAGAACTGATTCAATACCTATTTCCTCCTCCCAGGCTGATTTAGCTTTCACAACATATTTGTTGTTAAATGACATCATGGAGGAGTAAATCTGAGATATAAGTGATCTCTGATTGAATGAAAGATGAAGTAATTCCTCCCAAGGAAGCAGAGTTGGTAAAGAAGGGAAAGAGCAGAACTGAGAGGTTACACAGTGACGTATCTGAAAATATCTGAAGAGATGTGAACGTGGCAAGTCAAATTTCCTTGGAAGGGATAGAAAAGTAGGAAATATGTTATTCTGATATAAATCACAGAAGGAGGTGATTCCTTTGGATTTCCATAAAGAAAAGGGAGAGTCTAAAGAAGCAGGAAATAGATGGTTAGAGGTTATAGGACCTAAAGTTGAGGCAGAAGAGAAATTGAAATGACGTCGGAATTTATATCAAATTTTAAGAGAGGACAGGACAATTGGGGTTTTTGTATAACTGAGAATCTTGCGTGCTACGCGCGCTCGATTCCTAGACTCGCCCGTCCTGCAGCTGGCTGAGCTGCCCCTGCAGCTCGCCAAGCTGACCCTGCAGCTCGCATTCACAGCTCGGCCGCTGCGCGGCCTTGCCTGCAATTCGGCTGCTGTGTGGCCAAGTTAAGTTATAAGTTATCCTTTATTTATCCCCTTGGGGAAATGAATCCTCTGCATTTGACCCATCCTCTACTAGGAACCTTCCTAGAACTAGGAGCAGTGGGCGGCCACTGTGCAGCGCCCGGGGACCAACTCCAGTTCTTTTTGCCAGTACCTTGGTCAGGGGCACTGACAGGAGTATTAACCCTAACATACATGTCTTTCTTGATGGTGGGAGGAAACCGGAGCACCCGGAGAAAACCCACACGAACACGGGGAGAACATGCAAACTCCACACAGAAAGGACCTGGGACGGACCGGGGTTCGAACCCGGGACCTTCTTGCTGTGAGGCAACAGTGTTAACCACTGAGCCACCGTGCCATCCACACTGACCAGGATCACTGATGATGTCAGATTTATGACATCACTGATGATGTGATCAGTGGGATTTATGACATCAGTCGTGGGTTTCTTGGCTGGAGGAGCTTCAGCACCTTCCCTGGCCCATGGATCTCGCTTTTTCTCAGCAGCAGTCATAGCCCTTTTCTCAGGAGCTAATGATCCTCTTCAGTGATGTCACTCGCTGGGATTTATGACACCATTTATTACATCAGTCAGCAGTGGTATTTATGACATCACTGATGACGTCAGTGGGATTTATGACATCACTGATGATGTCAGAGTGGGATTTATGACATCACGGATCACTGATGATGTCACTGTGGGACAATCACAGTGGGACAGGGACATTTATGTTGGGGATGAGAGAGAGAAATTGGATAGGAGCAACATAAAAGGGCAGAAAGATGTAGATGAAGCTCATGTGTGAAAGGCTTATCAAACCGGCAGTAGAATCCATTCAGTTGTTCTGCAAGCTGAGGGCTCTCTGCAGTGGAGGGTGTTGGTTTATTGTAGTGGATGATGTAGGCTATATTTATGTCGCATCATTTAGCCTGTGCTGTGATGTGCAGGAGCAGCAGGTAGCCTACAAGTACAAGCCTGTCCTGAATGAGCCGAGTGGGGGTGCTTGTTCACTATTGGTAAAGTTATGTGTTTACAACATAAAGATCATGGAATTGGATGCTATCAGGAATGTCACCGATAGTTAATGTTCTATTGTAGGCTACAGGGAGACCGCATCAGCCTTGTTGAACAGATCTGTATTTGCCTGGCTGTATGTTGAATTGTTTTATTCAGGCTATGATCTGTGATGTGCTGAGATATCCGAATTGGCATGAAGAGATGACACCATGCAGCCAAAACCCGGACATGGATGGAGTGGATCGGAGCTTCGAAAGGAAGAATGTCATTGCGTAAATGCAGTTCACCAATGACCAGAGTTGTGCATAATTCTACGCTTAAAAGGTGTGGCTAAGTGGTTAACGCCGGGTGTAGCGCCGAGGGGAAAATATGGTGTAAAGTTCTGGTAGAAGCAGCTGTTATACTTTAACCCTCGCATGGTCTTCGGGTCAATCTGACCCGTTTTAGAATTTCAACATCAAGGAAAAGTATGTTAAAATATTTTTTTCTCTATGAAACTTCTTCTGCTTGGCTCATTTACTGTACTAAACATGTGGTATGAAAATGGTACATTTCATGCATTTGCTACCCCCCCCCCCCCCCCCCCCCCCGCATCAACATATAACACCCATGGTCTTCGGGTCAATTTGACCCGGCCATTGAAAGTGGAGGCTAAAAGGGGTCAGAAGTGAAATTTAGACAATTTCTTTCTTTGGGCCGTTTGAAGCCAGATTTGGGCCGTTTGAAGAAGTATTGTTTTTGAAGTTTGAGTTTGAATTATTACTTCAGACTAACTAATAAAGTAATAAAAACACTAGTAAACCAGTAGGCGGCGCCTGGCCTGCTGTTCAGTGAGTGGCCTTACTGCAGGCACACAATTTTTTATTTTTTTTTGCAGGTCAGGCCAGGCCAGGCCACCGGCCATTTGCTCGACGTGCCCGATTATGCAGTCCGCGCCTGCACACACACACACACCCACCCACACACACACAATGAAAGTTCACTTAGAGTTAGGGGTGTCACAATATATCGTCCCACGAAATTTCGCGATAGTAAAACGTCACGATATGTATCGTTGAGATGAAATCTCATATCGTGAAGATTTTTTTTTTTTTTTCTTTTTTTTTTTCAAAAATAGACAAAGAAACGTCTTTGTTTGTTGAAGTTCAATGTGTGGAAAGTAGTTCAGTTGAACAAGTCTCTGAAGAGACACATGAGAAGTTATACAGGAGAGAAACCATTCAATTGAGTTTCTGGCAAAACTGTTTACTTGACAGGAAAAACTGAAGATGCATAAAAAATAGACTAAGAAAAGTCTTGTTGTTTGAGTTTGAAGAAAAACTGAAGATGCATAATGAGAATTTATACTGCTGAGAAACCTTTTAGTTCAAAGTAAATCTAAGTGACGGTGTAACTCATTCTATTTCAAGATAAGCCTTATCTCCAATCTCATGTTTTTTCTAGTTGTTATTGTAATAACAATTTCCCACAACAGCATGTTTTGTATTTGTGCATTTCAAATAAAATACTACTTTTCCAGTCATATATTGTCATTATTCAAGTAAAAAAAAATATTGTTAAAATCGTATCGTATCGTATCGTTATCGTGAACCCAGTATCGTGATACGTATCGTATCGTGAACTGAGTGTATCGTGACACCCCTACTTAGAGTTGACAGTATGTTTTGATACTTTTTTACTATTTTTAGCTACAGGTCACCTCTCTTGCACCTGTGTGGGCGGAATTTTCTCGGAGAAACCCCGGGAAAGAGTTGTTGAGATAAGCATTTTTTGTTGCAAGTAGGTGGTGCTAAGGTGAATTGCAAGATGTTTAATTTGTTGCCAGTAGGTGGCGCTATGCCGAATTGCCTGGAATTCAGCTCCCTGCACTCTGTTGGGTCCCCCTAAGCGCCCTCCCCGAATTTGAAGTTGATCGGACGAGGGGTTCTCAAGATAAATCACTTGTTGTGTTGCCAGTAGGTGGCGCTATGCCGAATTGCACGAAAACAGGTCACTGTTCTCCGTCACGTACTCCTTAGTACACTCCTAAAGTTTAAAGTAGATCCGACCAACGGTTCTGGAGATCCGGGAGGAACACACAAGGAACACACGCACGCACAGGAACACACGCACGCACAGACGCACAGACAGACAGACGCACTGACAGCGACAATCTCATAATCTCCTCGCGGAGATAATAAATAAACGAGTAGCTCTTTATTAAAATGATACAAACTATGATTAGTAGGATTTTTGTAATTTAGTATTTGTAATTTGTATCAAAATACTTTATGATGTATTTTCGCCCATCTCTGCGTGTGGTGGGGGGTTTCATGTCAGTGGGGGGGATTCAGCTGAGTTCAGGAGGAGGAGGTGGTTGGGTTTGTGGGGGGTGTTGGTAGGGATCTTGGTGGAAGGGGCTTACGGGCCTTGTTTGTGAGGCTGATGGTGGTTGGGAAGAAGCTGTTCTTGTAGTGAGAGTCAGCCTTTAAACTCCACCCTTAACTTAACACTCTGCGAATCGGGACAGCACTAGCACTATGCGGGAGCGCGGATTTTTTAGACTGAGGGTTAAGATGGGAATTGGGATTCACCCTATTTATACAGTATATATATATATATATATATATACACACACACACAACTTCACATTTTAACAACTACGTCCTAGGGTGGAGACTCTGGAGATGATGCGCCATGGCTGCAGCTATGGAAATCGCCCGCTCTGCAGCCTCCCAAAATCATGACTGACAGACAGACACCACCCACCCACCTGGGCACCATCATGCAACTGTGCGCCATTGTAATGCTGTGATATTGAACCCAGGAGCAGAGACGACAGAGTCAAAGTCAGTTTTAAGTCTTTTACTGAGACTTTCAAAGTTTCAAAAATAAACAAGAAAAGAGTGAAACCAGCCTAAACGGTGTCGGGCGGCTGACAATAAACTAAAAGGATCATAAGGCAGGCAGGAACAGTCCAGAGGCTCAAAAGGTTCCCCAGGAAGCAGACTCAGTCCAGAGAATCATTTCACAGAGGAACTCAGGCAGGAACAGGCAGTGACACAGCAGCAGTGGTTCAACGAGCAGCAACGGTGTCTGAAAGCAGAGATGATTATATAGGCGGCCAACCAGGTGCAGAAGATCATAAGGAATTAGCAAAGAATTATGTCACTGTGTTTTCAGAGGCTGCTTTCTCCCGCTGCTCCGCTTAGCATGGGATGGCTGCCTAGTACCACGGACAGCAACGGCCTGTGCCTCCGCGCGCTCTGGCTGTTTCAGCACCTCGGACAGTTCCTCTGCTGTAGCCTGGCGCACTCGTTTCAGGGGATGTGTCAGCCATCGCTTCATACTACATATTTATCCTGCCTTTTAGACAGAAAATGGCAGCTGTGAAAAGGGTCTATCATGACAGACACTGCCCCCCACCCACAGACAACGGTCACTTTTTTTTTTACTTCGTCAAACCAAACGGTTCAGCTATATTTAGAATTGGGAGAGACCATAGAACATTTCACTAGGAAAAAAAAAAAAAAACATTGTTGAAAAAAAACGTTTTCTTTAAATCCAATTTTTTTTAAGGTTTTGGTATGAGTGAAATGTTATGTGGTCTCTCCTGTTTCTATCTGAACCGTTTGGGTTGACCAAGTAAAACTATTTGTATAAGCATTTTACGAAATGTCTATGGGAAAATAAATGGGGGATGAAAATCTCTGGTAAAGTGCTGAAGCAGGAAGTGACGTTCACTTTGGCTCTCTAGCATCCAGTGTTGGGGGTAGTAACTCATTACAAAAGTAACATATTACATGTTAGTTTGTTAGCCTGTTAGCTTGTTTTATTCTGGATTGGGCTTCTAAATGTGTTTTTCATCGGATTTTGGCACAAGGGATAGTAACATCTTGTCCTGTGTATTAATTAATACTAAAGCTAGCTTAGGCTAGTGACTGTTGTGAATAGTGCAGCTGACAACTAGGGAAAGACCTAGTGACAGCATGGAAAGACAGCTGACAGGAGGGATTAGACCCCACCGGGGCTGCAATGGGTTAGTTGCTCATTGTGGCAGTAGCCAAGGCCAATAGGCCAGTGGTTACACCCAAACTTGCTATGAAACAGAATTATGAAAAAACACCCCTAGAGTCTGCGAGAGCGGGGGCGGAAGATGATTCACCTATGGTTGACACGGTTATTGACTCTGGAACGGACTTGACTATGAGTAGGGAAAACATGTCAGTGGAAGCCACTAATTCAGATGTAGATGGAAAGAAGCGTCAGGTTTGCTTGTGTGGCTGGCAGAAGGTAACAACTTTGAGGGGCCTTAGAATCCATCAAGGCAGGAAGAGGTGCTTGGTAGAGGGAACACAGGGACCCTGCATTGATAATTATTTCTTAAGAAGTTTATCAAGTCAGTCGGGTGAAGTCCAGCGACAGGAAGTAACCCACAGCTCGCAGGACATCAGCACCCCTGATGTTGAGGCAGGTCCTAGCACCGAGGAAAGCAGAGAGGCCAGCCAGCCAAAAAGGGAGAAGATTAGCGGTCAGAAGCCTAGAGTTAAGTGGCCAGGTGCAGCGGAAAGTAGGAAGTGGGAAGATATCAATAGTGATTTGGTTAGGATGTTAGAGAAGCTTAAAGGAACTGCTGAGAGTAAGTTGGAGAAAATGGGAGATCGTATTTATGATTATGGTAAGGAAAGGTTTGGCGTCTTTGAGAAAAGGAAGAAACTAGAGGGTGAGGTAGTTAAATCTAGGTGCCAACAAGAGATAGATAGACTTATCCAGGAGAGAAGACAGCTTAAGAGGCAGTGGAGGAAAGCTACAGAGGTTGAGAAGGAAGGCATTGATTGCTTGCAGTCAGATGTGAGGGAGCGGTTGGCAGTTTTAAGAAGAGCAGAGAGCATTAGGAAAAAGAAAGAGAGAGCTAGAATAGCATTCTATAAGGATCCATTTAGATTTGTGAAGTCATTGTTTAGTAAGGAAAAGAATGGTAGCCTTATGGTACCTAAGCAGAAGCTTGAGAAATATTTGGAGGAGGTTCACAAAGATAGGGAAAGGTTTAGAGAGATGACAGTCCCAGCTGATATTCCACCTATTGGTGAAATAGAGAGCCAGTGTGATGATAGCCCACCAAGGTGGAAAGAAGTTCAAGAAGTAGTGAGACGTGCAAGGGCCTCTTCAGCCCCAGGTCCTAATGGAGTCCCCTACCGGCTGTATAAGAGTGCTCCAGATGTGTTGCAGTTTCTATGGAAGCTGATGAAGGTAGTCTGGAAGAAGCAGGTTATTCCTAAGGCGTGGCGCAGAGCAGGGGGAATCTTCATTCCTAAAGAAAGGGACTCGTTAGAGATAAGTCAGTTTAGACCTATCAGTCTACTTAATGTTGAAGGGAAGGTTTTCTTTAGTGTTGTGGCACAGAGGCTGTCTAGTTACCTAGAAAAGAATAGGCTAATAGATACTTCGGTGCAAAAGGCAGGAATTCCCGGCTTCTCCGGGTGCTTAGAGCACACCAGCATGATCTGGCACCAAATCCAGTCAGCTAGGCGTGAGAAGAGAGACCTGCATGTAGTATTCTTGGACCTGGCTAATGCTTTCGGGTCAGTGCCGCATAGTCTGTTATGGGAGGCCTTTGATTTCTTTAGAGTGCCAGGTAGTATAAAGAGCTTAGTTAAAGCCTACTTCTTAGATATTCAGTTCTGCTTTACCACAGCAGAGTACACTACAGCTTGGCAGCAGCTGGAGATAGGCATTATGGCAGGGTGTACAATTTCCCCATTAGCTTTTACCATGGCAATGGAGATCATTATTAGGGCTTCAAAATGGGTAGTGGGTGGAGAAAGGCTGCAGGGAGGGCTGCGGCTCCCTCCAATTAGGGCATACATGGATGACATGACGACTATGACGTCAACCGCTCCATGTACTAGCAGATTGTTGGATAAGTTCAATAGTAATCTGCAGTGGGCTAGAATGAAAGTGAAGCCAAGTAAGTCCAGGAGTATTTCAATCATTAAAGGGAGGGTAGTAGGTAAGAAGTTTGTTATAAATGATGAGGTGGTGCCTACAGTGTTAGAGAAACCAGTCAAGAGTTTGGGAAGATGGTATGATGCAAGTCTTAGTGATAAGGGACAGTTTGAGGAGGTGAGGCAGGAAATGATTCAAGGTATTTCAAGTATAGACAAGTCAGGGCTCCCAGGAAAGTTAAAGTTGTGGTGTTTGCTGTTTGGATTGTTGCATCGGTTGATGTGGCCACTGACAGTGTATGAGGTTCCCCTTTCAAAGGTAGAAAAGCTATAAAGGATGATTAACTCATTCATTAGAAAATGGCTCGGAGTCCCACGCTGCCTAAGCAGTGTAGCCTTATATGGGAAAGGCATATTGGAATTGCCATTATCTAGCCTGACAGAGGAGTTCAAGTGTGCTAAGGTTAGACTGGAAATGACTCTGACTCAGTCAAAGGATCCAGTGGTTAGGAGTGTAGCGCCCACAGTTAAAACAGGGAGGAAGTGGAACCCAAAGGAGGCAGTACAGCAAGCACTGTCAGCTCTTAGACACAGGGATATCATAGGTCAGGTGCAGCATGGGCGTGGAGGCTTAGGGCTGTGCATAGGGAAACCTGTGTGGAACAAGGCATCAGTAATAGAAAAGAGGAAGATGGTAGTTGAAGAAGTACATAGGCAAGAGGAGGCAGTAAGATGTACTAAGGCAGTGTCGCAGGCAAAGCAAGGACAGTGGGTGAACTGGGAGAGTGTAGAGAAGAGAAAGTTGAAGTGGAGAGAGTTGTGGAGCATGGAGGCCAGCAGAATTAGATTTATTCTAGGGGCTACTTATGATGTGCTGCCATCTCCCCAGAACTTAAATCAGTGGTTGGGCGAGGATGGTGCCTGCCCGTTGTGTTCTAGTGTATGTACACTGAGGCATATACTGTCAGGGTGTAAGGTCAGTCTCTCCCAGGGGCGATACACCTGGCGTCACAACCAGGTGTTGAAATGTTTGGCAGCTGCAGTTGAGGAAAAGCGGCTAGAAGTAAATTCTCTAGTTGCTAGCAAAGAGACTAGACAGATCAAATTTGTACGTGAGGGAGAAAAGATTAGACCAATTAAGGTCAGGCACAAGTTAGGGCAGCTAAGTGTAGGTGGAGCCTGGGAAATGAGGGTTGACTTAAATGAACAGCTAGTCATCCCAGCATATATAGTTAGCACCCGGCTTGGCCGGCTACGTCCGGACTTGTTACTGTGGTCTGAGGTAGAGAAGAGAGTTTATTTTATCGAACTCACAGTCCCGTGGGAAGATCGAGTTGAGGAGGCTTATGAGCGCAAGAAAGCTAGGTATGCTGAAATGGCAGCAGAGGCAGAGCAGCGAGGTTGGAGGGCTCGAGTGCGGCCTGTAGAGGTGGGCTGCCGTGGTTTTGTGGCAAAGTCCATTATTGCCTTACTAACTGAGTTGGGCATTCGGGGACGGAGCCTGAAACTTGCGGTTAGCAACATGTCTCGGGCAGCAGAACGAGCAAGTGAATGGCTGTGGATAAGGAGGAAACATGCTAGCTGGGGAGCTCGCTAAGGTAAGATTGATTGTTTGTTGTTGGTCATGATTAACGGTCCCCATCAACAGGGCTGAATCATTGACAGTGGTGGTGTAGTTAGGAATGTCATACCGAACCAACCTGGATAGCTAGGCTTAGATAGTGAGGTAATATGCAGTTGTGCGGTGGTAGCCTGGAGGGGGGTGTTTCCAGGACGCTGGATTACACCGTTAAGCCTTCTTGAGGTGTCGTGGGCCTAACTTAACGAAACATCGGTGAAGGAAGGTGCCCACTTGAAAACCCCAATGACATGCTTCATACTGCTGTTGGCTAGGGTAGGTAACTGGTGATTTGTGTCTTGTTTATTAGTTTGTTAGCCTGTTAGCTTGTTTTATTCTGGATTGGGCTTCTAAATGTGTTTTTCCTCGGATTTTGGCACAAGGGATAGTAACATCTTGTCCTGTGTATTAATTAATAATATATTACTTTTAGCAGTAACTCAGTAATATAACTTATTACGTATAGGATTTCAGTAATATGATTTAGTTACTTTGTCAAGCAACTCAAGTTACAAATTGAGTTAAAATAAATAAATCAAAGCACATATTTCAAAAAGATACAATTTCCTATTCAAACTGTTTGTTTTTATGCAAATTACCACTATAGATGACAATAAAAAAGGAAAAGAATAACATTTAGAATTTTGGATTGTTTACACTGACTTCAAGGCGGTTGAACTTATTTGTCGGGATGGTTCCGGGGCGGCAATGTCATTCTGCGGCTGCTGTAGTTTTGGTAAAAGTAATGCAAATGTAGTGAAATAAGTAACGAGTTACTCTACATAGACAGTAATATTGTAAAGTAACTTATTACTTTCAAATGAAAGTAACGGTAACCCTTTATTTTACAGGTACTCTAGTTACATATGAACTATTTGTAATTACACATGAACACCAAATGTAATTACACAGTAATTACCAATAGTTATAAATGATGTTCATATGTAGTTACATTGTAACAGACCTGTAAAATGGAGTGAGTCTGTTCAACTGTAGTTCATATGTAGTTACATTGTAACGGACCTGTAAAATGGAGTGAGTCTGTTCAACTGTAGTTCATATGTAGTTACATGGTAACAGACCTGTAAAGTGGAGTGAGTCTATTCAACTGTAGTTCATATGTAGTTACATTGTAACGGACCTGTAAAGTGGAGTGAGTCTATTCAACTGTAGTTCATATGTAGTTACATGGTACCGGACCTGTAAAGTGGAGTGAGTCTATTCAACTGTAGTTCATATGTAGTTACATGGTAACATACCTGTAAAGTGGAGTGAGTCTATTCAACTGTAGTTCATATGTAGTTACATTGTAATGGACCTGTAAAGTGGAGTGAGTCTATTCAACTGTAGTTCATGTAGTTACATGGTACCGGACCTGTAAAGTGGAGTGAGTCTATTTAACTGTAGGTCATATGTAGTTACATGGTACCGGACCTGTAAAGAAGCTCTGGCCTGGGACAGAGATTGCTAAAACCCAGTGGTGGATTCGAACCACTGAACTTCAGATTGCAAAGCAAGCGGCTTTAACCACTCAGCCACGAGGGCTTTCCAACTTTCTTAGTGGAGTTTGGGAGGATAACTGTATGTCAGTCACATGTAGTTTGTCACTTCCTAGCTTTATTATAAGCATAGACTTGGGGGGAAATGTTGATACTTTGTTAGTTGTAGCTTGAAAGACAGGCAATATTGATTAATGTGAATGCATTTCTGCAGTGTGACTGTGCCAGCCCCCCCCCCCCCCCCTCACCCCCATGAGCTGTAAATGGCTCGTGGGACTATTTACACCACAATTCAGAAAATTATTAGAATGAATTTTTTTATTTAAAATCTTTAAATATAACTAAATGTTTCTAGAGTTCAGTTCATACAATTTATTTAGCAAATAGGGGGGAGTTCCCCCCTTATGCGGATTAGGGGATTTATAGACTTTGGGGGGTGGGGGGTGGGGGTGGGGTGGGGGGGCTGGGCTGGGTATAGACTTTGGGGAGAGATGATCCGGGGGTCTGGTGACCAAAGGGGTCTTTGAGGGGCTTCGACTGGGTCCCCAACAAATTGAGAAATTGGGAAATTGATGGGGAAATGACTCATTTACAATAAGCTAACAATTAGAATGTAGAAGAATGGCTATTTTGATTATAGTTTCACTGTTACCTCTATATCTACAATACTTTTATTAGAATTTTTGTATGGGAATTCTGGACAAAATCATACCTACAACTAAATAAAGTATCAATATTTTCCCCCAAGTCTCTGTGTATAATAACAAAGCTATGAAGTGACAGCAACTACATCTGACTGACATACAGTTATCCTCTTAAACTCCACCATGAAATTTGGAAAGCCCTCGTGGCTGAGGGGTTAAAGCCGCCTGCTTTGCAATCAGAAGTTCAGTGGTTCCAATCCACCACTGGGTTTTAGCAATCTCTGTCCCAGCCGGGAGCTTATTTACAGGTCCAGGTCTGGTACCATGTAACTACATATGAACTACAGTTGAACAGACTCACTCCACTTTACAGGTCCAGTACCATGTAACTACATATGAACTACAGTTGAACAGACTCACTCCACTTTACAGGTCCGGTACCATGTAACTACATATGAACTACAGTTGAACAGTCTCACTCCACTTTACAGGTCCGGTACCATGTAACTACATATGAACTACAGTTGAACGGTCTCACTCCACTTTACAGGTCTGTTACAATGTAACTACATATGAACTACAGTTGAACAGACTCACTCCATTTTACAGGTCTGTTACAATGTAACTACATATGAACTACAGTTGAACAGACTCACTCCATTTTACAGGTCTGTTACAATGTAACTACATATGAACTACAGTTGAACAGACTCACTCCATTTTACAGGTCTGTTACAATGTAACTACATATGAACTTCATTTATAACTATTGGTAATTACTGTGTAATTACATTTGGTGTTCATGTGTAATTACAAATAGTTCATATGTAACTAGGGTACCTGTAAAATAAAGGGTTACCAAAGTAACTAGTAATATGTAGTATATTACATTTTGAAAGTAACTTTCCCAACACTGCTAGCATCACAATGATGAAGGCATGCAACAGAAAAGGAAAAATAGACAGAAAACACATTGATGCTAAAGCTGGCCAGAGATATACCCACTCACTCATTTGATTCCATCTGCAACAGGATCCCAGGAGTCTAGTCTGTTTAAAGCACTTGACAGGCAGCCGATGGGAGGCACAGCTGAAACCAAAGAGAGTTGCAATGAGTTAAAAGGCTCCAATCAGTTGTCATGGTGGTGCCATTTTTACCCTCCTCAACATGGTCATATTTCTTTTTGCCACTAGAGGGAGGCAAGCGCTAACAAAGTCAGTCTCACAAAAAGGAACATGAAATAAAATCCAACAATTTGCTCCAGAATGGCATGCATTTGTAACAGTGCGTACACAGTAACTTTTAATTACATTAGCGTCAAGCTGCTCACTCAAAAGTTACATGAGAGCAGTGCAGTACCTTGATGATTACATTTATAACAAGTATCCGGAATATTCGAATCAAATTTACTTAACTTTACTGGGGTGATGTAGGTTCTCATTATCCAATTATATTGTATCAATCTCAATCGAGTATTGATTGTTTGCGTTTGTGCTTTTGAGCATATTAAACCCCATTCACAATCTAAAATGTCCTCTTGTAAATCATGCATCCACTCCTGTCTCTTACTTTCCGTGCTGTCCTTGTGATTACCCACAAACATATTATATAAGTAAGTGATCTGTCCTTTACCATAACAATTTCCTGTTGAGAATATTTCTAGTGTGGACATAGGAGGTTGTTGTACAGAATTGTTAAGTCGTGTCAAAATAAAACTTCTAAGTTGAAAATACTTGAAAAGGTGCCTTTCTGGTAAATCATGCTTCACTTTCAGCTCATCAAATGACATTAGATTATTATCTTTATAAAGATCCAGTAACTTAACTATGCCTTTACCTAACCAATTTTTAAATCCCATGTCTTTCTTGGCCGCGCTGAAGTATTCATTGCCCCAAATTGGTGAGAAACAAGATAGCACAGGGGTGTCTCCCATATATTTATGAACTTCATGCCAGACAACAATAGTGTTTTCCACAAAGGGGTTAAGAGTGTTTTTCCTTAATTTCTTAAGGGGAGCAGAGTATAGAAAACTATCCAACCTCAAACCACTTGCAGACATTAATTCAATTTGCAACCAGGGCAGGTCAACCTCAGAAAACCAAAACATTGCAGCCCTCAACTGAGCAGCCCAATAGTACCACTGTAAGTTTGGTAACTGCAGCCCTCCCCTATCGTAAGGCAGATATAAAAGAGACAGTCTGAGTCTTGGCTTCCTATTATTCCAAATAAAATTTGAGAGCAATTTTCTGACCCTTGTGAAAAAAAATGGTGGCGGTGCCAAAGGAATAGACTGAAATATATATAAGAATTTTGGTACTATATTCATTTTAATTACATTTATTCTTCCAATTATAGACAAAGGCAATGTTGCCCATCTTGAAACATCTTCCGAGACTCTAGTAAACATGGGTTCATAATTAGCTGGACTAAGTGTTATTATCTCAGGCGTTATTTTAACCCTGTAAGACCCGGATATATTTCTACTTGCAAAAAAAATTATTCAACCTTTCTGATGGTCTTGTAGGAGTACTTTGGAGAAGAAAATATAGCGTTTAAAAAAAAAAAAAGTTTTTGTAAGGTTTTATGCAAATGTTGTAATATCACAACGTAGGGTCAATCGGGTAGCAGAATTTCCTATAGGCCATTTTTACTCATTGTCAGAATAACATGGCAAATGTATATATACTTCATTAAAACAACGTAAGGGTTAATTTATATGGTTAGGGTTTATTATTTGGCCTCAGAACAGTATACATTATGAATAATATTTGGCCTCAGAACAGTATACATTATGAATAATAACATCAATGTAAGCCATATTTTTAAGAATTGTGATTTTATTAAAAGAACAACAAAATGAAAACAATACATACAATAAATGTACTAAAGAAACCTAATTACCTAATTATTCCGCAAAATGTAACAGGCACCCCCCTCTCATACTCCAAGTGACTGCAAATCACTTTGAACACCATTTACAATCAATTGCTTACGCTTATTTGCAGTGATAGTCCCAGAAACAGTTCCTGTGACCTGAAATACACAGACGAACATCACACTTGTGGCATAGTAAGTTGGTGTACCCTGAACAGCCACCATTCCTGCAGCGCCCTCTCTGTGTCTTTCGTGGGAGATGGCCAACTTGGTCCTGGCGCACATCCGATGGCAGGTGTTGACGTGGTGCCTTGGGTGGAGCGCGGTTTGGACTCTCTTCCCGTTGTCTCTTCTGAGCTGAAGTGTTTGGCCGGTTGGGGCGGCTGAATGTCTGCATCTACTGGGCAGTTAGTGGGTTCACTGGGTGGTTGGTTTTCTTTTGACTCCTCTCCACAGGCCTCTTCATCTGACTCTTCATCAGTTTCAGTGAAGTCGATATCCACATCACTCTCTCCATTCAGTACCATATCCAATGCATCTTGTATCTTGTATCTTGCAATGAAGCGAGGCTCTCTCCTTGCTTGTGGCATTCTGAAATGAAAATAAAGAAATAACTTTAGTACATTAGTAGTGTTTACACATCTCACTGCAGTACACATTTCACAAGTCACACAATACTGTCTGGCCAACCTATTGTGCTTTGCTTATCCTCACAAAGGGATGATGGTCCTAAGTGGGCAACCCCCACCAGCCCTCACATGAACAATGATGATGGTCCTATGTGTGCAACCCCCACATGAACAATTACCACATGGAATCCTCCAGGAACTAACTTAAACCAACTAAAACATGATTACAAACAGAAGTAGGAACTGATCTGTTGAAAGTGATTACTAAAACATTGTAAGCAATTACATTTTATGCAGTATATTTGTCTTTGAGTACAATTGGTTACAAATATTATTGGAAATTAGAAATTAAAGTAAAAATGCACATATAGCCTACACTATATATATATTTAGGTATGCAATGTGGGGAAAATACACATATAACTGTATAAATGTATTGTGAAAACTATAAGACTCCCCTTAGCCAGGTATGTAAACTAACAGTACCACCTGGATATTTGCTACCACACTGCCCCACCGTTGTAAAATAGCAACCTCTATAAAACATGCTCTAATTTACATTTGGGGGATATGTTTCACAATAATAACATATGTACATGTTCTAGACATTCTAATGATCACCCAAAAAAATATTACAGGCATTTTACTTACTTCTTTGTGAGGAATTCCGTCCAGTGAAAAAGAGAGTTGTTGCTCCGTCAACAATTTTGAATTTGTGATGTGTCCTGGCCCTGTGGGGGGTACTTATATGCAAATATCCTGGCCAATAGCATTGCAAGACTAAACAATAGGATCCAATGATGATGTTTAGGTGAAAAAAGAACAAGAAAACAAATGATTTATACCCTTTTTTTTATCAAATACAAATGTTGTAATATTACAACCGTGGGTCTTACAGGGTTAATACCCAGATATGTAAACCCTCCCATAGCATTTACAAATGGGTGGGGAATCAATGGATTTCTCCTTTCTTGTTCATTCAGAAACATAATAGATGATTTATCTTTGTTCACCCAGAGAAGCTACCGAATTGATTGATCAACTTTAGAAGGGATGGTATTGATTTTCCAAGCTCTGACAAAAAAATGATAGTATCATCCGCATATAATGCAAGATGATGTTCTAAAATCCCTGTTTTAATCCCACAGATTGAAGGATACGACCTTATTGCCATTGCCAACGGTTCCATGGCTATTACGAATAATAATGGTGAAATTGGCGAACCTTGTCTCGAACCACGGAACAGCCTAAACGGTTGTGAAATTATGGTATTCGTAAATACTTCAGCCGAGGAATCAACAAACAGAATTTCAACCCATTTGAGAAAGTAGTCACCAAAGCCAAAACGTTTAAGCACTTCCAGCAAATAGGGCCATTCGACTCTATCGAACGCTTTTTCTGCATCCAACGACAAGATGGCAGTGTCAGGGGACCCATTACATGCATGAATTATGTTAAGCACCCTCCTCACATTGTGGAACCCCTGACGGTTCTTTACAAAGCCGTTTTGATCTCCATGTATCATGGTTGGTAAAACCTTATCCAGTCTCATAGCTAGGGCTTTAGCAATTATCTTTGCATCTGAGTTTAAAAGAGAAATTGGTCTGTAGGAACCGCATTCTGTTGATGGTTTACCTGGCTTCAGAATAAGAGTGATCAGTGCACTTCGTAATAGAGGGGGGAGATAGCCTTGTTTAAAGGACTCCTCGTACATATCTAATAGTGGGGCCATTAATTTTTCTTTAAATAATTTATAAATGTCTATCGGGATCCCATCGGGTCCCGCCGCTTTACCGCCCTTCATGTTAAGAATAGCGTTGGTCACATCCTCAATATCTAATTCCTTGTCCAGCTCCATTTTCGTATCTTCAGGGATACGGGGGATTTCTAGTCTATCTAAAAAAGCATTCTGGTTTACTGGGTTTGTTGGACACTCTGACTGATACAGGGCTTTGTAGAACGAAACAAAAGTTTGGTTTATTTCCATAGGATCTGTGGTTATATCCCCTTGTTCATTCCTAATGGCATTTATGGCTCTTTCTGAGTTCAATTTTTTAATTTGCCAGGCTAATAACTTACCTGGTTTTTCCCCCTGGTCATAAAAGTTTTGTTTGAGTCTTATTAGGCTATTTTCAGCTTTCAATGTTGAAAGCTCCTCATACTCAGCTTTAAGGGAAAATAGCTCTTGTTTTGTTTCTATCGATTGTGCCGACACCTTGGACACGGGGGTGTCCAGTGTCCAATTTGTAAAGGCTATGCAGTCCAGTGAACAGTATTTATCTATTTGACAGTTGACAGTTGACAGTTGATTTGTTTATTTAGACGGGACAGTGCAAAATTAATGGACACAAAGAACATAATCAGAGTGTAAAAATTGCCGGATTTAGCACGAGACTCGAGCACGAGGCTCGAACACGTTGCACATGGCACGAGGCTAATTTCCATCCGTAGTCCCCAAAACAAACAGGACATACGTGGACATACCTACATACAACATACTACATACATATTTAGATACTGAGAAGAACGTTCTCTATGTTATTGGAACAGTTATTGTCATAATTTGTATTGTATAGCTTCGTTTAAATGCTTAACTTAGATTCACTGCGGGGCCGATTCTAGCAATGGGCAGGGGTGGGCAATGCCCACCCAGACATGAGTCTTGCCCACCCAATCAAAAGTTGGAAAATATGTTTATTTTCACCTCCAGCCAATGGAAAAATTGCACAGAAAATACCAGTAGCGATTCTAGCTTCTGATTGGGTGGGCACTGAGCTTCAGCCCGCCCCCAAAGTCCTCTCGACTCATGTACTGTATTGAGAAACACAGAGCTCTGAGAGACAGACTCGACTGTCGCCCAGACTCAGCTGTGGAGAAATGATGTGTCTGTCAGCAAACCCCTAGCCAAAGACACGCCCTCAGCAGTAGAGAACCAATCGGCGATTAGTATTCTTCCACACACACACCGTGGTGACTTTTCTAGGAAGAATAATCTTTCTCTCAGTTCGTGAATGCTGTGCTGCTAGCGAAAGCTCACAGCTTGACGTACATTGCATGACATTCACGTACTTCATCCAAAGCGATTTACAACACTGCGTTGATGATGTATCGCTTTCTCATACCAAAGCCCCGTGCTGCTGCTTCTCCTGTCTCTAGCGATGCTGCCGCGGCACAGCACATCAGCAGAGACTCCGGAGAACGTTAGACCTGTACCGTCCACAAGCACTGCTGCTGCTCCCACTGCCCCAATGCAGCTCCCTCCCTCGGCTCCCTCAGCCTCACCTGACGGAGGAGTTAGCGACTTAAATGGCGATGCACCATCCCAGCCAATACTAGTAACTAGCTACCCAAAGCGTGCATTTGGTGCTGTATCACGATCATTCAATCCTGCCTGGTACCGCACACGACCATGGCTGGAGTACT
This sequence comes from Poromitra crassiceps, assembly GCF_964638095.1. Classification (NCBI taxonomy): domain Eukaryota; kingdom Metazoa; phylum Chordata; class Actinopteri; order Beryciformes; family Melamphaidae; genus Poromitra; species Poromitra crassiceps. The sequence goes on from NC_139642.1 coordinate 3,207,573, forward strand.
CTGTTGTGCGGGATGCATGCTTTTGTTTCCCCTGTCGAAAATATCCCCAAGGCAATGATAAGGACGTTGTTTTTACCTCGCGTGGTTTTAACAACTGGAAAGCAGCACTTGAGCGTGACAGGGGCTTAAATAAGCATGAATCCAGCCAGACTCACACAAAGGCTGCAGCCACCTTGTCTGAGCACAAACGCAGAGAGGCAACAGGGGAAACCATAGACATACTGGTAGGTAAAACGCAGATTGAAAAGAACCGATATTATGTCAAGAGTATTGGTGGTGTAGTGAAGTTTCTGTGCGTGAACGAGTTAGGGCTTCGTGGAACAACAGAAAGGCATGACACTGTCACTCATGCTGCTGAGTGTGACACTGACGGTGCTGCTGATGATATTGCTGCGGGTCTCTTTTTGAAGCTGTTTGAATACACCATAGAGAAGGACGAAAAGCTAGCTGACATTGCTAAGGGCATACCTAAAAATGCCAGGTACACCTCCCCACATATTCAAAATGAGATAATTGAAACACTGGCAAACATGGTTTTGGGAGAGGTCAGGAAGAAGTATGCAAAGGCTGACTCTGTAGGATTTTGCCTGAAAAGTGATGGGACTAGGGACAGGTGCAATATTGAAAATTTGTCCATAATGATTCGGTTTGTATGTGATTCCATGCCAGAGGAGCATCTGATTGGGCTGCTTAACTTGCATCAACTTGATGCGGAGTACATGTCCAATGAAATATTGAGACATCTTTCTGATGCTGGCTACAGTGCTGACAACATAGTTAGCCAGTGTTACGATGGTGCATCAGTGATGAGTGTAGTACGAGGTGGTGTGCAAGCATTGCTGCAAAAGAAGCTTGCCAGATATATTCCATATATTCACTGTTACAACCACCAGTTACACTTGGTGGTTGTGCATGCTATACAGGGGGAGCCATGTGCCACAAAGTTTTTCGACCTCTCTAGCTCTCTGTATAACTTCTGCCATCACCACTATGTGTCAGAAAAGTATGATGCTCCTTGTCTTAAAAGACTGCTTGAAATTCGCTGGACAAGCCATTATGATGTGACAAGGTGCATTGTTGAGAATGAAGACCGTCTTCTCACTATCCTGTCAGAGATCTCAGAGGATGATGGTGCCACAGTTGATCTGTCCACTGAGGCATCAGGCCTGTTAATTCAAATTAAGAGGCAGAATTTCTTTGAGATTGGCAAATTTATAGTGCGGGTTCTTGCTGTCTTGAAACCAGCTAATGCGATTCTACAGTCTCAGTCTGTGGATATGTGCAGTGCTGGTGAGGTTGTTAGTACATCACTAAAATGCTTAAAAGACATCCGTAAAGATGATTGCTGGACAGAGCTTTCTCAGGCACCTGCTGGGGATGATTCAAATCCTCCAAAGAGAAGGAGAACACTGAGCAAACACCTTGGTCAAAGTGTTGTGCTCTCAACTGTGGGTCATACAGATTGTGATAATCCCACCATCACCCCCTCTCAGTCTCTGAAAAGATCCCTGCTCAACATCCTTGACAGGGCTATTTCAGAAATGGAAAACAGATTTTCCAAAAAGAATGTAGACCTGATGAAAGCCATATCCAGTCTTGTACCCAAATCTACTGCATTTCTGGATGCCACCGTGCTGGGCCCTCTGTATGTGCTTGCTGGCACTGCGGCAGATGATGTGAGCAATGCAATTCTTGTTGCAAAACCAATGTTGCTCAAGAAATGCCCGAATGAAGCAGACCTGCCCACTGTGTGTAAACACCTGGAGAAGTATAAGGAAGCTTTTCCTGACTTGAATAAATTGTATGTAAGAGCCCTGGTGGTTGGTGTGTCTTCAGCATCATGTGAGAGTTCCTTCTCCACACTGTCACGAGTCCTAACCCCCTTTCGTCGTACCATGTTACATGAAAGAAAGAGAAATTTGGTGATCTTGGCCCATGAGAAAGCAATAACAAATAGCTTAGACATGGATGAATTTGTTAGGGTTTTTGCCAAGGGCAACAGGAGACTGATGCTGTAGATGGGTAGATGCATGGATAGAAGATAGTGTACATGCATTTTCAGGTTGCTCATCTACCTAACAAAGTAAAAAGACAAAAAATTTTTTTTTATAAAATGTTCTGATTTTGCCATGTTGGGATTATACCCTATATAATAGTTAAGTTGAATTCTGAATATATTGTAGGCTTGATTAGTTGATTTAATTGTTTTCTTTGTCACTGTCCAGGTTGAGTTTGAATAAGACTTCTAGTTTTATAAATATTGGCCATGGTGAGAAATCTCACTGTATTAGGGTTTAATCTTATTTGAGAACTAAGCTCATCCAATGGAAAATAAAATGTTATGGAATTTATTATTTTAAACTAAGGATGAAGGCTTTTTATTTAATTTTAGGGTAAGTCAATCTGATTTAAAGATTGTTTTTTTTATCACTTCAGTTTGGGTTTGAATTGGACTACAAGTCTTGTAAATATAGTTTTGAAGTCTAAATGGCAAGTATAGTTTGTAGCTATGGTGAGAAGTCTCACTGGGTTAGTCTTTAATTTGATTTGAGAAATAATATCATCCAATGAAAAGAAATGTTATGGAGTTGATTATTTTAAACTGGATGAAGTATTTTTTATTTATTTTTAGGGTAAGTCAATCTGCTTTCAAAGTAGTTTGCTTTGTCACTTTTCAGTTTGAGTTTGAATAAGACTAAACGTCTTGGAAATATAGCAATAGTTTTGTAAATAGTTAGTTTGTACATAGTTTGCTAATAGTTTTGACAATAATAATGTAAACATTGGCCTGTCACCTGAGTGAAAGTTCCTACTTACAGTTTGGTGACCCAAAACAGAATGGTGACTCCTACTGGAACAATTTGGTTCAGTGTTTATGCCTGTGTTGCTGTCTGTTGTAGTGTAAAACGACTAAAGGGAGAGCAGGTGGTTACATGAAAGTGAGTGAGAAAAGGAGAAGATCCTGAACAATGACATCACAACAGTATAATCCTAATGTTAATTTAAAATTAAATATTCTTGGATGAAAGTCCAAAAAACGTCAAATTTTCTTCGGCGCTGCCCTTGCAGGCAGCACCGAGAGTCCATTCCTACCTAAAAGTACTTCCAGCGCCACTGAATATAATGCAATTTAATCCCCATCCCCGAACCCACAAGAATAGATGCGGGCTAATGTCTTCTTTGCAAAAAAAAGTCTGTTAACCCCGCATTTAACCCCGCATTTAACCCCGTAACGTTAGTTGGTGTCGGGCTTTGCAGAAAGCACTCAGCTTCTCAGCAAGCGCTGAGAATGCAGCGCTGCGCTCGAGCTGCCTGTCGGGGTTTCCAGAAAGCTCTCAGCTTCTCAGCAAGCGCCAGGATTGGCCAATGTCAACTTCAGTCTCCAGAACGATCCAATCAAATCACCCGCACGTCTATCTTCTTGCTAGAGGTCCCGCCTTACAGTAGTGTTTCAACTGACTCTATCAGAATACCATGCCAGTCGGACTTATAGTATTATTATTATATTTATATTATCATACTTGGAAACCGTTTTATAAAAGCAATATAGCACTCGAGCAGCATGTGTTGTGGCATATATCCCGCTGATCAGTTGTTATCCCACGAGGCCGCAGGCCTCGTGGGATAACAACTGATCAGCCTCGTGGGATAACAACTGATCAGCGGGATATATTTGCCACAACACACTAGCTCTCATGCTATATTGCTTAATTGCACGCTATGAGAGTTGATGTACAATTTCAAAGTAAAAGCCTACTTTTTTTTCTTTTCACTGTTTTCTGAACATTCAAATGGATAGTTCAAGGAAACTGCCTGTTATTACAAAATAATTACAATTTCATAACAATCTGATGTAGCATTTCACAATAAAAGCCTTCTAAATATTGATTTTTCACTGCATTACATGTACATTTGGAGGAATATTGATAGAAAACTACCTGTTATTATTGAACCATTCCACTTCAGACTCATAGTACTCCAGCCTGGGGGGTCACCCAAAAAAATTCATAACAATCTGATGTAGCATTTCAGAATAAAAGCCTTTTAAATATTGATTTTTCACTGCTTTACATGTACATTTGGAGGAATATTGATAGAAAACTACCTGTTATTATTGAACCACTCCACTTCAGACTCATAGTACTCCACCCCGGGGGGTCACCCAGAAAATTTCAGAGTAATCTGATGTAGTATCTCTCTCTCTCTGTTCAGGGCGATGATGCTTCAGACAGCGAGATGAACCCATCCACCATGCACTCCCCCTCCCGCCAGAAACCCCCCCCCCCAATTAAAGAGACAACGATGATTAGTTTGTATCACAAGCTCAACTGCAGCTATTGCCGAGGCTACTATTAGCTTATAATAGGAATAGCTATATGCGGGGAAATCTAAATTCATATAGCCTACAGTAGGCTGCATTGTGACATCCATCGGCACTCCCACAGTTCATATTTATGAATAGGCTACCTATACTCTTATTCTTACAGGCTACCCCTCCTCACTCAGCCTCTTGTGGAAAAATAATCTTTGATTTTTTTTAAATCTCTTTACTGTAGGCTACATCATGTTGTTCATTACTGTGAATCCATATAGATATCCATAAACACTGCCACACTTTATATCATATTTAATGCTCTTATTCTACCATATTATCCATTCTTACTGTCTCTGGAACTGCTATTAATGCTCTAATAATACATTTATTTTTGCTATTTTTGATAGCTGATTTCATTATCTGACATTTTCTTTTTCTTATAGGCTACCGGTAGGCTAGTTGTTGCTGGCCTTGTCCCAATAATTGCATTGTTCAGAATGACCTTGTATGTGTTATAGGCCTACTGTGCATTTGACAAATACAACTTGAAATTATTGGAGCCTAGGCTACTGCATTCATTTCAGACCATTATTTAGTTGGTGAATTATATAGCTCAGATTACTATAGGTTATATAGTAGACAGATGTGTTTTATTCTATAGTATAGAATAAAACATAATGTTGAAGGACAGATTGGTAGGCCCAGAGATGGGCGAAAATATATCATAAAGTATTTTGATACAAATTACAAATACTTGCTCAAAAAATGTATCACAATACAAATAGAAAATACTGGTCTGAAAAAGTATTTCAGATACAAACCGATAAAGAGCTGCAACAATTAGTCAATTCATCAATTCCCTAGATATCTGACATCATAACAGTATCCCTGGAGATGATGTGCCATGGCTGCAGTTATGGCCGGCTCCACGGGCTCCCAAAATCATGACTGACAGACAGACAGACACCGCCCACCCACCTTGGTGCCATCGTGCAAATGTGCGCCATCGGCTCATACTACATCAGAGTTGCTCGAGTGACATCACTGATGACATCACAACTGCCTGAGTGACATCACAGTTGGGCAAACAGTTGCTTGAGTGACATCACTGATGACATCACAATTGATCAAGTGACATCACTGATGACATCACTGATGACATCACAATCATGACCCACACTGCCGCCACACACACTGCCACCCACTTTTCAAATTTTAATAAAGAAGATAATTAGTTGTGTCTTTCTAATATGACACACTGGTTTGAATATGCAGTAAACCGTTTAATTTGCAAATAGGCCAGTGCATGCAATATCTAATCATCAATTTATATTAGTAATTTATCTCTGGGGGAATTTCCACCAATACAAGGCTTCATACTAGACGTAGAAGTGATGTGAAGTCTGACTCAAGACCCACCGTACTCTGCCTCTGATTTGTGGTTGAGTTTGTTCTGAGGGTAAGCCAATCAGAGGTAGAGTAGAAGTGACATGTCAAAACATTTTTCTCCACAGTTTAAACCTGTGTCAATGGTAAGAATGTGTCAATTTGAGAATAAAATCACATAAAATTAAAGAAAAAAGTATTTTATGTATTTAAAATACACGTCTAAGGGAGGGCCACCGCTCGACCCAGCCAAGTCTCGGCCAAGGTGCTGGAAAAATAACTAGAGTTACAAATATAAAAGGAATTTCCGCACACTTGAATCTGTACAGATTTCACATTTATTATGGTGAGCTTTCGGTCGGCAAGACTCTGATGATCTGATGAAGGTCTTGCCGACCGAAAGCTCACCATAGTAAATGTGAGAGAGACAGAGAGAGCAAAGGAGACATTGTGCACGCACCAATACGGCAGGAAAGGCCACACAGCAGCCGAGCTGTGGGCAAGGCCGAGCAGCGACCATTTCTCTGTCCCACTGATGACATCATCAGTGATGTCATAAATCCCACCGATGACATCATCAGTGATGTCAGAAATTCACTCACACACACACAAAGTCACGAGAGAGACTGAGGGAGATGACCTTATATAAGTCAATATAAAATGCTTTATACTGTGTTATGATTATAGTTATACAGCATTATGAACATGTATGAGTGCTTATGACTATAATAGGTATGCAATGCTTTAGCAGATTATAACGCATTATAAGCATGTTTATAATGCGTTATCGACATGGGCTTCAGAGAAAGTGTTACCAAATTGGTAAATCACTGAAGTTATCCCAAATTCTGTTTGATTTGTTTAACAAATGTTTTGAGTTTAGTAGACTACTGTATGACTTGCTTTGCTGATTTTCAACCCACTTTGTATATAATTATAATCTCGGTAATATAAGTAGATGGACAGTGCTTAGCTTCTCTATATGTTGTCCACAGCTCAGAAATATCTGTTCTCTGCCTGCAGAAACTCCGCCCCCAGCTGGTATGAGTAGGCTCGTCGAGCTGGCCTCTTATGACATCACTGATGATGTCACAACTTCGCATCTTATACATCAGATCGGCAATATGTCATTTTGTAGGCGGCACATGTTCCCGCCCCCTTTTATGGGGAAAACACAAGCCTCTCCCCGTTGACTTCAATGTGAAATAGCACTACCCCAAAAAATTATAGAAAAATAACAAAATCTATTTAGTTTATTATTGACCCCAAAACACCATGACATGACAATATTTTACAACTCGTCTTGCCATAGAATGGAAAGATACACCGGAAATATTACTTTGACCCATCTAAAATCATGTGACTTATGTCACATGTGACGTTTTCTTTTTTACAGCCCCGTGACCCAGTCAGTCAGTCTAGTAGTAGCTGCCAAGTAGCCGGGTACAATGACGCTGTGAGTGTGGGGTTAAGTGTGGAGAGGAAGACATTAGCATTCTTCTTTATGCCGATGACATTATTATGATGACAGAAACACAAGTTGATTTACAAAAGATGTTGACATGTGCAGATAATTGGTGTAGGAAATTATGCATGTTAAAAACCCAAACAAGCATACAAGTGTTTTTCCATTTCAATTTGGGGATAAGGAGCTGAATTATACAAAGAATTATAAATATCTTGGACTTGTCCAAGACATACGGCTGTGCTGTCTCAAACAAAAACTCTTTAGGGCAGGGGTCAAACTTATTTTAGGCCATGTACCCAATTTGGTCTTAAGCCAGACAAAGAAAATCAATTCATAAAAACCTATAAATAACAACACCTCCACATTTTTCTGAGACTTTTAGTTTACAGATTAGATTCATTTGATTAGAGTAACTCATTACTTATTACACTACATTTGCATTACTTTCACCAAAATAACAGCAGTAGCAGAATGACATCGTCACCACTGAATATCCCGAAAAATAATTTCAACCTTCTTGAAGTCATTGTAAACCATCCAATATTCTAAATGTTATCCTTTTCCTTTGTTATTGTCATCTATAGTGGTTATTTGCATTAAAAAACACACAATTTGATTAGGAAATGATTGTATCTTTATTAAAATATATGCTTTGAAAAAGTAAATAAATGTGTAACTTGACAAAGTAACTGGTATAATATTACTGAACTCCTATAAGTAATAAGTTTGAATAGTGAGTTACTGGTAAAAGTGATATATTACATGTAATGCAGTATGTTACTTTTGTAAGGCGTTACCCCCAACAACACTGCGAGCAGGCGGCGATATTTGGCAATTCAGCTGGAGCTCAGTCAAACTTGATTTAACGTTAGTTTTCATTGTGAATTAGAAAATGTTTGGGGGGCCACTTGGCAGGCTGCATCTGGCCCCAGCCTGCAAGAGAGTGGCAAAGTGGAACGTCACTTCCTGCTTCAGCACTGTACCAGAGATTTTCGAGGGTGCAACTGCTGTTTAAAACAAACAGCAGTTGCACCCGGAAGTCTGTTAAAGCCGTTTGTTTACCAACATCCTGCTCCCTCGTATAGGACAGAGAGAAGCTTGTTCCTGCTGCGGACAGTGGAGGCACTCTTCAGCAGGTTAGATGCAGCGGTGTTTCTTCACAGTATTTGAGTGTCTGAACACTTTCTTACAGCGGACACAGTAGTAGGGTTTAGCTCCAGTGTGGATGCGTTTATGTCTTGTTAGGTGAGCTAACCGACTGAACCTGCTCCCACATTGGTCACATATGTAGGGTTTAACTCCAGTGTGGATGTGTTTATGTGATGTTAGGTGAGCTAACTGACTGAACCTGCTCCCACATTGGTCACAGCTGTAGGGTTTAACTCCAGTGTGGATGCGTTTATGTTTTGTTAGGCTACCTAACTGACTGAACCTGCTCCCACATTGGTCACAGCTGTAGGGTTTAACTCCAGTGTGGATGCGTATATGTGATGTTAGGTTACTTAACCGAGTGAACCTGCTCCCACATTGGTCACAGCTGTAGGGTTTAAATCCATTGTGGATGCGTTTATGTGTTGTTAGGCTACCTAACTGACTGAACCTGCTCCCACATTGGTCACAGCTGTAGGGTTTAACTCCAGTGTGGATGCGCTTATGTTTTGTTAGGCTACCTAACTCACTGAACCTGCTCCCACATTGGTCACAGCTGTAGGGTTTAACTCCAGTGTGGATGCGTTTATGTGATGTTAGGTTACCTAACTTACTGAACCTGCTCCCACATTGGTCACAGCTGTAGGGTTTAACTCCAGTGTGGATGCGTTAATGTGTTGTTAGGCTACCTAACTGACTGAAACAGCTCCCACATTGGTCACAGCTGTAGGGTTTAACTCCAGTGTGGATGCGTTTATGTGTTGTTAGGCTACCTAACTGACTGAACCTGCTCCCACATTGGTCACAGCTGTAGGGTTTGACTCCAGTGTGGATGTGTTTATGTCTTCTTAGGGTACCTAACTGACTGAAACAGCTCCCACACTCCTGACAGGAGTAAGGCTTCACTCCTGAGTGAACTCTCTGATGTTGCTTTAACAGCTGAAGTCTTGTGAATGTTTTGTCACACTGATGACAGCGGTGACGTCTGGGTCCACTGGTGTCTTTCTGTTTCCATAAAAAGATATAAAGAAAGAATCAGGATTTTGCTTTTGTGTGTGTGTGTGTGTGTGTGTGTGTGTGTGTGTGTGTGTGTGTGTGTGCGCGCGCGTGCGTGTGTGTTGCAACATCAGTGATACAACAGTGATATTTTTCTCTCACCTCTTCTGAAGAATTCATCTTGACAGCGTTCCTCTCCTCCTCTGCCAGATGTCTCTTCTTTTCTGCCAATCAGCTCTGACATCATCAAACAGAGACAGAAGGTAAGACGAGGAACACCCACAAAAACAATCCTACTAATAAGAATAATGTAGCTGAAGCAGTGATTGTAGGATCCAAGCAGTTATCTGAAGACTAAAACCTACTGAAGAAATAATAACGTTTCATTCATGTGAATTGAAATACAGTAAAAGTGCTGCTGTCCAACAGACATCTCATATAATTCACTTTCTTGAAATCAGCAAACTCGTGCGCTGCTAACACTCGGTTTCTAGGGTGGAGACTGTGGAGATGATGCGCCATGGGCGCAGCATGTTATGGCATTTATGAATTTATTTATTTATTTGTGACAGATGTAAAAAAATACACAATGAATAGATCAAACTAGGGCTGTCAAAGTTAACGCGATAATGGCTCGGGCCCTTCGGAGTGGTCTCTGTGGACTGGCTTGGTCTGACGTGTGACGTGTGGTGGGCCTTTGTCCATTTGTTGGGTCTGTATACCCCTGCTGTGTTTTTTGTTTTTTTAACCTTCTGCCTGCTGTGGGTGCTCTGTGCGTTTGTTTGTGTGTTTGGTTTTATGTTTTGCTGTTGTTGTTTTTGTGGAGATTGTATGTGTTGTGTTGTGGGTGGCTGGGGACGGAGGGCATATTATTTGTTATTGCATTCTTTGATGGCTATTTGCCCCTCTGATGGCTAAAAAATGAATAAACATACTTAAAAAAAAAAAAAAAGTTAACGCGATAATAACGCGTTAACGCAAATTCCGTTTAACGCCACTATTTTTTTAAACGCGCGATTAACGCATGCACTTTCTGTGATGTTTGAGCCTTGGTCCGACCCGTAGTTTGGGAAATCAGGAAGCAGTAACGTTGATAGCAAGCAGAAAGAAATCTCCGTGAGCAGAAAAGGAGGAAGAAAATGGGTTTAATGGCAAGTTCAGGTTAAAATTTAGAAAGTGTCCTGCATTTTGTCACCAGCTCAGTGGCCTTGTGGTTTGAGTGTCCGCCCTGAGACTGAGAGGTTGTGAGTTCGATCCCCGGCCGAGTTATACAGAAAACTATAAAAATGGGACCCTGCTTGGCACTCAGCATCAAATGGTTGGAATTGGGGGGTTAGATCACCATATGATTCCCGAGCGCGGCACTGCTGCTGCTCACCGCTCCCCCAGGGGATGGGTCAAATGCAGAGAACAAATTTTGCACACTCCGGTGTTTGACAATCGTTGGGACTTTACTTTACCTTTACCTCTTGATTATTACTCAAGCGCCTGAAGAAATTTGGGCTAAGGAAAGAGATCCTCAGGGAATTCTACAGAGGCACCATTGGAAGCCTGCTGACTGGCGGCTTCACCACCTGGTACGGGAACTGTACGACCATGGACCACAGGGCGCTACGGAGAGTGAGACGCGCGGCCCAGCACGTAACAGGATGTGAGTTGCCAGATCTGCATGAACTGTATAAAGAGCGGTGCCTCAGGAGGTCCCTGAGGATCATCAAAGACACAAACCATCCCCACAACAGCCTGTTCTCCCTGTTACCCTCAGGGAGAAGATACAGGGTTCCGAAAGCACGCACAAATCGCTTGAGGAACAGTTTCTTCCCGCAGGCCACGAGACTCATTAACATACACAAATAGTGTAGTAGCCGTACTGTACCGTACTGTAGCTGCTACCATTACGTATGTCTAATGTTTAATTGTATGTTTAATAAGGAATATGCTATTTGCACCTGTATGTCAAATACGCCGAATTTAAAACGCCAAGTTTAATTGTATGTTTAATAAGGAATATGCTATTTGCACCTGTATGTCAAATACGCCGAATTTAAAATGTTTAAGCACGTCTAAAGTATGCACACGACATGTGCACCTATGTGCAGTGAATATGCCACTGTCTCTGACTTGTCTTATCACTATACTGCCTTATTGCTTGTTGTGTCTCTTGTTGTTTTTGCACTCATATGCCCTGTTATATTTGTACTATGTTGTAAACGGAGTCCACAGCACAAGAATTTCACACGTGATACTTGTACCATGGAGTGACAATAAAAATCTTGAATCTTGAATCTTGAAACCTTATTTTGGGTGAGGGAGAGAAAGACAGAGCACCTCAGCACGATCAGACCGTTGCAGAGACACACACACACACACACACACACACACACACACACACACACGCACACACACAGAGCGGGGGGGGGGGGGGGGGGCAGGAGACTAGAGAGAGACACAGAGAAAGCGAGCGAGACAGACAGACAGACAGTGAGGAAGATGGGAGGGCGATCAGACCAGAGTCAGAGAGAGACCAACGGAGAGCGGGAGAGAGAGACCGAGAGAGAAAGCGAGAGGGGGAAAGAGCTGGCACGCAGCTGCTCCTGGATAGCACGGTTAACTTACACAGTGCAGCCTTAGAGATATGTATTCCCAGTAACTAGTAGCAATAATAACAATATACCAATGGCCAAATACTTACCCATACTAATGATAATAGCTACTACCCATATTAATACAACAGTGCATCTTTGCACAAAGCTCCCATGTTTAAGGTACCTCGGTTTAAGGTAGATTTAGAACAGATACAAAATTATGTGATTAATTTGCAATAATGGTCTCTGCTATACAGTCTGTTACAATAACATAATGGTCTCTGGTATACAGTCTGTTACAATAACATAATGGTCTCTGGTATACAGTCTGTTACGATAACATAATGGTCTCTGGTATACAGTCTGTTACAATAACATAATGGTCTCTGGTATACAGTCTGTTACCATAACATAATGGTCTCTGGTATACAGTCTGTTACCATAACATAATGGTCTCTGGTATACAGTCTGTTACAATAACATAATGGTCTCTGGTATACAGTCTGTTACCATAACATAATGGTCTCTGGTATACAGTCTGTTACCATAATATAATGGTCTCTGGTATACAGTCTGTTACAATAACATAGCATGGTTTAGATCACCTGGCACCTGCAATTTGTCACGATGCTGTTGCTTCGGACTCAGTTCTGCATCCTGGTCAGTCTAGAGAATCAGTGTTGCCAGGAGGGAAATCTCAAATTGTCATACCAGAGTGCCACTGTGCCTCCTGTTCTGTAAAGAGATGCAGAAATGCCTTCACATCAATATCGCCTCCCTTTCAAGCTAACAAAGTATCAATATTTTCCCCAAAGATTTATATTTTCATGTCGGCAAATGGTCAAAATAAAGGCAGAAATATTTATTCAGATACACACTCTAAAATATGATTTGCTAGAAATCACCATCTCATTAAGATGTTTTCATTCCAGCAAATGATAATATTAAAGTCACATCTTGAACCGACGTCGAATGGATACGATAACATCGACACAGATCGAGGAAATGTTTGCTGAGTAATAGTGCGTAATGTTAGAAAGTGATGCGTAGAAGATGAAAATGTCAACATCAACACAAACCAGCTGCTTAACATAACAGTATTAACAGTAAACATCATTTATAAAGGTTACAACATTAACTATGTCAAAACAACACAAACCAGCTGCTTAACATAACAGTATTAACTCATTGAGTGCCAGCCACTTTTGGAGAACGGACCAGTGCCAGAGTTTCAGAGCGTTTTCAATGATTTCTCGAGGCCCACAGAATATTGTGTGATATTACTATGTAAACACCGAACACGCACAAAGAACGATGAGACTCTATTGTATCAGCAGCAAAAAAAAGTTTATTGATATCATTTTCCGTTCTTTAGTTATCAGCCGGAGAAGATAGGTCAAAAACAGCAAAAAAAGGCGTTTCCATCTAGGAGCTGAGATATTGAGCCTTTTGTGAAATGAAGCATTTCAAGCAAATCACTGACTCTGAAACTAATATTTTCTGACCTGAAACATCTGAACAGTAATTTCCTTCAATAAACAGCACCCACACCCCCCTCAACTCCAAACTCCTCCTCCGTGGGAGTGTCTCTGGTGGCTCTGCTCGCTGTGCTGGCTGCTGCGTGTGTCAGGCGAGTCTCTGCCTCCTGCTATGGCAGGCCCTGCTGCCTCACGGATCCACGTTCAGATGGTGGCCGCTCATCGGGGGAGTCTGGATGGGGCTCGCATTCGTCTGCGTTTCTGGGGTTTTGGTTGTGAGCTGGGATGAAGCTGCGTCCGATTATAGGCTTTCTGCTGCGCGTTTCAAAGTGCGCTGCACCCAGTCTATTTTCGGAGCACTCAGCCTTGTGCGCCGGCACCCAGCGTGACACTGTATATATATGTGGCTTTGGTTTTATTTTCTGGCGGCTAATCGTGTGGAGAAGCTATGCAGCAGAGACAGAGACATTTGTGGGAGCGGATTGACTGCTGTTCGCAGCTAACGTTGGCTCCAGGCAGCCAGAGCAATCTGTGCCGCTCTGGCTCATGCATCAGTTTCTCTTTTTCTGCTTTTTTTCCCCTTAACTTTCTCTAATCTGGAGAGCACTGTCGCCACCTAATGGGTCGGTAAAATAGGTTATACACATTCAACATGCCCCAAAATTTTACAGGAGATGGATCTGGCTTTGATCCACGTCCCACCGTCAAAAAACGCAATTGACGACTTTAGTCGTCATTGGCACTCAACGTTACTATCCGAATTGACGACTAAAGTCGTCATTGGCACTCAATGAGTTAATACAACAGTGCATCTTTGCACAAAGCTCCCATGTTTAAAGGAGGACTTACCCCCTAGATATGTATTAGAACAGTGATTTGAAAATACCTATGGAAAAAAACAAGAAATGACATATACTCTTGTCTATACTAGACTCTTTGGCTGTGTTAAGTCAAGATTTTTTTTCGGAAATCGACGCCATTACAGTTTGCCTACTGCCTCAAAAATAATTTATTTGAGAGGGGCGATATCTTTATAAATATCAACAATTAGCCAACGCTGGTGGCCTGTATGGAAACAGAAAATCCTGAAATGGTTGATAGTTATATCAATTTGGCCATTCAGTGGCGAACTAGAAATTTAATTATTTTTGTCCCATTTTGTCCCATGTGTGTGTGCGTGGCTTGCATGTGGCTTGTCTAAACTTACGTTAAGAGCCTCGCTGCTCGCAGCACACAGCACACAGTGAGGACAAACCTCTCGCTCTGGGGTAACACAATGCGAGATTTCTCCACGTAATTCCCTCGTCTAACTAGAGATAAACCGCGCAATGAAATCCGTTTTTAATTTGCGTTTTGGGGCTTGGGGAGAGCTCTTCTCCTCCTCACACTGTTCCCATGCGAATCCCCCCGAGCAGCACACACACACAGACAGAGCCAGTCGCTCTGCTCTGCTGACTTGATTTCCATAAAAGTTGGCGTTGCTTGTACACAGTGATGATATTATATTAGCCGATATGTTTATAGAAGCTTTGTCACATTGTCACGTCGTAGTATAGCGTTATATTTTACATGTCCGCTAAACTGCGACGAGATTTGTTTGCTGAAATGTCAGACTGTTGAAAGCCCCCGCCTCTCACTGCTGCTGTGTGCTGCTGCTGCTGCGCGCCCCCGCGGGTGCATGAGAGAGCAGACTGGCCGAGAGAAGTGCTTCTGAAGTCGGACTGATAGCCGCGGAAATGTCAGACTGTGCTCTCTGTGCTCTGACCACAGAGCTGCTGCTGCTGCTGCTGCTGCTGCTGCTGCTGCTGCTGCTGCTGCTGCGCGCGCGCCCGGAGCTTGGTGCTAGTGCATGAGGTTACAGTACGACTCTCTCCCGCCCGCTCCCGCCTGGCTGGGCTGGAGACAGTGCTTCCAACTCGGACTGATAATATAAACATCATCATTCGAGCTTATCCAGGTAAGATATCAATAAAGTAATTACACATTCAGCGGGAAACTAACTATAATTAAGACATGTGCCAACTTTGACGACGTTTGGTTCAGTATTTTAAGAGCAAACTTCAATAGGAATAGGCTTGGAGTTCTGAGGAGCCGAAAGGGTACAGGGGGGGTAGGGGAGTAATTATCTTGAAATCCCATAGTCTTTGGGAACACTGTGACGTCAATGTGTTCCTAATCTCCCATTCATTTGAGAAAAGAAAAAAAAGCAGTCTTTGACCCTAAGAGGGCGCTTATGCCAGGTATGCTGCTGAAAAATGATACAAATGGTAAAATGGCAACAGTTTGGTGTCAAATGTGGAAATTCTGACCAGAATTCTTCACACATCACCCCCAAAGTCATATATATTGGTTAAAAGCTGAAAAAAAGTGTTTTGGAGGTAAGTCCTCCTTTAAGGTACCTCGGTTTAAGGTAGATTTAGAACATATAAAAAATTATGTGATTCATTTGAGATTAATCGCGATTAACTATGGACAATCATGCGATTAATCGCGATTACATATTTTAATCGATTGACAGCCCTAGATGAAACCCATACACCAGTATTAAATCGCAGAGGAATTAATACACAATAAACCAGTAATGTGGACCAGTGATTCAATTGATTGGATTTATATAGCGCAGGGGTTCCCAAACTTTTTTGGCTCGTGACCCTATTTTGACGTTGCAGAAATCTAGGGACCCACGACATTCAAATTCATCAAAATAAAAATAATGTCACAATGTTGATTGCGGCTATGGTCCATTGATTCAAGCCTTTGCAGTATATAGTGACATTATGTAACGGACGTTCTGTCTGCCTAAATAAAGTTTATGCCTGCCTAACATATACAGAGCATCCCTGGCTGCATCTGAACTGTTCAGTATGAAAGACAAAGACACACAGACAGGACTCATTCCAGACAACTCGGATGCTGGGATTTTCTGTTCTCCTACTAGAGAAAGTACACTGGAACACCACTCAAAGTCGTCCCGACGTGTAAATTTGGGGGAAGAAATCTACCCCGACTTCACGGAGAATCAGTTGTCTGATGTCACCCAATAGCCTACATTGTGCAGCTGGAACGCTTACAGTCAGTTACCATAACATAATGGTCTCTGGTATACAGTCTGTTACCATAACATAATGGTCTCTGGTATACAGTCTGTTAAAACAACATAATGGTTTCTGGTATACAGTCTGTTACAATAACATAATGGTCTCTGGTATACAGTCTGTTACAATAACATAATGGTCTCTGGTATACAGTCTGTTACAACAACATAATGGTCTCTGGTATACAGTCTGTTACCATAACATAATGGTCTTTGGTATACAGTCTGTTAAAACAACATAATGGTCTCTGGTATACAGTCTGTTACCATAACATAATGGTCTCTGGTATACAGTCTGTTACAACAACATAATGGTCTCTGGTATACAGTCTGTTACCATAACATAATGGTCTCTGGTATACAGTCTGTTACAACAACATAATGGTCTCTGGTATACAGTCTGTTACCATAACATAATGGTCTCTGGTATACAGTCTGTTAAAACAACATAATGGTCTCTGGTATACAGTCTGTTACAACAAGACAATGGTTTCTGGTATACAGTCTGTTACAATAACATAATGGTCTCTGGTATACAGTCTGTTAAAACAACATAATGGTCTCTGGTATACAGTCTGTTACAATAACATAATGGTCTCTGGTATACAGTCTGTTACAATAACATAATGGTCTCTGGTATACAGTCTGTTAAAGGTCCCATTCCGTGCAAAAGCTGTTTTTACTTGTAAATGCATATATACTGCTGTCAGCCCTCCCTGTAATGAGTGGTCACAAGCTCAGAACTGCCAGAGTTGGATTTGTCCCTATCCAGCGTCCCCCTGCAGTCTCCTCCAAGCCACACCCCCAAACGCGTCGTTTGCCCAGAGGGGAATCTGGGGGGATTGGAACGTCACTAGCTTCCTCCTGTATACTGCGCGGGTCAATCTCACTCAAGCTACCTGCACCATTTAGTCTATAGCCACAAAATTAACACTTCTAGCTGGAGCGACGCCAACTGTACGTGATCCAGCAACTGCAGAGGTGCATTCGGTAAGTCTAGGCATTTTGAGATGTCCTCTTTAGCGTAGTACCGTTAAGTTAACGATAACTCGCAACCTAGCGTGCTGGTCCACAGACGCTGATCTGATTGGCCGCTGGGAGCCTGGGGCGGGCTCTCCCTCAGCGGCCAATGGGAACTGTTAGTTCTGAATATATTATAGAAACAGGCCATTCTTGGGAAGCGACTAGATGAGGAAGTGAGAACTCCGTCACAACAAACGGGGTTGCTATATTTTCGACAGATTAATCCAGAATCATGTTTTATGGACCAGAGACACACGTTTTTAAGAGGTTACAGCTGCACGAATTGGGACCTTTAAAACAACACAATGGTCTCTGGTATACAGTCTGTTACAACAACATAATGGTCTCTGGTATACAGTCTGTTACAATAACACAATGGTCTCTGGTATACAGTCTGTTACAATAACATAATGGTCTCTGGTATACAGTCTGTTACCATAACATAATGGTCTCTGGTATACAGTCTGTTACAACAACATAATGGTCTCTGGTATACAGTCTGTTACAATAACATAATGGTCTCTGGTATACAGTCTGTTACAACAACATAATGGTCTCTGGTATACAGTCTGTTACAATAACATAATGGTCTCTGGTATACAGTCTGTTAAAATAACATAATGGTCTCTGGTATACAGTCTGCTACAATAACATAATGGTCTCTGGTATACAGTCTGTTACAATAACATAATGGTCTCTGGTATACAGTCTGTTACAATAACATAATGGTCTCTGGTATACAGTCTGTTACAATAACATAATGGTCTCTGGTATACAGTCTGTTACAACAACATAATGGTCTCTGGTATACAGTCTGTTACAACAACATAATGGTCTCTGGTATAGAGTCTGTTACAATAACATAATGGTCTCTGGTATACAGTCTGTTACAATAACATAATGGTCTCTGGTATACAGTCTGTTACAATAACATAATGGTCTCTGGTATACAGTCTGTTACAACAACATAATGGTCTCTGGTATACAGTCTGTTACAATAACATAATGGTCTCTGGTATACAGTCTGTTACAACAACATAATGGTCTCTGGTATACAGTATGTTACAATAACATAATGGTCTCTGGTAGTATACAGTCTGTTACAATAACATAATGGTCTCTGGTATACAGTCTGTTACAATAACATAATGGTCTCTGGTATACAGTATGTTACCATAACATAATGGTCTCTGGTATACAGTATGTTACAATAACACAATGGTCTCTGGTATACAGTCTGTTAAAACAACACAATGGTCTCTGGTATACAGTCTGTTACAATAACATAATGGTATCTGGTATACAGTCTGTTACAATAACATAATGGTCTCTGGTATACAGTCTGTTACAATAACATAATGGTCTCTGGTATACAGTCTGTTACAATAACATAATGGTCTCTGGTATACAGTCTGTTACAATAACATAATGGTCTCTGGTATACAGTCTGTTACCATAACATAATGGTCTCTGGTATACAGTCTGTTAAAACAACATAATGGTCTCTGGTATACAGTCTGTTAAAACAACATAATGGTCTCTGGTATACAGTCTGTTACAATAACATAATGGTCTCTGGTATACAATCTGTTACAATAACATAATGGTCTCTGGTATACAGTCTGTTACAATAACATAATGGTCTCTGGTATACAGTCTGTTAAAACAACATAATGGTCTCTGGTATAAAGTCTGTTACAATAACATAATGGTCTCTGGTATACAGTCTGTTACAATAACATAATGGTCTCTGGTATACAGTCTGTTACAATAACATAATGGTCTCTGGTATACAGTCTGTTACAATAACATAATGGTCTCTGGTATACAGTCTGTTAAAACAACATAATGGTCTCTGGTATACAGTCTGTTACAATAACATAATGGTCTCTGGTATACAGTCTGTTACCATAACATAATGGTCTCTGGTATACAGTCTGTTACAACAACATAATGGTCTCTGGTATACAGTCTGTTACAATAACATAGCATGGTTTAGATCACCTGGCACCTGCAATTTGTCACGATGCTGTTGCTTCGGACTCAGTTCTGCATCCCGGTCAGTCTAGAATCAGTGTTGCCAGGAGGGAAATCTCAAATTGTCCTGTTCTGTAAAGAGATGCAGAAATGCCTTCACATCAATATCGCCTCCCTTTCAAGCTAAAAAAGTATCAATATTTTCCCCAAAGATTTATATTTTCATGTCGGCAAATGGTCAAAATAAAGGCAGACATGCTTCCTGTGAGTATTTATTCAGATACACACTCTAAAATATGATTTGCTAGAAATTACCATCTCATTAAGATGTTTTCATCGCAGCAAATGATAATATTAAAGCCACGTCTTGAACCGACGTTGATTGGATGCGATAACATCAACACAGATCGAGGAAATGTTTGCTGAGTAATAGTGCATAACGTTAGAAAGTGATGCGTAGAAGATGAAAATGTCAACATCAACACAAACCAGCTGCTTAACATAACAGTATTAACAGTAAACAACATTTATAAAGGTTACAACATTAACTATGTCAATATTAACAGTAAACATAATTTATAAAGGTTACAATTAACTATGTCAAAACAACACAAACCAGCTGCTTAACATAACAGTATTAACAGCAGTGTTGGGGTTACTGTAATCCCATTACTTTTGTCGGTAACGAGTAGTGTAAGGCACTACTGTAGCTAAGTTCAGTAATCACATTACAGTTACTAATCAAACTCGTTACTTGCGTACTAGCAAGATAAGTATAGAGAGAAAAGATCTCCGTTTTAATAGCAGATCCTGTGTCCCACCACACAGGTCACTTAACTGCACAGCAGAATCACCCATGGTGCCAATATTTCAACTTTGTATTAGCATGCAGAACAGCACTATTAGTCGACACATAACTTATCAGATAACTAACATCATGCATATAGAACAAGAAATCATTGTAACCTCCAAAACACATTGACAAACAAACAATTGACACATAAACACAGTTCCCAAGGGCATGCTGGGAACTCCGTCCACTTTCCTCTTCCACAGGTTAAATTTCCCAGAAGGCTTTGCATAACTTTTTACACTTGGTTTTACAATTAAATAAGGCTAAAAAGTGTTCGATAGAAATAATAATATGTATTTTAACACAACATGCAATTCTGGAATATCTGAATATTGGACAAAAAAAATGAAATGAAATGTAAAAGTAAACCATAAGAGAAACCCACATACAGCGATGGGGTCTGTAAAATACCCCTCCAAATAGAACGTCTGATAGTGAAGTGGGCGTGTTGTACCCCTGTAAAGGGGAGAATAATCACACGAGTGATGAGAGTGTGTTTCCTCTGTGACAGCGTTTTACTGAATCAAACATCATAAAGATATACACATTTTACAAATATACATTCAACAAATTAGTTGCAATAGCAGTATCATGTTCAAGTTACAGCTTGTATTTATCAGAGACATAATTCCCATTTTTCCCCACTGTTACTGGTACATAAGATGTGCATAAATGTGGTAATAAACTCTCAGAAAACGTACAAAAGTCACAAAATAACAATAAACAAAATACTGTGGAAAATGCATTTACACAGCTGCATAAAATTAACCAAATAAACAAATGCCATCAACTGTGCAAAATAGCCTATTTACTCCTGTGCATGCGTGAATCCGCCACAGGGCGGCAGCACTGGGCTGAACACAGGTTGAACTCTGTAAACCAGCAGGGCCTGAAACTCCTAATAACACAAGCACTTTACCATACTCGGCAAACATTATTTTAACTCAGTCAAAACGTCACGTGCACCATCTCTTTACACTCAAAACATGTTCTGAACAGAGTACAACCACTTAGCATTGTGAAAGAGCAACAACATACCTGTAAAGGAGAGAATAATCACGAGAGTGATGAGAGTGTGTTTCCTCTGTGACAGCGTTTTACTGAATGAGGAAATAGACCCCTTCTCCTAGATATGTGGGCGGAGACAAAAGCAATCGATCTCAAGCTAGTTGATTAAGGGTACATTGCAGATCACTGAATAATACTCTTTTTAGCTTAACTTTTAACACATTGAGTGCCAGCCATTTTTTCAATCCTGTGGGTAAGTTGTGCCAGTTTTTTTTTTGAGGATTCTGGCTCATTTTACAACAGCCGAGGATCTGTTTTCTGTTAAGACTTCGTGAACACCAATCATCTAAAAATAACTAATAGAATGTGTGCTTTCTCTGTCTAAAAGAGTTAGTTTGCAGAGTTAGTAGTTATGTAGATATTAGCCGTTGAGTACAGCATGGTTTTAGCGTATGAGACAGCAAGCTGAGATAATCGCAGTTTTGTGAAACTCAGCAGAACAGTCACCTGCCTGTGATTGTGGGTGCCTTTGGGCGAGTCTGTATACTGTATTGTGTGTGTGTGTGTGTGTGTGTGTGTGTGTGTGTGTGTGTGTTCGCGCGTTGCTCCGCGGCTCTGGGGGGAGGGGATCTCTGTCCGTTCTGTGTGTGTGTCTCCGGGCTCCTCCCTCCGTCTGTGCTGCTGGGAGTTTCCAGCGAGTTGAGCAGCCTCTCCCTGGCAGCGAGTGTGGATAGGTCTCACTGTCTCTTGGGTTTGAGAGCCCCGATTAAGCCCCGTGCGACTCTAGGCTTTATGCTGCTCACCCAGTCCATTTCTGGAAACCCCCACCGCAGCAGCGCGAAGCGTCCCCGCCTACAGTAGGAGAATGAGGCTCCTTCTTTTCTGACTGTAAAATCGCCAAGCCATTTCCGCGGGAGGCGGCTGCTTTTGGTCCACGGGTCCCGTGGCTGTGGCTTCTCTCTGTCTCTGTCGCCACTTAGTGGTCGGTAAAATAGATTACACACATTCTCTTGCTCCAATAGTTATCTCGAAGATGTAAAAGGGGTTGATTGATGTCCCACCGTCAAAAAAAAAAAATGTTTATGTAAGACGAGTTAGCTCGTCCTTGGCACTCAAGCGCTGGATTATGTAAGACGAGTTAGGTCGTCTATGGCACTTAATGTGTTAACAAATAAATGATGAAATAAACAA
This sequence comes from Poromitra crassiceps, assembly GCF_964638095.1. Taxonomy (NCBI): domain Eukaryota; kingdom Metazoa; phylum Chordata; class Actinopteri; order Beryciformes; family Melamphaidae; genus Poromitra; species Poromitra crassiceps. The sequence continues at coordinate 3,230,096 of NC_139642.1, forward strand.
ATTAATTGAACGCCTTTTAGCATTTCCTGATAACAGGATATGAATTCTTACTGTTTTTAACCATTTTGACATCTTATAGGTTTTTATGATGATATGATCTTTTAAAACTTTATCACAGTATTTTAATCTTATTACAGATCATGCATTTACTGTTTTTAAAACGTCTAACAGTCCATTAGTGTATTACTATGTAGCCTATTCCTTTCAACGTGTCACAGGCGCAGTGCGGTACAGTATACTCCGTAATAATCTGCATAATTGTAAGCCCCGTCTTCTACAACAACTTTTTGTTGCGCGGAAGGACAAGACATCAAACCTCTCAAAGCATCTGCAGTGGAAACATGCTAACACAAAGCTGGTTGCAGAGCCAAGCTGAGTCGCCCGCCTCGACCCCGAGCAAGCAGCAAAAGCTTGCTTTTCACCAGGTAACACCAAAATCAGAGATGGACAGGCTTGTTGCCTACATGCAGGCACCGACTGCATAATCGGGCACATCGGGCAAATGCCCGGTGGCCTGGCCTGGCCTGCAAAAAAAAAAGAAAAAAAGAAATTGGTGCCCGCAGTCAGGCCACTCATTGAACAGCAGGCCAGGCGCCGCCTACTGGTTTACTAGTGGTTTGATTACTTTATTCAGGGTTAAAGTGGGTGCATCTCATTGTAAAATTGGACTCGGCCCAAATTGGGCTTCAAACGGCCCAAATCTGGCTTCAAACGGCCCAAATTGGGCTTCAAACGGCCCAAATCTGGCTTCAAACGACCCAAATTGGGCTTCAAACAGCCCAAATCTGGCTTCAAACGACCCAAATTGGGCTTCAAACGGCCCGAATTGGGCTTCAAACAGCCCAAATTTTTCGCCTGCGCCCTTAGGACGCCGGCACGCGCGTCAGCCCATATCGGCCTGGCCTGCTTGGTATCTAATGCCCGGCCTGAATTATGATCCCAGTGGATCAGAGGAAATGTTGCCAGTTTCAACAGTAGAATGAAATCGCCATTTTTCAGAAACATATTGAGGAAAATACAGATCGCAGGGAATGGACAGCCACCATCAGACAGGAAAAGTTTTGCAACCTACCTTATTACGATATAGATTTGTGCTAATATATGGGCATATATGTAAGGTTTAATGTTGTATTGTTAACTGGCAAATTACGTGACAATGCATCTCAGGCGATGTTACGCAAAAGTAATGTAACGAGTAGTGTAACAAATTACTTTCTCCAGGGAGTAATCAAGTAAAGTAAGGCATTACTTTTTTGGAAAGTATTGTGTAATGTGTAATACATTACTTTTTTGAGTAACGGACCCCAACTCTGATTAACAGTAGGCTAAACAACATTTATAAAGGTTACATTAACTATGTCAAAACAACACAAACCAGCTGCTTAACATAACAGTATTAACAGTAAACAACATGTATAAAGGTTACAACATTAACTATGTCAAAACTTTTGACATAGTTAACTCATTCTCTGCCAGGGTCATTTCGGTCTGTGTGCTCCCAGTGCCAGGATTTTGAGCATATTTCCTGATCTTCCAGGACCCACAGAATATTCTGTGCTAGGAATAAAATTACACAACATATCTCACAATAAAGCAGAGACTCTCTTCTTACCCCTTGTAAAAAACTGAAACTCTCCCATGTTTCCTTGTTTAGTTACAAGCAGTGGAAGTTAGCTTGTTTTCACTAAAAATGCCCTCCTTGGGACATAAATAGGAGAAAAAGAGGTTTTTAGTGAAGGACACCGTTTCAAGCAGAACTCTCTTTTGAGCCTTTTATTTTTTGCCTCAGTGACACATCAGACATATACAGTATTTGTTTTCCCAAATAAATAAATAAAAAATAAAAAATAAGAGAATGTATTTGAGGGAGCTGTGTCGGTCCATCCCGCCCAGTGAGCGGCTACAGAGAGAGAGAGAGAGAGAGTCTGGCCCCTGGGGTTTCTTGACAGATGAGGCTTGGCCGCAGTATTTATCAAAGTATGATACATACAGTATGTGCACAAAATCAAATAAATAATTTACTTTTACAGTTGCCATGTGGATTTTTAGCTTAGCTTGATAAAAGCATAAACAAATGGAACGAACCCTTATGTGGTCACACTCACACACTCTCTCTCTCTCTCTCTCTCTCTCACACACACACACACACACACACACACACACACACAGACACACACAGGAATAACGAGTGCTGTAACGTTACCTGCTGTCACGTTACCTCTCATAACTAACGTTAGCACAGAAGATCACACAATAGCTACGTTAGTGCTGTAAACTTTGAAATGTTTATGTGACACATGTTTCGCCTTGGTTGCTGGGGACGGGTGTGTGACGCGGTTTGACGCGTTTGACGTATCCATGTGATTCCCCCTCCCTTGAGTGTGACAGAGCTCTCCCTTGAGAGGGAGAGCTGGCAAGAGGAAACGTGAAGCGAGTCATGCCGGCGGCATAAGTTATAAACAATGCGTGACAATTATACTCGAATGTTGTGTGTGATCATTTCATCTCAAACGCGATACAAAAAATAGGCTACTTTTTACCATCGTCATCGCTCTCTCCAAGTGGCACCCATTTCTCCTCCTCCGATTCATCTGTGTCAGACGGATCAGAACGCTGTGAAGGGGAGCCTTTGAGCAACAACAAAAACGCCGGCGTCTTCCTCGCCATCGTCGCCATCCGAGAACTCTGGGTCGGACTCTGTTTCGACCACAGGCTCCACCCATAAATACTAAACTAGCGGGTTCCTTTTATCAGTTTGACCTGAAACAATGTCACAGGCTGGGAAAGTGTCTGATGTAATGTAAACAGCCAAAACATAAAAGTACGTCCGAGTACGTCTTTGGCACAGAACGCCATTGTTAAAAGTACGTCCGGGTACGTCTTTGGCAGAGAATTAGTTAATGTTGTAACCTTTATAAATGTTGTACTGTTATGTTAAGCAGCGGGTTTTTTGTTGTTTTGACTCAAAACAACGCAAACCAGCTGCTTAACATAACAGTATTGACAGTAAACAACATTTATAAAGGTTACAACATCAAAGGTCCCAATTCGTGCAGCTGTAACCTCTTAAAAATGTGTGTCTCTGGTCCATAAAACATGATTCTGGATTAATTTGTCGAAAATATAGCAACCCCGTTCGTTGTGACGGAGTTCTCACTTCCTCATCTCGTCGCTTCCCAAGAATGGTCTGTTTCTATAATATATTCAGAACTAACAGTTCCCATTGGCCGCTGAGGGAGAGCCCACCCCAGGCTCCCAGCGGCCAATCAGATTAGCGTCCGTGGACCAGCATGCTAGGTTGTGTCCACAACTAACGTTAGCAACGAGCTATCGCTAACTTAACGGTTGCTACGCTAAAGAGGACATCTCAAAATGCCTACACTTACCGAATGCACCTCCGCAGTTGCTGGATCACGTACAGTTGGCGTCGCTAAAGCTAGAAGTGTTAATTTTGTGTGGCTATATAATCCTGTACCTGGCCTGTGACCCCGTTAACAATTTGGTGTTAGGAGAATTTCTCACTTGAACTGAGTCAATGGGTCCCTAGACATGAAAAATCACTGAGGTGCTCGTCCGCCACAGCGTCACAAATGACGCTATGGCCAAATCAAATATGGCTGCCATCGGCTATGATGAAAATCAAACTTTTTTGTTTCTGAGAGTATATACACATAATGGCCCCTATTCTCCCACAGGCCTTCGGCGCTAAAACGGGCCTTCGGTGCGAAAAAACGTGCCTTGCGCCTGCCTCAGGAAGATATCAATATGGCTTTAGGCTGGTAAATGCGCTTTAGGCCGAATGGGCGTGGCGCACTCCCTGAATGGGCGAGAATGGGCGTTTCGGCGTTAAATGTCGGCGTAATGATATCTTCCCACCTGGCGTAAATTTAGCGCTTTGCGCTTTTGAAAACCAGGCCTATTCAGTGCGCTGGTTGCGTGGAGCGCTCCCCTCTGGCTCCCCTTTGGCTCCCCTCTGTCACCCTTCTCTGTGTCACTCTCTCCCTCTCTCCTCAGTCTGACAGGCACAATACGACTCTCTCTCTCTGACTCCCTCGCTCAGACAGACACAACACACTTCCCATAGGAAAAATAAGTTGTAAATTCACTGCCTGGCCTGTCCCAGCATGCATTGTGGTACTTTATTTCGCTACTAAATAGCAACCAAATGAGCCGAAATATATGGTTACATGCTCCCAAAATAATGTGTAATGGTAACACAACCTGCAATTGTCGAACATTTCAATATTGGACCAAATAAAACATCGAAATGAAAACACCACCCTATGTGAAACATATATGTCCTCCTGGGCCTACTGTACCCCTTGTCGATTTAACGTGATTTAGATAAGTGACAGCGGAACGCGCTTCTACTGGCATCTGCTATACTGTGATGTCCGCTCCAATAACTTGGCCCTATTTCACATTTAGTTTTACAATAAAAACACATTTATGCAATGACTTTACATAATGTAGGGTATATTTATGTGCATCATCCTTCCTGCATGATATCTTTCTGGACAAACTTTCACCAATCTAATAGGCTATATTTTTCTAGCTGATGCATTTAGAACATTCTTTTTACTTTGATCTTGCTATAGTGTAGGGTATTTACATGCTTGCAGTATTTAAACTGCAGTTAGATTGGTTTGAGAAGCATAATAATATGGAATAATAGCCTATATATGGAGACAGACAGACTGGATGAAGGGAGGGGGGGGGGGGGCAGAGTGCTTGGCTTTGTCTGGTTTTACCGGATTTGTCCAGGAATTGGAGCTTAAAAGGCAAGAGTGTGACTCTTTACTGCAATTCTCCAATGAGCGGACTATGCATAATTCTATGCTTAAAAGGCGTGGTTATAATGGTTGAGGCTGAGTGTAGCGCCGATACCAAGATAGGGAGTGCGCTGGTCCACACCCACTTACTGCGCTAGGCGGCCTAGCGCTAGGCCTTAAACGCAGTTTCTACGCCGATTGCAACGATAGGGCCCAATACCTCCATTCCCACTGATTATGGTCTGCAGAATTAATTTCTGATATTGTTATGTTGTTCGTTGTATAAAATAACATTATTACATTAACATTTGAATTTGGGCATCGGGAACGGTTAAATAATTATGACTGCCTTCAAATTCAACAATATGCAAGCACTTGCCTAAAACTCTTTATACTTACCTCATACTTACCTAAGAAGCACCCTTGTTGTCACATGCAGCACTTTATTTGTAAAAAGCACAGCCACAGATGAACTATTCCTCATACTTACTATCTGATACCTGTTGACACAGATATGGTGATGATTTCAGTGCTTCCAATTCATTTACATATTTGTTTATAGATAACGGACAGGCTGTTCGACATCTTGAACAGCCGCAATCCCAGAGCCAAAGGGTTCAAAGCCCCCCTTGGTTCTAGGAATTTGACAAGCACCAGGGAGTTCTTGTCAAGAGCCAGGGGGTACTTGCTCACTTTGAAGATGGAAGATGGCACACCCCTTTACAGAACAAAGAGGTATTTTAAAATAGTGAATGTTCTGTTAGTGATGCGCTGATACCATTTACCTCCCACACAAGTTTGAGTACAACTACTCAACTTTTCAGTAGTCACCAATACCCAGTCCAAATTCTTAATTATTAAGAAATTATCAGAATGAGATTGCTGATTTAGAAAATAAGGGTTTATTTTATTCTTTGTTAGATGTATACAAGTGGTCAATTTACACATCATTCAATTATCTAAGGTAAAACTAAGTAGTACTGCTTTGGTGCTCAGACGGAGTATGTAATATTTTTAACTATTACCAATAGCTTAACTCTACCGGGTTTCAGTGCATCCCTAAAGTCCATGACATAAGTTCATGAGATGCGCTGTTCTCTTGTTTATCATCAAGTTTATGTGATTCTCTACTATCTTCTGCATCAAGTTTAGATGCTCTCTCCTCCTGTCTGCATCGAGTTCAGATGCTCTGTCCTGTCTGCATCGAGTTCATAAGATGTTCTGTCCTGTCTGCATCGAGTTCATAAGATGCTCTACTCTTCTGCATCGAGTTCATAAGATGTTCTTTCCTGTATGCATCAAGTTCATGAGATGCCCTACTCTTCTGCATCGAGGTCATAAAGTGGTATGTATTATTCATATTCGTATGTATTGCATGGTCTGCACGTTCTGTTGTGAATTGATTCAAGCAAGTTTAGTGTCCTAAAAGTAATTGTAAGGATCTTAGGATCCTTAAAATTACTTTTAGCACACTCACACTGATTATACCTTCAAGATAAGGGATGCAAACTAGTCAGCTTTAGGTTACCGTTTTTTCCCAAAATGTGGCAATGAAGTGAATTGTGTAAAATGTGGATTTGTGTCTGCCGTGGTAGCTCCCTGAGAAGTGCTGCTCTGGGAGCATTCACTATTTTCACCCTATAGCGTGTTTGCATCCCTGATTTCTTGTGTACTGTTTTGGCAGGATCATCATAGTAATACAATATTTGCGTTTGAAGGTTCCTCTCTATCCTGGGCTTCATCATCAACATTGACACGTTGATGTTGATGGTTCCTGATCTGCTTGAGGGACAGCGATATGTCCTGTCCTACAGGTTCAGCCAGGACCACTTGGAACTTCTCTTTAACTCCATCAGAGCATCCGGTAGGGTACATATTTACCAGCCACAATACCAAGTGACACGAAGTGTCAGCATATGTTTGTATTCTTTTCAGTTTGTCTGTCCATATGTTTTTTTTTTCTTAAGAAATGCGGTTCTGAAGACCATTTTGAGTATTTAGAAAAATATGTTTGTCTATCTGTTTGCAGAATTTGTCACCACTGTGATACAGACTGAACTGTATGATAATGTCATTCAACTTAATTTACGTGGAAGAATATCATTCAGGGGTGGCTAATTTTTTTTGGTTGCATAAAGATAGATTGAATATCTGTGCAATAAACTCGTATATCTTGTGTTTTTTGTTTCAGGTGGCTCAAATAACAACCCCAATGCAGCCAATTCAAGTACATTTTCAGAAAGCTAATGGCCCGGTGTGGGGTTGTTAAACCAAGCTCCAAAGGTAACGTGACGGCACAGGATGACACTGAGTCCCTACCAGCTGTTGCATTGTCCTCTGCTGCCCAGTCCTACCAAATCGACCTATATCTACAAACCTGTCAGCTGTAGATATGTCCTCTGCTGAAGAAGGAGAAGATCTTCCATCCCCGTTTGCTGACATTCCTGCCCTTGTACATGACCACAGCTACCTCCCCACCCGCTTCGATGGTCTTGTGGACAACGCCCTTGTGTACATTTCAGGTAGAGGTTGACTGATTGTGCCAATAGTCAAAACCTAGGGTGAAAACGATTGCTGATTAATTGGATGATAGTCCAAAAAAAGAAATGTTCACAGTTGGAAATTCTAATTTCCCCATACTTATTAATTATTATTATAAGTTATTATATTATTAATCAGTCTACCTCTAATTTTAGGATTTGTTGTGCGACGGACATTGAAGAAGCTGTCCTGTGATGTCTGCCGTGCCAGCCTGGTGACGGACGCTGCATCTGCTAGTCAGGACAAGAGTTACCACCTGCTCACTCTAAGAAATAATGGAGGCCTAGTGATTCCATCTGAAGGCACGGTGAGGGTTGTCAGGGCAGCAGAGTGGGTCATTCGCCAGTCATCAGCTGATTCAAGACGATCACAGCCCATCAAACCGCTGGAAGTCCTCTACATTGTGAGTAGTTGTATAGGGTACCTACACTCCAAAAAGTGAGAGAGAAACGCATTTTTTCAGTACTTCCGCAAAAAGGGCACTTCCGCATTTTCGAAAAAGGGGCGTGGCTTCTTTTTGTGCAAAAGTCATTTTTTCACTACTTCTCCAAAGGGCACTTCTGTTTTTTTAACCTGTGTTTAAACCATTATGTGAAAAATGCTTTATTTCACTTGTTCTCCAAAGGGCACTTCTGCATTTCGCCCTGTGTTTAAAAAACACTTTTCTTGTGAAAAGTGTTTAATCCAGCACTTCCCCCAAGTACACTATATGCATTTCCTCCATATCACTTTAACCAGTCTTGTTTTGTTGTTTTTTTCGCGATTTAATTATCAGCCCCCTATCAGCAGAGCGTTGCAACATCTATGATGTTTTTAACCACGGGCAAAGTTTTGACCACAGACAAATGTAATTAGGCCCATTTAGCAAATAGTTGTTAAATGGATCAAATACCGCATCACGGTATACCGCATCACGCATCTGAGTCACGACTGGGGACCCCCATTCATCAATGATGCAACGACAGGAAGCCCCTCGCCTTTATAAACCAGCATGCTAGTCAGCTGACAACGATCACACAGCCTTGTTGTCAGTTTTTGCAACCATCGCGTCAACAGCCAGCATTTTTTATCTTGGCCAAAATGCATTTTGGCCCATTTGAGGAACTACTAAACTAGCCTAATATTTCTTCACACCGGAGACCATTTTCACAATCTCAATCAATCTCTATCTCAGGCCCAACACCAACGACAGATTCCACTGCCTGGTGATGTTTTCTCTGACTCACCCCCACCCCCAGGCTCCCCCTGCCAGCCCATCCCACCCCATCCCCCACGTGACGTTGTCTATTACCACGGCCGGTGTTCTGTCGATTTCACAATCACTTCCGTTTTAAATAAACTTGTTTGTTTTTGACCGTCAGGTGGGCGTTCCCGGCAACACGTAACACCCCTTGAAAGCTATGAATAGCGGCGAGATCAGGTGGGCGTTCCCGGCCACACGTAACGCCCCCTTGAAAGCTATGAATAGCTGCTTGCTCACGTATTTCTCTGACTCACCCCCACCCCCAGGTTCCCCCTGACAGCCCATCCCACCCCATCCCCCTTATATCCTTTGCGTGCCTATATTTATATTGCCTATATAATAGCCTATATTTTTTATTTTATATTTTTTGTCCAACATTCAAATATTCCATAATTGCATGTTGTGGCAGTCTATCTTATACTAATGTATACACCAAATATTCCATAATTGCATGTTGTGCAGTCTATCTTATACTAACCCTTGATAAAAGTTAGGCATAGCAATTCTGTCAAATATTCTGTAGATTCCCTACGCGCAACACACACACACACACACACACACACCCACTCACACACACACAGACATATTCACAGCCAGCCACAAACACACGCACCCACAAATTCACAGGTAAACATGACACACTTCAGCATTCATGTGTGATATTATGTATTTTGCCATGTGTTTTCTCCCACTCCGGATCCAATTGTGATGTGTCATCACCATGATGTTTTTTGATAGGCTATAAGCCTATTAAGCTTTGAACTAAATATGATCAATACAGATTGAGGTGGAGTGAATAGCTACAGACTGTTTTTCAATTGAATTGAATTGAAAACGATTGAATACAGACTATGGTGTATGACTATGCCGTTTGCCCGTCTCTCAACCAGAGCAGAGTTTCCCAGCATGCACTAGTGTGTTTTAACACTGTGTTTTTGGAGATTACTTATGTGCTACGTTAGTTATGTTATATGGCAGTAAAATGCCACTGAATGACCAAATTGATATAACTTGATTTTTGATTTAACACCAGCGTTAGTTTGTTGTTTATGCGTATGCAATAACGGATGCGTTATTATATTTACTGGCTATGGTTATTTCGAACCCCACATAGGTTACGCCAACCTATGTGCCCTATCAGAGTTCGTTACGTTATTGTACATTGTACAATAAACAAAACAACATGATAGCAGCAGCTGCATCACTATACGTGTGAGCGTAAGTATTAATGGTTTGCAACTTGTTTGTGTTGTACAGCATTTGGTTCAAACATATGGTAACATTGAATCAGTGTTAGCTTAGCGCTAGCTAGCTAGCATACACTACGATCTGTGAATAGAATTGGCCTGGCCTTGGTCGATATGACCAAAAAATTGATATAACGCTACAGTAGCATGGACCCCTCTCGTTATGACAACCCAGACCCCGGATATCCGTGACCTACGGGTATTATTTCAAAATATGGAATATGGAATATGGAACGTGAACAAACCCATTGTTTTTATTTTTCGTATTTTTATATGATTATTTTAATAGTTACTAACTATTAATAGTAACTAACTAGTCCTCCACACAGAATTGGTTAATTTACTGTGAGACTTTATGTTTTGTAGACAAGCACCAAGTATATATATATATATATATATATATATATATATATATATATATATATATATATATATATATATATATATATATAATAATAATAATAATGGTATATAATAATAATAATCTTTGTAATACAATTGTTATAAAAGTAAAATGTATATCACACTTATAATATGCCAACAATAATAGCACCAGTCTAAATAACATAACTTAATTCAACTTTGTCTCTCCTCACCTCTCATCCCATCCCCTCCCCTCTCCTCTCCTCTCCTCTCCTCTCCTCTCCTCTCCTCTCCTCTCCTCTCCTCTCCTCTCCTCTCCTCTCCTCTCCTCTCCTCTCCTCTCCTCTCCTCTTCTCTCCCCTCCTCTCCTCTCCTCTTCTCTTCTCTCCTCTCCTCTCCTCTTCTCTCCTCTCCTCTCCTCACCTCTCCCCTCTTCCCTCTCTTCTCCTCTCCTTACAAGCCTATAGATGAGGGATTTCAGACAATGTGTCCATTGTTACAATATTGTCAACAAAAATAGTACCAGTCTAAATAACATAACTTAATTCAACTTTTGCCTCTCCTCTCTTCTTGCTTAACATACACAAATAGTGTAGTAGCCGTACCGTACCGCACTGCAGCTGCTACCATTACGTATGTCTAATGTTTAATTGTATGTCTAATAAGATACATGCTATTTGCACCTGTATGTCAAATACATCGAATTTAAAATGTTTAAGCACGTCTAATGTATGCACATGACATGTGCACCTATGTGCAGTGAATATGCCACTGTCTCAGACTTGTCTTATCACTATACTGCCTTATTGTTTATTGTTGCTTATTGTTGGTTATTGCATATTGTTGCTTATTGCTTATTGCCTTATTGCTTATTGTTTTTGCACTCACGCCTTGCTATATTTGTACTATGTTGTAAACGGAGTCCACAGCTCCCCTCTCCCCTCCTCTCTCCTCTCTCCTCTTCCCCTCTCCTCTCCTCTCCTCTCCTCTCCTCTCCTCTCCTCTCCTCTCCTCTCCTCTCCTCTCCTCTCCTCTCCTCTCCTCTCCTCTCCTCTCTCCTCTCCTCACCTCTCCTTGTCTCCTCTCCAGGAGGGTGATTGAGGTGAAATTTGGATCCAGATGTTAACTGCATACATAATGTTATGTCTCGAAAGACAAGAGCTATGTAGCCTACTTTAAATCAGATCACTCCGGTGCACAAACATACATTGGTTGTCTAATAAAGTTTTACAAATCAATTAATTTGGTTGTCAACCATCGTTAAACGAAACTTAGTAGTTGTAAACTAAGTAGTTGTATCGATAAAGACTCTGATCGTTAAGCAGTCTCGAAAGTGGGGTCAATATCAATCTAGAATCTAGATTGATTTGATTCACTAATTTGGCGTTCTCTTATGCAAAATATCCAACATCCAATATCCAGAAGTAGTGATTACTACACAGAAGTAACTTTAGTTCCACCATTTGCTATTTGCTTCAAACATAATTTGGATCAGTTGTAACTTTGACCATTTCTAACAATTTCTAGACAGTGAATTTACACAAGCACTTGAGTGAAATTCATGTGAATTCAATGTGAACATGCATGAGCTGTGATTGAATGAACGCAGATTGTCAGATTTGTATACCAAACCCTTATCCTGGTGCCTGCAAGGGTCGTCTGTACCACTAATGTCAGCCACTATGTGTTACAATATTGGGCTGGTTTCATAGACCTGGCCCAAAAGTACATACATCACATATATGTATGCTGCATATATCCATATATGCCTCTACCGTATGGGTTAGTCATAATAGTCAAACATGGTTTTTCATGTTCTGACTTGCTGAAATGTGTGCTGCATATATACATGTTAGTTACACATAATAGTCAAACAGGGTTTTTCATGTTCTGATGTGCTGAAATGTTTTACACGTCACGTAAAACAGTTTTTAAAACAGTTAATTAGCCTACACAATGTGTAATTTCAGGTTATTGTAAGTTATTGCATAGTTGCAATCTTTCATACTTGCATACTTACAAGTGGGTTGTTTTTAATGGCATGTGATTTGCGGTTCTAATTACCCAATGTGTCATTTCAGGTGATTGTAAGTGTGTCATACATACCTACAAGCCTTCATATCAGTTGGCTGTGTCAATGATTTTCTGTACCTCTTGGTGCGTCATCATTGTCTTTGTCAGGCTTAGAAGCAATGTCTAAACAGTAAACAGTTTATGACAAGTGGTGGCAGCATGCTATGCTACTACACAAGATGTGTTATGGTACATAAATAATATGTAGCGTGTAATAATCTGTATAACTCTGTCAGAGTTCTACTCTGTCATTATTTTTACATTTGACTTTGAGAACTATGATGAACTGTTAGTCAGTACTCTGTACTGATGTACAAAAGTAACAAGATTGAGGTTGTGAAATCTTCAACCGGAATAAAAAAACTGGATATAATATAACTGAATAAAGCACTATCAATATAAGACAAACAAAATGCTATTATCAGTCAGGTCGGTAATGACCGGGGGAAATTATATGATTATTGTCCATTGTGTGTATGATACAACTTTGTTTATCATTCTGCCCCCTCACACTATACAGTCTGTATTTAACTCAACACACTGTACCTGCCCCTTGACCTCGGAGGGGAAGAAAGGATATTGTCAAGGATAGTGTCATAAGCTGATAGCAAGGTGTGATGATCACAAGCATTGTCATAAATATTGTGGTAAATGAAATTGGTAAATTGGTTAAGCAAAGCAAGTAATGCTTTTGCAATGTAGATTTAGCTATATATTAACTATAAAGTATAGATGATTGTTTTGTCCCAGCTTATCAAAACAAATGTACAGCATGTTAAAGTTTTAAATAAAGTCAGTCAAGTCAAATCCAACAGGTCTTAATGTCAATTAATTTAGCTTTAACGTGTTTTTTGAAACACACACACCCACACATTGACCCCTCTCATATATACGTAACTGCCTATAACTGTACATATATTCATTTCACACACACTTTTCAAAATAGACACTCTTTCATATTGTGATTCATAGTGATTCTTGTTTGTTTTATGTGATTCCGGTTTTTAAGCAAACCGGATCCAGTTTCCTTGTATGTGTACATCCTGTACAAGGCACATCCTGTACAAGTGTAGCGAAAATCGTCTGGTGGCGTTCATTAAATATTGAATATTTAATGTACAGATCTCTCCTCTCCAGAGGTCACAGGAATTGACCTCTGGCCCTTGCATCTGGGGGGGGGGAGCCGAAAAGGGCCCAAGATGCCAGCCTGTCTGGAAATACCAAAGGAGTGATTTCTAACTGCTGACAGTGTGTTTCGTCAATGTCCGTTCTGTCCGGTTGGTGGAGATTTAGTTCACAGGTCACACGGACGGGACCCCGGGACAGGACTCTTGAAGAAAAACAGTCATGCCCAGGCATTGAGTCTGGCAGCAAACAGTTTAGGAACTTGTGTACTGTACGTACAACTCATGGAGTGTTTGGTATCAATATTCTCCGAATCGCAACCCACATTGATCTATATAAATCATGGGTATGTTTAATAATGCTTTGTAAATGTATTATTTGGTCCCATCTTCCTCCTTAAACCAAAGGTCATCGAATGGAAGTGGGGGGGTCAAAGGCTATAAACCACTTCACATTCCTTTTTAAGAAGAGCCAGCAGACATTCACAAAAAGACCACGAGTCTTTTTGTGTGTGGCAAAATGGAATTAACAAACCTCATGATTCTATACTTTGTCAAGTTAATTAGTATTACATACTTCTCGAGAAGGAATGTATATGTATAATGTGTTAATGTGTGTGTGACAATCATTTAATTTGTTACCGTAGATCTAACAGTGTTGACATGTTATCGAATCTAGGGTAACTCTTTTTAATTCACCCAAGATAAGTGATTTAATTAACCCATGGTTTTATTAGATATGTTTGTGTTGTGTACACATATATAGGATTTGGTAAAGATACGTGTTCCAGAAATAGTTTTGGTTTGTTCCTTAAATATAAAGATACACCACACATGTTTGATTTCAAAATAATCAGAATAATATGTGGGATGTAATTGTGAATGTGCCATGGCCATGAGGTCATTTGACGAGATGTTTGAATCGTGTTATAAGTTTTAAGGGAAAAGAGAGCAGAAGCTCTTCCCCATCTGGGCTTGTCTCTGGGAAAACACAGTCATAAATCTCTCGGCCAGCCTGACTCCATCCCTGTGTAACAAGACCAATGCTTGTCTATATCTACTTTGCTATCTTATCTGTTCATCTCTCATTTCCTTTTTATATCTTGTTTTTATCACACCAAGAGTGATGTCAAGAAATATAAATATGCTTGTAAGAGAAATAGTTTAGTTGAGTTCTAAACCCATACCCTTATCTGAATGCAATAAGAAGGCAGGGCCATGCCCCCTTTCTCCTGACAGGAGGAGATAAAAACTGTGGCTGGCTGCGCTCTAACAGACTTGTGGAGACGAAAGAAGAACTTTTGAAACAACAAGGACTTTTTAGAACTCAAGAATTCAAGATGTAGTCCTTACTTTTAGGCCTCAAAAGATGCCATGCTTTTGAAGGCGATGATATGACTACCACCCAGTCGAGAGGCGTGATAGTCTGGCCAATTTTATATGCAGTCAGTCACTTGACAGCAGAGCAACAGAACACTGATGGACATTAAGCGTCTGATTTGAGGAGCTTTTTGGGCTTAATAACCAACCCACTAATATGATTTTTGGATCCCTTGGCCCTGACGGAGGAAAGCCGTGTCAGGTCCCATGACCATGAGACCGCTTCCCGAGAACAGGCATGTGGACAACCAAGCTCCATTCAAACAGTATTGACTCGACAAACGGCAACAAGCAATAGTCTGGAGCTTATCGAACTAAATATAAGGCGATCCCCCTTTCTCAACGGGATGAGATAAAGACAATTGAACCAACAACCAGCCGGTTTTGAGACCCCTCGCCTGCCCGTCCAAGAGCAGACACGGCCACCCTTCGTTGCCATGGCAGCTCCTGCCTTCCGGTGGGATCCCAGCCGAGCCATGAAGGCCGTTCTCCCACAGACGAACAGAGGGAGAGAACCCTCGACTCTCAGACAGGCAAAGTGACCACACGTCTTTCTGCTTATTGTGAGAGTGCTGTGAAGATAGAGTAACTTAGAATACTCACCTATTGAATTAGAATATGTATTTAATTAGGTTAGGTTTAAACTAGGCTTTCTTTGAATACCTTATTTCCTTTCTTTCACTTTTCTCCTACTTCCTCCTTACCTCTCAATCGAACAAGGTGTTATGCATAATACTGTGATTTTACTATTTGGTGGATTAAATAAACGCATTCTGTTTTGAAGTTAAAACTTGTTCTTTGCTTGTTATAATAATATCAGTCGATTAAAGATCTCCCTTCCTTTAGAACTGATTCTGATTCCTGTGACCGACGGCAGGGGTAATAGATTACTTATTAAAGTAATATAAATTGCTTATTAAAGTAATATAAATTACTGATGAACGTGGTGGTGCCCCGGGGTTTTGATATTAACTTATTGAATCAATAGTGATATCAAAATCCATATTTCTATCTAAATTCCTTACATATTTGACGCGCCGTGTGAGGATTGACATATTATTTTGACAAGCAACTGAACTATCATTGACCAAGGTGAATGCAGTGTTTTTGCCATATAAGCATGTGTTTATAAGACATAGCTGAGTATCGATTCTGAGAAAGAAAAAGAAGGAACACAGCATCGCTGTGTTAAGAGGACAATAATCTGAGGATTGTGAGTTCGTTATGATAATAGCCTATTGATTAAAGACCTCTTTTGATAACACGATTCAAGTGTTAGGAGGCCCTTTCTCCGTCTGCTCAGTACAGACGGGACCAAACATTGAGTCAAATGGCCAGCCGCTGCGATTGGTCAGCTGGCTGGAGGAGCCAAGCGTCTCCCTGCTCCACGGCTCAGGGCAGCGATACGCTGCCGTTGCTCTGTATAGACTGAGCTGGTCTGCGCGAGACGCCGAGCGTATATCAGGGGGTGGAGCCAGGCGAGGGTGTCACTGCTCACAGCCCTACACCCTACACCGGAACCGCGTTGTTGACAAGTTAGCTGCTGCAGTGGCTACCTAGGCTTAGCTCAAAGGCTAAGCACAGCAGAGCTTGCTGCTAACAGTGAATTGTGAACGAATGCAGAGTGAGGTTTCACTGCGCGTTGTCCGCAGTTTGAGAACTGACATAAAGGCCAAAAGATAGCTCTAATAAGTGGTTAATCATGCTACGATTCCTAGTGATGATAAATCCACCCGGACTCCTTCGCGTTTAAATCAGAATAGCTCCCTGATTTTATTGACAAAGCTATATGAGCTGAGAAGGTATCTAGTACTAAATCTGCGCGCGTGCCCGTGGAAAAAGGAAAGATATAGGTCTGGGATAAGAGGTTATGCTACGATTCTAGTTGATTTAAATCCACCCAGACTAACCTACTTCGCGTTTTTAAATCAGAATAGCTCCCTGATTTTATCGACAAGCTATATAAGCTGAGAAGGTTTCGAGTACTACATCTGCGCGTGTGCCCGTGGAAAAAGGAAAGATATAGGTCTGGGATAAGAGGTTATGCTACGATTCCTAGTTGATTTAAATCCACCCAGACTAACCTACTTCGCGTTTTTAAATCAGAATAGCTCCCTGATTTTATCAACAAGCTATATAAGCTGAGAAGGTTTCGAGTACTACATCTGCGCGTGTGCCCGTGGAAAAAGGAAAGATATAGGTCTGGGATAAGAGGTTATGCTACGATTCCTAGTTGATTTAAATCCACCCAGACTAACCTACTTCGTGTTTGTAAATCAGAATAGCTCCCTGATTTTATTCACAAGCTATATGAGCTGAGAAGGTTTAATCTGGTTACAGAGAGTAGATATCTTCTTAAATTGCATTAATCGAGTATTGATCTGCGCGTGTGCCCGTGGGATTTCAAGAAAGATAATATGCTCCGGAATGAGGAAGGAATCATGCTACGATTTCTAGCTGATTTAAATCCATCCGGACCCCCTTCGCGTTTTTAAATCAGACTAGCCACCTGACTTTATTTGACCAGCTATGAGCTGAGAAGGTTAATCTTGTCACAGAGAGTTGAAAACTCTACACCTGTGAATCAAAATGCAGATCAACAGCGAGTGACGCGCTCAGCAAGCTCCTTGCCCTGTGTTTTCTGCCATGTGTATTGGTGCTGCGTTTAACCAGCCCGATGCTGGCTAGCTAATTACTGTTATGACATGTTATGTGTACAGTAGAGTAGGCCTAGCCTATAAGCGCGCCGTCCTAAAACCTAAAACCTAGATGCTGACGTCAACACGTCAGTCTCTTATGGGGGGGGAAGCAAACCCCCCCCTCCTTTCAGTCTCCCCATGAAAGCGGGGGTGCGCATCAAGCAGTGTTTTGCTTTTAAACGAAAATGCATTTTTAACTTGTGTGAAGTGTTCATCTTTCCCCTGTGACAGCTGTAGGCTCTCAACACACACATGAATAGGCTAGTGAAGTCCCGAGTTCAAAGCTCAATCACTTTCAATCACTAACATGTCTAGGTCCACGGACCCCATGTTGAGAACCGCTGCATTCAAATGTGCAAAGCGAATAGCCTACATTTACCCCACAAGCTGTGTGGATGGAACACTTTGGCACTGACAGGTTGGGTTACCATGTTTGGCATAGCCTACGCGAGGAAGCAAAGGGGGGGTTGATCTCAAACCCCCCAGTCATAGCTGCCGCCACACATATAATCTTATTGTACAGGCAAATATAATCCGCTTGCATGATGCATCCTTAACTAATAATTGCTTTGCATACATGCGCCTGCTTGTCAGGATGTGAAAATACGGCCTGCCAGCCAGTATTAATTATAGCGTTATATGAACAAATTCAGCTGGGGGCGCGTTTGTCCGTTTGAGCTGAAAGATTTTTCATTTTCCAACGTGACTGTTCGCCAGATATATAAAAAAAAAAAACCGTTTGCTGTTGAATTAGAATTGCTCAGGATTCGGGTCCTTAGCCGCTGGTTGTGACTGACGGCCGGAAAGCAGAATTTACCCATCAGTCAGGACCATTGAATTAAATACAAGGCCATGTGATCGGGTTTATGTACGCTATGGTATCGTCACAGAGAATAGCCTACAGACACACACAGTCAATAAAGTGGTTATTTTGTGATATGGCAGTCTGGTGTACATGATAGGAATATAATGTCCCATATGTTCTAACTCTTTGTCACATGATGGAATAGGCACTTGTTATTGTGCTAGCCTATACCAAATTTTGATAAGATGTCTGAACATTATTTTCAAACAATGAAATCTGAACCGTGCCTGGTTTACAACCAAGGTGCGCTAAAAGCAACCCCTTGGTTGCGAATGAAACAGCCACTAATAAAATCGCTGGAGTAACCTCGTCAACCAGCAGTGAAGTGAGCGGGTTAACTATTCCACAGGATCACACAATTAAATCCACACTCCTGTTGAGTTGGTTATTTCCTATCAAACTTTAAGAGGGTGTTTTAGGAGAAGTGATAAGCAGAATGGTTTCTTCTTAAGAGAAGGGGGGTTAGGTTCCCCCTTCAGTGGTTAAGTACCGGTCTCAGTGGTAAACTTTACAACCTATAAGGGCACTGTGCGTTAAACCAGAGTCTTCTCAGACTTCGAATGAAAGAACAACCTCTGGTATGTTTTCAGTTTTGACCGCTCACACAGATGTTGAAACTATTATTAAGAGTATAAGTGACTTCCAGATCACTAGGAATATGTGACATAGGTCATTCTAAATACGATAGGCAAAGATCTTATCTTTCCCTTTATCTGTTCTATCCCTGCTTCATCTATCTGCTTGAATATAGGGATACAGCACTCTCATGCAGGAACGTGGTCACTGCATCTACCATCTGATTTCTTCTCCTTGTCTCACAGAAGATCCGGAATGCTTCTAGGATACAACGGGGGGGATATGTAGCGAAAATCGTCTGGTGGCGTTCATTAAATATTGAATATTTAATGTACAGATCTCTCCTCTCCAGAGGTCACAGGAATTGACCTCTGGCCCTTGCATCTGGGGGGGGGGAGCCGAAAAGGGCCCAAGATGCCAGCCTGTCTGGAAATACCAAAGGAGTGATTTCTAACTGCTGACAGTGTGTTTCGTCAATGTCCGTTCTGTCCGGTTGGTGGAGATTTAGTTCACAGGTCACACGGACGGGACCCCGGGACAGGACTCTTGAAGAAAAACAGTCATGCCCAGGCATTGAGTCTGGCAGCAAACAGTTTAGGAACTTGTGTACTGTACGTACAACTCATGGAGTGTTTGGTATCAATATTCTCCGAATCGCAACCCACATTGATCTATATAAATCATGGGTATGTTTAATAATGCTTTGTAAATGTATTATTTGGTCCCATCTTCCTCCTTAAACCAAAGGTCATCGAATGGAAGTGGGGGGGTCAAAGGCTATAAACCACTTCACATTCCTTTTTAAGAAGAGCCAGCAGACATTCACAAAAAGACCACGAGTCTTTTTGTGTGTGGCAAAATGGAATTAACAAACCTCATGATTCTATACTTTGTCAAGTTAATTAGTATTACATACTTCTCGAGAAGGAATGTATATGTATAATGTGTTAATGTGTGTGTGACAATCATTTAATTTGTTACCGTAGATCTAACAGTGTTGACATGTTATCGAATCTAGGGTAACTCTTTTTAATTCACCCAAGATAAGTGATTTAATTAACCCATGGTTTTATTAGATATGTTTGTGTTGTGTACACATATATAGGATTTGGTAAAGATACGTGTTCCAGAAATAGTTTTGGTTTGTTCCTTAAATATAAAGATACACCACACATGTTTGATTTCAAAATAATCAGAATAATATGTGGGATGTAATTGTGAATGTGCCATGGCCATGAGGTCATTTGACGAGATGTTTGAATCGTGTTATAAGTTTTAAGGGAAAAGAGAGCAGAAGCTCTTCCCCATCTGGGCTTGTCTCTGGGAAAACACAGTCATAAATCTCTCGGCCAGCCTGACTCCATCCCTGTGTAACAAGACCAATGCTTGTCTATATCTACTTTGCTATCTTATCTGTTCATCTCTCATTTCCTTTTTATATCTTGTTTTTATCACACCAAGAGTGATGTCAAGAAATATAAATATGCTTGTAAGAGAAATAGTTTAGTTGAGTTCTAAACCCATACCCTTATCTGAATGCAATAAGAAGGCAGGGCCATGCCCCCTTTCTCCTGACAGGAGGAGATAAAAACTGTGGCTGGCTGCGCTCTAACAGACTTGTGGAGACGAAAGAAGAACTTTTGAAACAACAAGGACTTTTTAGAACTCAAGAATTCAAGATGTAGTCCTTACTTTTAGGCCTCAAAAGATGCCATGCTTTTGAAGGCGATGATATGACTACCACCCAGTCGAGAGGCGTGATAGTCTGGCCAATTTTATATGCAGTCAGTCACTTGACAGCAGAGCAACAGAACACTGATGGACATTAAGCGTCTGATTTGAGGAGCTTTTTGGGCTTGATAACCAACCCACTAATATGATTTTTGGATCCCTTGGCCCTGACGGAGGAAAGCCGTGTCAGGTCCCATGACCATGAGACCGCTTCCCGAGAACAGGCATGTGGACAACCAAGCTCCATTCAAACAGTATTGACTCGACAAACGGCAACAAGCAATAGTCTGGAGCTTATCGAACTAAATATAAGGCGATCCCCCTTTCTCAACGGGATGAGATAAAGACAATTGAACCAACAACCAGCCGGTTTTGAGACCCCTCGCCTGCCCGTCCAAGAGCAGACACGGCCACCCTTCGTTGCCATGGCAGCTCCTGCCTTCCGGTGGGATCCCAGCCGAGCCATGAAGGCCGTTCTCCCACAGACGAACAGCGGGAGAGAACCCTCGACTCTCAGACAGGCAAAGTGACCACACGTCTTTCTGCTTATTGTGAGAGTGCTGTGAAGATAGAGTAACTTAGAATACTCACCTATTGAATTAGAATATGTATTTAATTAGGTTAGGTTTAAACTAGGCTTTCTTTGAATACCTTATTTCCTTTCTTTCACTTTTCTCCTACTTCCTCCTTACCTCTCAATCGAACAAGGTGTTATGCATAATACTGTGATTTTACTATTTGGTGGATTAAATAAACGCATTCTGTTTTGAAGTTAAAACTTGTTCTTTGCTTGTTATAATAATATCAGTCGATTAAAGATCTCCCTTCCTTTAGAACTGATTCTGATTCCTGTGACCGACGGCAGGGGTAATAGATTACTTATTAAAGTAATATAAATTGCTTATTAAAGTAATATAAATTACTGATGAACGTGGTGGTGCCCCGGGGTTTTGATATTAACTTATTGAATCAATAGTGATATCAAAATCCATATTTCTATCTAAATTCCTTACACAAGGTACATACTACATTGGACTCAATGATTCACAGATGTATCAAACAAATGTATGTTTTACTGATACAAATGACCAAATTACCACAAATTCAACATGTAATGCCATTTTCTCAATAATTTTGGTCAAAACATTTGGTGTGCCCCAGATCAGTCCTTGTAACGAGGACCTTGTTATCACTGGTGTATAGCCAGACTTGGCACATTGGATGTGACCCAGATCAGACATTGTAATGAGGACCTTGTTATCACTGGCGTATACCCAGACTTGGCACATTGGATGTGTCCCAAGATCAGACATTGTAATGAGGACTATATTTTTTTGATCAAAAATATTACAGACAATATATATATATATATATATATATATATATATATATATATATATAGTAAATATAATTGTATAATATATTCAAAGTATTGTTAATTGTTAATTATTATTATTCAAAACCTGAAAATACTGTAAATACTGTAAATAAACTAAACTAAAACTAAAACTTGCTAAGTTGTACTGTGTGTTAATTTAATGTGTTTTGAAACACACACCCATACATAAAATCTCAAGTGAGATTTTTGAAAAAAGAAAAGAAAGAAAAGAAAAAAAAGTTTAAAGTTTAAAGTATATAAACCCCTTCTAGCTATGTGATTATGTCTGACATCTAGAGGCGAAACGTGGTACTGAATTGGCTATCCAAATAGCACGTGGTAAACTAAGTACTTATCAAAGCAACTTATCAAACTCTTCATAACACCCTGACTACTGTAATAGTAGTAATACTGACAGGCTACAATTAGTCCAATTAGTTCAATTAGTTTAACTAAAAACCAAGAAGAGAGGTCACATAACTTTACATCACATAAATTTCACTGTTTTACTGATTTTCACTGATTTACCTTTGTTTATTCTTCATGTGTAAAGCGCTTTGAGCTGCATTTTATGTATGAAAGGTGCTATACAAGTAACAGTTTATTATTATTATTATTATAAACAAGCTATTTTGTGCTGGTCTCTATAAAACTTTAACTTTAAAGTACACTTTGCTTGGAAAACAACTCTTCTCAACTTCTCTCTCTAAACTACAACTTATCTTGTAATTGCATTTGCCAACACTGTCCCACAATCAAACCTCTGAAAATTCCTGTCCCACCCTAAACCCTAAACCCTAAACCCTAAACCCTAAACCCTAACCCTGCTTGGTGGAGACCATTGACGTATATATTAATGGACCAAAGGAGCTCATTGACTTTGACACAGCAAAATGAAGCTCACTTCCGGATATTGTTTCATTTCGTTTGATGGGTTGAATTAATTAAATTGAATGAGATGCTGCCCGCAGAGGGTGTCGGGGTAGTTTCCGAATTTGCATTATCACCGTAATGCATTATGGGTAGTCAGATACTACCGGTACTTTGGCTAATGTAGCGGCTAACGCTACTTACTATGCATTGCAGTAAAACGCCACTGAATGACCAAATTGATTTATCTTGATTTTTGATTTAACCCCAGCGCTGGTTAGCTGTTTATAACGTGACTATATTTATAACGCTATAATGTACTCTGTTTTCTGGGCTGAATCCAATGGTCTGAATACAGAGTTAAATCTGAATACGTTAAATGATCCACCATGTTATGGACGTTATATGTATGGTATATATATATAGTGACGTGTGTCTACTAACATAAGATAACATATGATAATTTGCTCGAGTATTACTTGCTACCTGATGCCTTGCGGTGTTCTTATTCTTACTGTTCTTATTATCCGATGTTTGTCGTCAATTTTACTCGAAATGGGGAGGGGCCCGTTGACAGAAGAGGCCCTTTGGCTGATGGGGAGGAGTTTGACTGTGTATAAGTAGCCATGCCCCTATACGATTTCTGCACGTTACTAAGCATGGCATGCATAGAAGGACACGGATGTAACTATGAAAAACGCCACATGCATAGCTTCTACGTTAGGAAGCAGAATAGCGTCATTATGTGGGGACATTCGTGCGGAAAACCCTGTACCATCGAGAAATCGATACAGCAGCTGAGAGTCGGCGCCAATCCCTCGGGGTTGTATCCTCTGATTACCAGAGAGGATGGAAGCATGCTAGCGCCACATGCTCCTTGTGGTGTAGTCAATGTTGACGAAATGCTCACCATCAAGCTGATTAAGTTCGATGACATACCAAAGCATTCTGACAAGCTGCTGTACCCCGACGAGCCGTTGGATAGTTACGTCACATTCTTTGTGAATGTAACGTGGAAAGACATATGCTAAACAGCAAGGTGCTGAGGAAGATGTCCCAGCGGGAAAAGCTGACTCTGCAAGTGTATGCGCTAAAGGGAGAAAAGCTTCGAGAGGCATTGAAATAAAGATAATAAAAAGAAATAACTCTTTTCACGTTTTTTCACGTCGATACCCCAAACCTCTGGAAATCCCTGACCCAAACCCTGACTCAAACCCTAACCCTACCCCCTGACCAGTTCCCAAGGGTAAAGGGAGTCGGTGTACGTACAATGTTGAACAATGAGAGTCTGCAACTTATATATTAGAGGAGCAATATTTAGAGGAGCAATATTTAGAGGAATATTTAATTCTAAATTAACATTAGGATTATATTGTGTAATAATGTTATTCATTATTTCATTACAACAGACATTTGTACAACATTAATATTATTAAGGAAAAAAACAGATTATGATGAGAATCAATTTTATTTTTTATTGGCACAGTATACAAGTTACATACGAGGAATTTGAATTTATATTTCCCTCAGTTCATGCAGAAAAGCTTCCGAAGCATCCTGCACTCTTGAAGGGGTAGCATGCTGGTGCAGGCTTTTATAATGTTCAGAAAAGTAAAACTGAGCAGTCCATCTGGCTGGTCCAGAGTCAGGGGCGAGTTCGGAGGAGAAGGAAGGTCTTCCGGTGAGTTAGGTGGGGTGAGGAAGAACATTGGTGACGACGACGGGGAACATCCGTACATCAGACGGTTCAACTCTTCAAGGTCTACCGGTGAGGAAGGAGGTGAGGTAGGTGGGGTAATGAAGAACAATCGTGACGATGACGGGGAACATCCATACATCAGACGGTTCAACTCTTCTTCCTCCGATTCAGAGTGGCTGTCAGTTGTAATGACGGGATGGTTTGCCGCAGGGCTCTGCATGATGATATCTGTCTTTTTATTGTGTAAAAATGGTATGAGTCTCTTTTGAAACCGTCCCTTTTACCCTTATGTTGTGATGAGGAGGAGGAGGAGTTAGGTCTAGGGGAGGGCGTGGCGTAGGCATATGGGAGGAGATCATCAAAAATGGCGCTGACCGGAATTTGTTAGAGAACAAATGTGATCTCGAGTCGGCTCTGCGGAAGTCCCTAGGGTCCAAAAGTCTGCGCTTTGTAACACAGCGCGCACAGGGTGAATTTTCTTTTTTTTCTTTCTTTTCTTTTTTCAAAAATCTCACTTGAGATTTTATGTATGGGTGTGTGTTTCAAAACACATTAAATTAACACACAGTACAACTTAGCAAGTTTTAGTTTTAGTTTAGTTTATTTACAGTATTTACAGTATTTTCAGGTTTTGAATAATAATAATTAACAATTAACAATACTTTGAATATATTATACAATTATATTTACTATATATATATATATATATATATATATATTGTCTGTAATATTTTTGATCAAAAAAATATAGTCCTCATTACAATGTCTGATCTTGGGACACATCCAATGTGCCAAGTCTGGGTATACGCCAGTGATAACAAGGTCCTCATTACAATGTCTGATCTGGGTCACATCCAATGTGCCAAGTCTGGCAATACACCAGTGATAACAAGGTCCTCATTACAAGGACTGATCTGGGGCACACCAAATGTTTTGACCAAAATTATTGAGAAAATGGCATTACATGTTGAATTTGTGGTAATTTGGTCATTTGTATCAGTAAAACATACATTTGTTTGATACATCTGTGAATCATTGAGTACAATGTAGTATGTACCTTGTACAGGATGTGCCTTGTACAGGATGTACACATACAAGGAAACTGGATCCGGTTTGCTTAAAAACCGGGATCACATAAAACAAACAAGAATCACTATGAATCACAATATGAAAGAGTGTCTATTTTGAAAAGTGTGTGTGAAAGGAATATATGTACAGTTATAGGCAGACGTATATATGAGAGGGGTCAATGTGTGGGTGTGTGTGTTTCAAAAAACACGTTAAAGCTAAATTAATTGACATTAAGACCTGTTGGATTTGACTTGACTTGACTTTATTTAAAACTTTAACATGCTGTACATTTGTTTTGATAAGCTGGGACAAAACAATCATCTATACTTTATAGTTAATATATAGCTAAATCTACATTGCAAAAGCATTACTTGCTTTGCTTAACCAATTTACCAATTTCATTTACCACAATATTTATGACAATGCTTGTGATCATCACACCTTGCTATCAGCTTATGACACTATCCTTGACAATATCCTTTCTTCCCCTCCGAGGTCAAGGGGCAGGTACAGTGTGTTGAGTTAAATACAGACTGTATAGTGTGAGGGGGCAGAATGATAAACAAAGTTGTATCATACACACAATGGACAATAATCATATAATTTCCCCCGGTCATTACCGACCTGACTGATAATAGTTTGGCCTAACTGATTCAGTTATATTATATCCAGTTTTTTATTCCGGTTGAAGATTTCACAACCTCAATCTTGTTACTTTTGTACATCAGTACAGAGTACTGACTAACAGTTCATCATAGTTCTCAAAGTCAAATGTAAAAATAATGACAGAGTAGAACTCTAGAAGAGTTCTACAGATTAATACACGCTACATATTATTTATGTACCATAACACGTCTTGTGTAGTAGCATAGCATGCTGCCACCACTTGTCATAAACTGTTTACTGTTTAGACATTGCTTCTAAGCCTGACAAAAACAATGATGACGCACCAAGAGGTACAGAAAATCATTGACACAGCCAACTGATATGTAGGCTTGTATGTATGTATGACACACTGGGCATGACCTGAAATTACACATTGGGTAATTAGTACCACAAAACACATGCCATTAAAAACAACTCACTTGTAAGTATGCAAGTATGAAAGATTGCAAGTATGCAATAACTTACAATAACCTGAAATCACACATTGTGTAGGCTAATTAACTGTTTTAAAAACTGTTTTACTTGACGTGTAAAACATTTCAGCACGTCAGAACATGAAAACCCCTGTTTGACTATTATGTGTAACTAACATGTATATATGCAGCACACATTTCAGCAAGTCAGAACATGAAAACCCCTGTTTGACTATTATGAGAAACCCATACGGTAGAGGCATATATGGATATATGCAGCACACATATATGTGATGTATGTACTTTTGTGCCAGGTCTATGAAACCAGCCCAATATTGTAACACATTTACACATATTGGTTAACATTAGTGGTACAGACGACCCCTGCAGCCATCAGGATAAGGGTTTGGTATACAAATCTGACAATCTGCGTTCATTCAATCACAGCTCATGCATGTTCACATTGAATTCGCATGAATTTCACTCAAGTGCTTGTGTAAATTCACTGTCTAGAAATTGTTAGAAATGGTCAAAGTTACAACTGATCCAAATTATGTTTGAAGCAAATAGCAAATGGTGGAACTAAAGTTACTTCTGTGTAGTAATCACTACTTCTGGATATTGGATGTTGGATATTTTGCATGAGAGAATGCCAAATTAGTGAATCAAATCAATCTAGATTCTAGATTGATATTGACCCCACTTTCGAGACTGCTTAACGATTAGAGTCTTTATCGATACAACTACTTCTGCATTTTAGTAGTCATCGACTACTCCCAAAAGTTTCGTTTAACGGTGGTTGACAACCAAATTAATTGATTTGTAAAACTTTATTAGACAACCAATGTATGTTTGTGCACCGGAGTGATCTGATGTAAAGTAGGCTACATAGCTCTTGTCTTTCGAGACATAACATTATGTATGCAGTTAACATCTGGATCCAAATTTCACCTCAATCACCCTCCTGGAGAGGAGACAAGGAGAGGTGAGGAGAGGAGAGAGGAGAGGAGAGGAGAGGAGAGGAGAGGGGAAGAGGAGAGAGGAGAGAGGAGGGGAGAGGGGAGCTGTGGACTCCGTTTACAACATAGTACAAATATAGCAAGGCGTGAGTGCAAAAACAATAAGCAATAAGGCAATAAGCAATAAGCAACAATATGCAATAAGCAACAATAAGCAACAATAAACAATAAGGCAGTATAGTGATAAGACAAGTCTGAGACAGTGGCATATTCACTGCACATAGGTGCACATGTCATGTGCATACATTAGACGTGCTTAAATATTTTAAATTCGATGTATTTGACATACAGGTGCAAATAGCATGTATCTTATTAGACATACAATTAAACATTAGACATACGTAATGGTAGCAGCTGCAGTGCGGTACGGTATGGCTACTACACTATTTGTGTATGTTAAAGCAGCTACGAGCAACTTTTTCGATTGTTATTAAACAGTATAAATTTAATATCAATGCATCACATCTTACCTCTAATAGTCGACGAGACCAAAGCCGTGTGTATCTGAGATTGCTCCCTTAGGTGATTATTAAGTCTATAGTCTGTCTAAACTCGCGCCAACAGGGGGCTCTCTAGAGCGACCGGACCGGGTAACCCGGAAGTGAAACGCGGAAGTGAAACCAGGAAGTGAAACGCAGCTGCCTTTTTACGCCGTTTGCGCTGCCTAGCAACATAACATAAACAATGTGAACGCCACGCATACTCGCGGGAACATCTCTCGTTATATTCTAACAGGTTTTTTGGAAGTTATTTTGTGGTTATGGCCGAAGTGGCTGCTGCAAACCGTTTCATTTCAATTCCTGATCTGCCCTGGCTACAGACACACTAACACTGGCCGATTCACTCGGGGTTCAAGCGAGACTACTCTGCGTTGGTATCATCGACTATTAGAGGTAAGATGTGATGCATTGATATTAAATTTATACTGTTTAATAACGATCGAAAAAGTTGCTCGTAGCTGCTTTAAGCAAGAAGAGAGGAGAGGCAAAAGTTGAATTAAGTTATGTTATTTAGACTGGTACTATTTTTGTTGACAATATTGTAACAATGGACACATTGTCTGAAATCCCTCATCTATAGGCTTGTAAGGAGAGGAGAAGAGAGGGAAGAGGGGAGAGGTGAGGAGAGGAGAGGAGAGAAGAGGAGAGGAGAGGAGAGGAGAGGAGAGAAGAGGAGAGGAGAGGAGGGGAGAGGAGAGGAGGGGAGAGAAGAGGAGAGGAGAGGAGAGGAGAGGAGAGGAGAGGAGAGGAGAGGAGAGGAGAGGAGAGGAGAGGAGAGGAGAGGAGAGGAGAGGAGAGGGAGGGGATGGGATGAGAGGTGAGGAGAGACAAAGTTGAATTAAGTTATGTTATTTAGACTGGTGCTATTATTGTTGGCATTGTTGGCATATTATAAGTGTGATATACATTTTAATTTGATAACAATTGTATTACAAAGATTATTATTATTATATACCATTATTATTATTATTATTATTATTATATATATATATATATATACTTGGTGCTTGTCTACAAAACATAAAGTCTCACAGTAAATTAACCAATTCTGTGTGGAGGACTAGTTAGTTACTATTAATAGTTAGTAACTATTAAAATAATCATATAAAAATACGAAAAATAAAAACAATGGGTTTGTTGGGTTGTTAAGATGTTTGTTCACGTTCCATATTCCATATTTTGAAATAATACCCGTAGGTCACGGATATCCGGGGTCTGGGTTGTCATAACGAGAGGGGTCCATGCTACTGTAGCGTTATATAAATTTTTTGGTCATATCGACCAAGGCCAGGCCAATTCTATTCACAGATCGTAGTGTATGCTAGCTAGCTAGCGCTAAGCTAACACTGATTCAATGTTACCATATGTTTGAACCAAATGCTGTACAACACAAACAAGTTGCAAACCATTAATACTTACGCTCACACGTATAGTGATGCAGCTGCTGCTATCATGTTGTTTTGTTTATTGTACTGTACAATAACGTAACAAACTCTGATAGGGCACATAGGTTGGCGTAACCTATGTGGGGTTCGAAATAACCATAGCCAGTAAATATAATAACGCATCCGTTATTGCATACGCATAAACAACAAACTAACGCTGGTGTTAAATAAAAAATCAAGTTATATCAATTTGGTCATTCAGTGGCATTTTACTGCCATATAACATAACTAACGTAGCACATAAGTAATCTCCAAAAACACAGTGTTGAAACACACTAGTGCATGCTGGGAAACTCTGCTCTGGTTGAGAGACGGGCAAACGGCATAGTCATACACCATAGTCTGTATTCAATCGTTTTCAATTCAATTCAATTGAAAAACAGTCTGTAGCTATTCACTCCACCTCAATCTGTATTGATCATATTTAGTTCAAAGCTTAATAGGTTTATAGCCTATCAAAAAACATCATGGTGATGACACATCACAATTGGATCCGGAGTGGGAAAAAACATGGCAAAATACATCACACATGAATGCTGAAGTGTGTCATGTTTACCTGTGAATTTGTGGGTGCGTGTGTTTGTGGCTGGCTGTGAATATGTCTGTGTGTGTGTGAGTGGGTGTGTGTGTGTGTGTGTGTGTGTGTGTGTGTGTTGCGCGTAGGGAATCTACAGAATATTTGACAGAATTGCTATGCCTAACTTTTATCAAGGGTTAGTATAAGATAGACTGCACAACATGCAATTATGGAATATTTGGTGTATACATTAGTATAAGATAGACTGCCACAACATGCAATTATGGAATATTTGAATGTTGGACAAAAAATATAAAATAAAAAATATAGGCTATTATATAGGCAATATAAATATAGGCACACAAAGGATATAAGGGGGATGGGGTGGGATGGGCTGTCAGGGGGAACCTGGGGGTGGGGGTGAGTCAGAGAAATACGTGAGCAAGCAGCTATTCATAGCTTTCAAGGGGGCGTTACGTGTGGCCGGGAACGCCCACCTGACCTCGCCGCTATTCGTAGCTTTCAAGGGGCGTTACGTGCTGCCGGGAACGCCCACCTGACCGTCAAAAAAACAAACAAGTTTATTTAAAAACGGACGTGATTGTGAAATCGACAGAACACCGGCCGTGGTAATAGACGAATAAAACGTGGGGGGGTGGGGTGGGATGGGCTGGCAGGGGAAGCCTGGGTCTCTATGGGTGAGTCAGAGAAATACTTGATCAAGCAGAGGAATCTATCGTTGGTGATGGGCCTGAGATAGAGATTGATTGAGATTGTGAAAATGGTCTCCGGTGTTAACAAATATTAGTTTAGTAGTTCCTCAAATGGGCCAAATGTATTTGGCCGAGATAAAAAATGTTCTCCGCTGGCTGTTGACGCGATGGTTGCAAAAACTGACAACAAGGCTGTGTGATCGTTGTCAGCTGACTAGCATGCTGGTTTATAAAGGCGAGGGGCTTCCTGTCGTTGCATCATTGAGGAATGGGGGTCCCCAGTCGTGACTCAGATGCGTGATGCGGTATACCGTGATGCGGTATTTGATCCATTTAACAACTATTTGCTAAATGGGCCTAATTACATTTGTCTGTGGTCAAAACTTTGCCCGTGGTTAAAAACATCATAGATGTTGCAACGCTCTGCTGATAGGGGGCTGATAATTAAATCGCGAAAAAACAAAACAAAAACAAGACTGGTTAAAGTGATATGGAGGAAATGCATATAGTGTACTTTGGGGAAGTGCTGGATTAAACACTTTTCACAAGAAAGTGTTTTTTAAACACAGGGCGAAATGCAGAAGTGCCCTTTGGAGAACAAGTGAAATAAAGCATTTTGCACATAATGGTTTAAACACAGGTTAAAAAACAGAAGTGCCCTTTGGAGAAGTAGTGAAAAAATGACTTTTTCACAAAAAGAAGCCACGCCCTTTTGATGACGTAGGGTGCCCTAAACACGCCCACCTAAAAAATGCGTTTCTCTCTCACTCTTTTGAGTGTAGGTACCCTATACAACTACTATTGTGCGCAAGAGAATAGGGTCAGAGGATGTGTTTTTGCTCGGGGAGCACATCGGTGACACACAGTATGGCATTGACAGTCACCACCATATGCTGTTGACATTATTTGTGTCCCTGTTTTTCAAGCTACGGCTGCACCACATTGCCAAATTAACTACTCTGAGCTTACAGAGTGGCAACACGAGACAGAAGCTCACCAAAACTGTCCTTTTCAAAGGGCATTAGGAGAGTAAGAGCGTTGTATGATGAGATGAGAAGACATTTTTGTTTTTGGTACCTGGTGTTTCTCTCCTCAGTCGTACTCCGTTTCTACTACTTTCTACTGGTGGAAGAGAGGTACGAGGACTCACGAGAAGAGGCCAGGGGAAAACAACCCCGCTCTGATGCCATTCATATAATATTAAAACCAAATCAGCTCACCACCAGCCTTTGAGGAAATAATCAATTACATTGATCTGACCTTCTTTGGTGCTCCCATATCTTCAATAAGTTAAGGTAGGGGCTGTTGCTCCGTTTAACTTGTAACACTTGTTCACAGAATCAGAATAACTTTGATGATTTGACTATAATGCTACAGTTGCATGACTCAATTTCCCCTCGGGTATCAATAAAGTTAAATAGGGGAGTTCAGTCGGTACTCATAAACATAAACATAAACAACTCTTTCCCAAATGCTGGAAACTGGAGAATCAAAGTTCCATTATCTGGATGTCTTATGCACGGCCTGATTTGAAGCGTGAATAGGGGACTGACTTTGTGAAATCATAACACGTTTTGTCTGAACTTTGACACCCCAAAGACAAAGAGACCCGGGGGGGGGGGGGGGGGGGGGGCGTTGCGGTTACACATGCGCCTTAGACCACTGAGCCACCAGGAAGCCCCAGTGCTACCAGTTCAAAAACCACATCCCTTTATCCTGGATCCTGGATCCTGTCTTCTTTTCTAGCTCAGTTTTGGTAGAGGTACGTTGGGCGTGACACTCCCCATGTTACTTCTACGACTGGCCTCCTCTCTCTTGTTTCGGTTATGAACATACCATTGAAACTGTTCGCAAATACAGAATGAATTAGCCCTAACAAATAGGGATACTATTTCAAAGCTGTTGAATATAATGGTATTCTTCTTTAGGCCGTCCTTAAGGTTTAAGTTTCGGTCGCAGCAGCAGCTAATCCTGTACTGACACTATGTTTTTTCCACAAATGCAACTTTGAACTGAACACATGAATGACCTGGAGATATTCACTATTCATTTGAAATCCTTTGCTTCAACACATAACCTGGGTGTAACTGGCTCGATTGGCCGTTGTTGTTAGGACGCACACAGAGCAGGTCCCTCATCGAGCTGTGAGGTCAACAAAATATACTGTACCATACGCACACACCTGGCTACTGTTGCAGGCTGTGCGTCACTTTGTCCTGAAATACCGGGATATTTGGATTGTCTGGTGTCTATATTATCAGACAGAGGAAATCGTACCAGGAATCTGATTGTGTAAGTGGGCCTAAGGTTGTTTCAATAACGGCCTTTTCATATAGATAAATGTCTGTTAAGTCTCTATCGATCACAGACTGAGAGTTAACACAATGGTGGTGACTGAGCCTATGGCCCAATGATGGAAGCCTTTGCATTTTCAGTATTGCAGCATTTATGAGCTGTCAGTGAAGACACCCCAGAGTTTGCATGGGTCCCATTAGCATTGACGCTAATAAATGGTAAATTATACCTGAGCCTGTCTTGCACTTGTTATTTTGGAGTGCCGCTTTTGTGTACACTTTTGTGGCAATGATACAGATTTCTAACTATTGACAATATAATAAAATAAGTGGGATATATATATATATATATATATATATATATATATATATATATATATATATATATATATATATATACCTTGTCTACCTTGTCTGTGTGTGTATAGCCATTGCTTTACTTATCTGTTTAAAGTTTTTTTCATATGAAAGTCCATAATTATAAGTATGCAGTATCATAACTACATCTTTGATGTTTATAGCAAACCAACCCGTAAAGAATTGAGCAATCTATGGTTATTTAAATAGTACATGCACCATAGACATTAACGTTATCAGTAGCTGAGCCATAGATATATATAAAGCTGAGCTGCCTGTGGCAAGATGGCCGCCATGCGACGACGTCGCTCTCCATTGGCCGGCAGCGCGGGTAAGCTACAGTATAGTCAGGTTCATTATGTTTTGATTTAAACTTTTGTGGGATTTTCATGGAGATTAGCAAAACTATACATTTTTGGAAAGGTTATTTTATAAGCAATCAGAAAATCAATGTTTCCATTTGCCCAAATGTCTCTGTGGCGGCCATATTGGAATTTACAAAAGGGCCACCATAAAACTGACGTTTTGTAATATATTGGCTTGTAAATAAGATGGAACATTGATTTTAACTGCTAAACCTACATTTTCAGGGCCAAGGAATCCAATGGTGGTAGTTACAATCTTTAAAACACTTTACAAGATTAACCTTAGATGCATGAGTTGGTCAAAAATGACCCGGTGTGGTTGTTTTCTTGCAATAAATTCTAGACGCTACATATCTTTGTAATGAAAAGTTATCATTTCATATTCCAGTTGTTCCTCAAAAAAACATGTTTTTTATGCTACTCATTAAAAATTGTAACTTACCTTTGATACTTTTTAAGAAACTGTAGTTTTTGTATTACTACACGAAGCTTCCATTAGTGGGTCCAAAATTACCCAACTGTGGCTGATATTTATTGTGGAAATGATTATAAAGACACACACATCGCACACCTACTAGGATGGGTGCTGAATCAAAATGTGTACTTAGTGTATACTTCAGACTAGATCCACACACCAAGTAGTTCCTGTTGCAAGAATTTTTGTTTTGCAGTGACGTTTCAAGCCAATGGCTCTTCCTCAGATTTCTTATATTCTCCTGATTGTGGACCACACAACATACTATATCAGAAGTGTCATCCCTCAAGAACATTATTTTACACAGCATCTGATACATGTATAGTAAGTATTATCTTCATTTTTACCTCAGAAAATATGTTATATATTTAACAACATTTATATGACTACTGCTAAATAAGCTAGCTAACATTACTGTGTCTGTGTGTGTCATTCATGACTATTGTTTGAAATATGTTATTATTTTGTATCATCAAATTAGCCTAGTTGTTAGTTAACACTAGCTAGCTAGCTAACTAGCCTAGCTAGCTAACATTACTGTATGTAGCCTACAGTATGGCGTGTGTCATTCATGACTATTAAGAGTATGTGTTATTATCATGTACCATCAAATTAGCCTGCTTTGTAGTTAGCTAACAACACTAGCTAGCTTGACACTATTATCTGTCTTTGCAGGTTCCAACCATGAGCGATGAGTCACAAGGTAGAGAAGGGGCATGTGAAGCCGAGGAGTCCATTAACTGGAAGCAGTGCATTCTCTGCCAGTCTGATGATAAAAAGAAAGGAGTCCTGGTCCAACATCCTAGATTAGAGTCCTATGGGCTCGTACTGCAGGTAATTCTAGAGAGGGCCAGTTTAAATGATGGGGACTATGTCCAAGTCCAAAGGCGACTACAGAACTGCACACCAGAAACAATGTGCACAGAGAAGGCAGTCTGGCATCGCTCGTGTCACTCAAGTGCAACTAACAAGGACCAAATACAACGTGCAAGAGACCGCAATGCACATGCTTTAGCTACAGGACACTACACTGTGAAAAAGCGTGGACAGAAAAGAGTAAGCACAGAAAAGGCTGTGCCAGGCCCCTCAGCATTTGGTTCTTCATCGCCATTCACAAGATCCCATACAAGTCCACTGGATAATGAACAGTGCTTATTCTGCCAAGAGGACAATGGCCAACCACTGTACCAGGTCAGGACTGAGAATGCTGGTAAAAATCTCAAAGATGCTGTGGAAAGGTCCCATAATGCTGCACTGAAGACAAGGCTGAACACCTGTATCTCACCAGGTGATGCACATGCAATTGATGTCCAATACCACAAAGCCTGCTGGACAAAAAATGTGTTCCATGCTCTTCGAGAACCTAACACTAGCAAAACTGCCAAAGAAACCTTTCTACAAAGGTCAAGTCTGCTTGAGCTGATCAACCTTATTGATGTAGAAACACAAAACCAAGCGTTCCTTCACATGGATGACATTGAAACCACTTATGTCAATATCCTTGGCTCAGAAGTCTTGGAAACTCATGTACCTGCATTCAGTAGAAAATGGCTGAAAGAAAGAATCCTCATTGATTTGCCGCACTTGAAGTCTGTTCGTCCAAACAGAAGGAAGCCAGCAGTCCTCTACTCCCCAGATGCATGTGAAGAGGACATGGTTAATACCACAATGACAACTGTTGAGGAAGAGGAAAACAGCATGAAGACAATCTACAAAGCAGCACAGGTGATAAGGAAAAGCATTGCAACCTTCACCAAGACCAAGGAGAGAAATGTCATACAGGTATGTAGCAACATTGACAATGTTCCAGCTGAACTATACACCTTAATCCATTGGATAATGGTTGGGCCTGCTGAAAAGCTGGAAACTGAAAAGAGAACCAGAGTTGTTGACCGAGCAACACTGACGGTGAGCCAGAATATCATGTATGGGTTCAAATCCAATGCACAGGTAAAGTACAAGCCAAGCAGTGAATCAGCATCATTCAGGTCACCCCAAGCACGAGAGAACCCACAGGTTCTGGGACTGCACTGACTGTCCACCATGACACACGCAACAAGAAGCTTATGAATCTTCTCAATGCTCATGTCTACTCTGTTTCACATGGCCGTGCCCTTCTCATGGAAACTGCTCTGGCCAATGCTGTTGTAGAAAACAGCAGAGCGCACCAAGGCCTCTATGTACCACCATTCCTGAAGAAGGGGACCTTCGTGTTTTTTGCAGCAGATAACACAGACTTTGCTGAGGACACTCCTGATGGGAAAGGAACCACTCATGGAACGATCACTGCAGTGTACCAGAAGGTTGATCCTTCTAAAGAACCTGTTGCAGAGCCTCTGATCATAGGTGATGCACAGAGTCTATCAGTCACTCCCTACCATGTAGACATGCTTCACTGTGACAAGCCCAAACCACAGCTTGCCAAGAGGTCAGAACAGTTTGCCATCAGCCAGGGGATCTCAGGATCCTATCAGCTGACACAGCTAGGATGGGTTTTTGCATCTACTTTATCCAGAATGAAAGCAGGAGAAACCTCCAGCAACATTCCAGGCTGGGCAGGATACAACTCACTGCTGTCTGAAAGTCTTCCCTTGACACAGGTTGGAGCCTTGCCACTACTCCCAGAGGTGGCACACGAGTGGTCAACTCTGCTGACTGTGATCATGCAAGCAAATCAGCTGAGGAAGTTGGCAGTTGGGGAAGATCACCCCACGGTCATTACCTTTGACATGGCCCTCTATGAGAAGGTGGTGCAGCTCCTAGATGCCAGACCTGACTTGAAACAGATGGTTGTTCCCAGACTGGGTGAGCTGCATGTCATCATGGCAGCCCTCAGAGCTCTTGGTGCCTCCATGGAGAACTCAGGCATAGATGATGCCTGGGTGGAAGCTGATGTGTATGGTCCTGCCACGACAAGGCAAATCCTGAAATGCACACACTACAAACGAGCTCTCCATGCCCATATCTACTCATATGTAGCACTCTATGAAATGGCTCTGGAGGAGTTCTTCAAGGACAACCCACAACTGAAAGATGTGTGCCTGGAGGCTACAGAGGGAGTAGAAGCTGCCTGCTCTAAGGGAAAAGACATGAAGGCTGAATCCCTGAAGCAAGCAAACAGCACCCTACTGGAAGCCTTGACTACTGCTGAGGTCATCACAGCATTCCAAAATTGGAAGGAACAGAAATCCCAGAATGCAATGTTCAAGGCCATGATGAGTTACCTACATCGGGTGGAAACAATCCTGTTCTTCGTAGCGGCTACTCGGAATGCTGACCTGGAACTCCATTTCCAAGCTGGAGAAGCACTGAGCAAGTTGTTCTTTGCCATGGACCGCATCAAGTACAAGCGACTGTGGCCAAGATACATTGCAGACATGCATGACTTGAGGACCAATCACCCTCAGACATGGGAGGAACTACAAGCAGGCAATATATCAGTCACCAAGAGTGTCATTCCCTTTGTGTCTGTTGGGGCAGACCACGCATGCAAACACCTGAACAAGCTGATGAAGATTAGCTCTGGGATCACTGGCATCTCCAACAATGCCAATGCCAGACAACGATTTTTCATGGTCACACCAGAACTTTCACGTCTGTCGAAAGAGTTCAAGAGTCAGTTTGACATGGAAGCTGACAGAATCACAGAGCATCATGAGCTTGGGCCAAGTGCAGTCAAGAGGGCACATGGTACAATCGACAAGATCAAGGCAGTCATACTCAGCCATGGAAACCCCTTTACCACTGAAGGTGACAAGCTGCACAATGTAATCACGCATGCCTACATCCCAGATGAGTATGTACCACAGATCTTGAATGCTGATGTCACTGGCCAGAAGTTGTATGAGGACTACGTGTCAGAGCGTATCAATGGAGATGTCAGCCTCTGGGCCCCTGTGAAGAAAGAGAACAACAAGATGTTCCTGTCTGGGAACAAGAAGATTACAGTCAAACTCAGAGACAATACTGTGGATCTGAAGGAGACCAAGGACCTGTTTGCAAGGCTGATGGTACTTGCCAGGTCAAACCGAGACATCAACCAGAAAGAGGCCATAGGAAACTATGAATTCACTCTGACACCAAGGGCACTGTTCACTCCTGATGGAACAATTCTACCATGCCATGACAAGTCCAAGTTAATCCATCTACTTGAAAAGCTGACAAGAGAAGACATGCCCAATGAAGACCATCAGCCGCCTCAAGCTGGAACGGCTACCCACCAAGATGCAACAGATAAAGGATTCACAGATCAGCCAAGTCGGAAGATAGCACTGGTGGATGGCATGGTGCTTGTGCAGAAGCTGAGCAAAAAACCAGCGACTGTAGTGACAGTCAAGGATCTGAGTGGCTGCTTCAATGACAGACTGATGCAACTAACACAAGATTATGATGAAATCATCCTCGTGTTCGACACATACAGGGCAGATTCTCTGAAGAGTGAAACCAGAGATAAACGAAGACAAGGAAAAGCTTCGATTCAGTATCAAGTCAGAGATGACACCAACATCAAACACATCCCAATGAGCAGGTTCCTCTCCCATGACAAGACGAAGGCTGATCTGACTGACTATCTTGCTGCCAAAACTCTAGAGTACAACAGGGGATCCTCCAAGCTGATCATCACGTCTGCTTCTGGGCACACTAGGAGCAACAAAGACCTACTCTTTGAAGAAAATAACCACGAAGAAGCAGACACACTGCTGATCCACCAGGCTGTGCTGGCTTCACAGCGAAACCCACCTGATGCACAGTTGGTGCTCTTCTCGCCAGATACAGATGTTTTAGTGCTAGTCACAGCAAACTATGACTTCTTGCTGAAGAACACGTCCATTTCTATGGCCTCTGGTGTTGTGCAGGTTGAACCACTGTGGCGAGCTCTAGGTAAAGAAAAAGCAAAGGCTTTGCCAGCCTTCCATGCATTCACTGGGGCCGACAACACAGGGAGGTTCTCCCGTATAGGCAAGGCAACCTGGCTGCAGGTCTACCTCAAAGCAGATGAAGATGTTATCAATGCTCTGCAGATGCTTTTAAATGAAGCAGAAATGACGGAAGGAATGCTGTCAACACTGGAATCCTTTGTATGTGCAGCTTACTCACCAAAGGGTATCACCATCAAGACAATCCCTCAGCTGCGATGGCATCTCTTCTGCAAACATAGGGCAGAAAGTGACAAGCTCCCTCCAACACTTGGAGCTCTGAAGCAGCACATCTTGAGAGTCCATGTCCAAACAAGGGTCTGGGCACAGGCAGCCATTGCTCTGCAGGATCCGCAGCTGGATCCCCTGCAAAACGGGTACTTCACACACTCGGATGGCATGCTGAAACCAATGACCACAGAGGTCCTCCCAGCTCCAAAGGCCATCCTTGAGCTGGTCCAATGCAAGTGTAAATCTGACTGTTCTTCTGGCAGATGTTCCTGCAGAGCTAAGGACTTAACCTGTACTGACATGTGTCAGTGCAGCAGCCAGTGCCAGAACGATGACGATTACCAAGCCGTGATGCTCGAAAGCGATGATGATGATTATGATGATGTATAGAGACTGTCTAATGAAAAAGGTTGCTTAAATCATCAGTGCATGTGCATGTCATGATGTTTAAGATGGTTACAGAAACATCCAAAGTTCACATTTGATACATTTTAAACTCAGTTAAAAAATATGTTAACTCCTCAATAAAAATAACTGAGTATCTGACCGACTGCCTCTGGTGTGCAGTTTTTTTACCCATATGGTGGACTATGTATTTCAATGGGATGATATAAAAAACTTTTTTTGAGGAACATGGAATATGAAATGATAACCTTTCAATACAAAGATATTGCAAGAAAACAACCACACCGGGTCATTTTTGACCAACGCATGCATCTAAGGTTAATCTTGTAAAGTGTTGTAGATTTGTAACTACCACCATTGGATTCCTTGACCCTGAAAATGTAGGTTTAGCAGTTAAAAGCAATGTTCCATCTTATTTACAAGCCAAGATATTACAAAACGTCCATTTTATGGTGGCCCTTTTGTAAATTCCAATATGGCCGCCATAGAGACATTTTGGCAAATGGAAACATTGATTTTCTGATTGCTTATAAAATAACCTTTCCGAAAGGGCATGTATCTCTAGAATATATGACACTCTTCTAGCAGCGACCTCACCCTCTCTTGATCATTTGAAAGAGGCATGGGAAAGAGACTTTGGGGAAGAGGTTCCTGATCATGTCTGGCAATACTCAATTGAAAGAATACATTCAACATCTATCTGTATCAGGCATGGTTTGCTTCAGTTTAAAGTTTTGCACAGACTCCATCTCTCCAAGGACAAACTCTCCAGAATGTACCCAGAATTGGATCCAACTTGCTCCCGGTGTAAACGAGACCCAGCTACACTTATCCATATGTTTTGGACATGCCCAACCCTGAGTAACTTCTGGGCTAGCATTTTTAAAACCCTTTCTTATGTATGTGAGGGCAAAGTAATACAACCTGACCCCATGATTGCTATCTTTGGAGTGGGCCCGAGCGCTCTGAAGCTCTCTGTGGCCCAGTCGGATGTGGTGGCTTTTACATCACTCTTGGCTAGACGCCTCATCCTGCTTAATTGGAAGTCGGTTACACCTCCTACACATAAACAATGGGTTGGTGAAGTGATGGCTCATCTAAAACTTGAAAAGTTGAAATATTCAATTCGAGGGTCTGTGCAAAAGTTCTTTAAAGTCTGGCAACCTTTTTTAAATTATTTTGAATCTCAATATGCTACAGCTACAATAGAGTAAAATGATATTCTGTTTATTTTTTTTATTTTTTTAAGTTTCTATAATAAGGTGGTGATGGAACTGTGTGAGGTAGTGGTCAAAAGTTATATGTTGTTGCTTTTGTTTTTGTTTTTGTCTTTTTGTTTGTTTTTGTCTCATGTGGGAAGAGGGGGTTTACGTTTTGTGAGTTTTTGTCTTGTCTGTTTGAAAAAAAATCAATAAAAATATTTGAAATACTAATAAAATAACCTTTCCAAAAATGTATAGTTTTGCTAATCTCCAAAAAAATCCCACAAAATTACATAGCAAACCTGACTAGCCTTTATATATATCTATGATCCTTCCTGGCTGAGCAGACTGGGTGGGTGATGTCATAGTTGTTGCTATGATGTCATCGGTGATGTCATACTTGCTACTGTGATGTCACATGCTAAAGTATAAATAAGCAATGTTTCAGTATCTATCTGCCCACTAGCTCCACTGTCCCTACTCTCTCTCTCCGCTTCTCTGTTCAACTGCCACGTACTTAACCTGCTGCAGCCTTACTTCTGCCCCAGCCCTGTCACTAATGACAGTGTTCTAAGCAGACTGGATTGCATGCAGCAGATTGGACTATAGCTTAAACACTTGAGACTTGACTTGGACTCTAGCTCAAAGACTTGAGACTTGACTTGGTCTTGCAAAAAATGACGTGAGCATCTCTGTCAGTGCCCGGCCACGACCCATTGCTGCGCAGCAGCTATAATTTTGTTTGTTGTTGAGATTTCAATATAGGCTAATACTCTTCTGTGCCACTTTTCAACATTCCATTTCCACTTCCTTTACATTTAAAGCCTGCACAAGCATTGAAATATGAAAAGGGAAATCAAAATCTGTCTGCATGAATTATTATCTTAGTTTCAAAGTGCTGCAACAACTTCACCCCCTGCTGCCACACCGACACATGAAGGGAGTTTTCTCAGAAAAACCACATTGACACCTGTCTCTGCAACACAATGTGGAGGAAAGAGCAGCAGCTTCACTTTAGCAGAAATGAGCTCTGCAGGAGGATTTGTCATTCTGAGCAGGTTACCCAAAGTAAGAACATACAAC
The DNA here is from genome assembly GCF_964638095.1 of Poromitra crassiceps. Lineage (NCBI taxonomy): Eukaryota > Metazoa > Chordata > Actinopteri > Beryciformes > Melamphaidae > Poromitra > Poromitra crassiceps. The sequence continues at coordinate 3,272,329 of NC_139642.1, forward strand.
TGAAGGATCATTGACTGTGACAGACAAACTGCTACCTGTACAGTAAGTACATTTCACTTGTTATATCCACTTTTAATCTGACAGATTAAACAGCCTGTTTCTCTCAGCCCCGCCCACTTAGACACATTGTAGTTGAGGATGGTGTGTTTGTGGAAACACTGTCAGCCACAGGAAGTGGGGGTCGGTGTGTGTGTGTGTGTGTGTGTGTGTGATAGTGTGAGATAGTGTGTGTGTGAGATAGTGTGTGTGTGTGATAGGTTGTGTGCATTTCCGTGACAGAAATACAGAGATGTATAATAATGGTATGGTATGGTATGGTATGGTGTTTATTCTTAATCCCCGAGGGGAAACATGGTTTGCCACCAGAGCGAGTACAGATACACAAACAGGAAACAATAACATACAGCACAATAACAATAACACAAGCAAAAAGAGAGCCTCACAATGCAGAGCTAGCAGTGTTCATTAAGGAATTTTACAGCAGGAGGGACAAAGGACCTTCTAAATCGTTCAGTGCAACAAGGGATCAAAAGCCTAGGATGGTTGTGGAGGCGTGCGGTGGTGCGCTACTGTAAGAGGGAGGGGGGGGGGGGGGGGGTTTGGAGAGAAATGCACGTGCTAAAACCACTGTGACGTAACAATGTACTATCTGGCGAATGGAGGGCAAATTAAAAAAAATGCTGTTTTATTCCACTCTCCCAAATCCTCTATAAAATGCCTCACTTTCTCAAATAGCAAAAGTTTGATCTCAAATGTGGAGATTTTGACCACAAAACTTTCCGCATCACCCCAGAAGTCATATATATTGGTTAAAAATAAAAATAAAAAGTCAATTTGAGTTGTGTGTCCCTTTAAGGCGGGATATAAGTTTCGGTTTCACCACGCAACACCATGCCGTTTAGGCAGAAGCAAGCATTCGAAAATTGCGAGAGCCAACCGTCTGCTTAGGTAGTGACAATGGCGAAAAATAATAACTGGAGACGGAGGAGGCAAAATATTAGTTCTGGATCATTTTCGGTACCAGAAACACCGCACCAACCAAGAAAATATTCGGTGGCGGTGTTGGAGAGAAAATTGCCGGGCAGTACTGGTGATAAACATATTTGATGTAGAGGTAGACAATCCCAACATCCGAGTTCTAGCGGTTGCTGAACATGTACATCCCCCCGATACACAAACGGTGCACAACGCTGAATTTCGCCAGGTGCTTACTGCAGAGGTGATGAGGGAACCCACTGTACCCATCAGACACATTTACAATGCTGAGAGCGTAGGTCTACAGCGGCACCAGATACAGGGTGGGGGCGACAGAGAACCTCCTCAAAGCTTTCCGAACCCTGGAGGGTTCAGTGGCGAGCCAAGCCAGAGACGATAGACTGAGGACGGGCCAGTAATGCGGTGTGGCCAGCCGTAGGATCCGCCCTCAGAGGACATCAGACCAACTCAACTCGACTCATTCCATTCATACAGGACAGATAAGAACGCAAACCCTAGTTAGCTACCCGGGTAGTAATAGGGTAGTGTGCGAACACAAACAAAGGAGTCCTTCATTCACCGAACTGAACACGTTCTTGCTCCTTAAAGGAGTATCCCAACTCAGAGGAAACAAACTCTGAATTCTAACTCCGTAAGGGAGGATTCCACTAAACTGACTATTTTCTTTGAACTTTTCTATTTTATTTATTTATTAAAGCAGCTACGAGCAAGATTTTCGATTGTTATTAAACAGTCTAAATTTAATATCAATGCATCACATCTTACCTCTAATAGTAGACGAGACCAACGCAGAGTAGTCTCGCTTGAACCCTGAGTGAATCGGCCAGTGTTAGTCTCTCTGTCGCCAGGGCAGATCAGGAAGTGAAATGAAACGGTTTGCAGCAGCCACTTCGGTCATAACCACAAAATAACTTCCAAAAAACCTGTTAGAATATAACGAGAGTTGTTCGCGAGAGGGGTCATCCCTATGTTCCCCGGGTCCTATGTTCCCCGGGTCCTATGTTCCCCGCTTTTCCCAAATGGTGTCCACCCACTATGCCGACCACCCGCAATGCCGACCTTAGGTTTAGGCGTGGGGGTGGGAGAGGTTAGGTTTTGGGTTAGGGTCTGGGGGAGGTTAGGTTTAGGCATGGGGGGAGGTTAGGTTTGGCGTGGGGGCTGGGAGAGGTTAGTGAAAAACGGGGAATATAGAACCCGGGGAACATAGAACCCGGGGAACATAGACATGATCCCTTTGTAATCACCTCCTTGTGTAGCCTATCAAGTCTTGTCTCCCTTGTCAGTCTTGTCGGATTGGGGGACCGCCTTCCATTCCGAAACACCACCGTTCCGACACCCCCCCAATCAGAAACCCCCCCATTCCGAAACCCCCCCACTCCAAAATTGAAATTGATTTAAGCCCCCCACTCAGAAACCCCCCCACTCCGAAATGGATTTTCAAGTCCATATTTCTCAGAGATTCCTGCATTCCTGCAGCCTGAAGTAAACGTTTCAACTCATTATTTTTTTTATTATATGTCACTGTCTTCATATAATTTCGCTATAGCAGTAAACACGAGCCTGCTGCATTCAGATAGATACAGGAATGTGAACGTTGGATACATCCTATCGCACTCTTTTTTTTTTATTGCACTCTGTGTTGTTCAGAATCGCGCAAGCCGCTGCTCAGGGACTGGGCACAGCTGTCCCGCTTGCTTTCTCCCCCACTCCGTAAAGAAATAGGCTACATCTTGACCACGCACACAGTTAAGCGCGTATCGGGCCCGGAGCAGTGTTTTTATTTTTATTTTTTGGCACACAGACGTTCCACTCTGCTGGTCTAAATACCAGGTGTGGTCTTGCGCATTTCTGGCTCGCAGTTTTCTGCAGGTGCACAGAGATATCTCTACAATCACTAAACATTGTTCATTTATGTTGTCTTGCCATACAGTTTGTTAAGTTTGTCAAATGCGTAATCCGAGAGCACAAGGATCTGTTCCACAGCAGCATATTCAACTGATTATTTATATCTCCTGACACGCCGACAGGATCTAATCATAAATTATGTTTTCTACACATCTAAAGGTGAGCTGTTACACACGCCCACATTCATACCGTGAAAAGTGTTTGAAAAAAATTAATTTGAGTCAAATGCTCACAGTTGAATAAGGTTCATTGAGTCATATATTAGCAAGATGAGGACGTTCTTATTTGTGAATGCCAGTCGGGTTGAACTGATTTTGTTTTATGAAAATCTGATTAAATTTAGCTTCCCCATTCCCGATGGTCGCGCCGCCTATGCATATTTTCAATAAAAAACAATGAGTTGCAGTGTTTGATGCAGGAAACTTGGAGAAATATGGACTTGAAAATCAATTTCGGAGTGAGGGGGTTTCGAAATGGAGGGGATGTCCCCATTCGGAATAGCGGTGCCTTTAAAAAAATGGGAAAACCCCTCCATTACGAAGAATGGAGGTCGATCTTCGGAGTGGGGGGGTTTCGAAAAGGCAGGGTGTAACCGTCGGATTGTTGTTGCTGTCATGTGTCTCTGTTTTCACGACTCTCTCTGTACTGCGGTGCGCGCCAAAACCGGAAAGGGATAGATAGCATGATGTTTTTAGGTCTTGAAATGCGCATTACGTCGAGGAGGTGTGGCGCAGTGCCAGAATTAGCCTGGTAAACCAGCCCGTCACGTTAACTCACATTTCCAATGACTTGAGGCAGGGAGGTGCACAGGGAAAAACAGACTTTATTGACACAGGAGAGATCATTCAAAACAATTTTTTTACAACGAAATACAGGCCCATAAGTTAGGTCTACATGGTAAATGGTAAATGGCCTGCATTTATATAGCGCTTTTATCCAAAGCGCTTTACAATCAGTAGATAGTCTACATTCACCCATTCATACACCGATGGCGGCAGGCTGCCACGCAGGGTGCCTACACACCATCGGGAGCAAGGAGGGTTAAGTGTCTTGCCCAGGGACACAGCGACAGCAGCTGGGAGGGAGCGGGGATTGAACCGCCAACCCTTGCGTCATTGGCTGACCCGCTCTACCTCCTGAGCTAAAGCCACCCCATACATATCTTTTCCAAACTCATTCACTGCCAAAAAGAAAATACTTCGTTCATATTGTCTTACATATGTCATCCTTTCAACAACAACCAAATAGAAGAAAAGGAAAAAACCCTCAAAACACCGGTACCTTTACCCTGACCTATAGGCTGTAGCTGTTTTTTCCACTCTCTCATCTTGATATTTTCCTCTCTTTATTAGTTGTTTTATAATGTATTTGGAAAGTGTCTTTGAGCACGGTTAGAAGCAACAGTGAAACAGTGAACAGTGCGGTGCTATGGGGTCCAAGTGTTAGTACGACACCCCATAGGTCAGACTACACATACTGTAACTCCGACCACCCGCTAATCCAACCATTGATGTCTACGGCGAGTTTTATCATTGTAGTCTCATAATGTCGACCCTCCATTAATCCGACCATTTTAACGCCATTATTCCGACTGTCGGATTTCATACCCAGTAGTTCGACCTCGCGTAAATCCGCCTATATACAGCACTTCCAACAGAAGCAGTCTGTGCATTTCTCTGTGCGCTCTGGCTCGGCCGATTCACTCCATTAACGGGAGCTGTCCGTCACAGTGGTGCTGAAATCAAATCAATCGATGCTAGGAAAATCGATCACCCACAGTTTAATCAGTGCATAATGCACATGCACGGCTACCTAATGCACTAATTCCCCGCTGCTGCTCGTGTGTACAGTATGTGTATATTTGTGAATTACCTTTTCACAAAACAAGGAAATGTAGCCTATTATATTCAAACAAAAATGTGAAGGATTAGACGACAGGACAAATTCATTTGCTGACCTGTATGTATCTATAAGACCACATTGTATCCCCCTGACTTGTAAAACAATATCCTCCACCTCCAAAAAACATAGCCTTCATTTAGCTTGCCCTTTTGCACTAATAAGCAGGTTTATGAAATGAAGCCTGCGTTAGTTCATTCAAGACATGATGTCATAGGCTACGCCCCAGCTGTACCAGCTGACAGCCTCTGTTTGGTTCACCGTTTAACCAATTATCCAATCACAGTCATTCTCACAACAAGGCGGTCCGTTTAAATATGGTAGCCTCTCACTCACTAATCTGTTCCCCACCTTGCTGATCGTTTGCGGCTGCTGGCAACGCTTTGCTAATCTCACGCTGTTACTTTCATTGCTGCCGTGCCGAGTTTGGATGTCAAATCTAGCCAGGTATGAAGTTCAGTAGGATTCTTATGATTGTTCATTGCACTTACTGTATCTGGAGGAAGGATCTCTCATCGTAGATGGCATCTTTCGAAATCCAAACGACGATGAAGGGACCGGAGCTCCTCCATTGATAAAACCGGGCAGGCATTAAGATCCTCAAAGCTGTCTAGCCAATATCTCCGCATCCTGACTGGGGGCAGCCACGAAGAGCTGTTAAGTTGTGCAAACACTTTCCATCTCCAAGCACAAGTTTCAAGGAAGAACTGCACTTGCTCTGCTGTTTCTCTTCTGCTTTAAGCGGTAGCTCCCCTGCTAAAGAGCAAGACTCATCATAAACGTTACGCCGGATGAAGACCAGTCTGTTCTTGCCGCGCCGATCGTCCAGTGAGAGGCATGTCCGCCTCCAGGTTTTGGAAACTCTGTCTCTCTTCCACAAAGAACAACTTCAGCCCATGGCTGCTGGCTATGCTACTGCTAGCAAGCTAACGCTAATCACAACGGTAGCCGGAGTGCGCCCCTGAGTGATGTCACTTCACCGATAAGGATGCTGGGAAATGTAGTCCCATCGCTGCGTTTCATTAAAAGCTAAGTATTCAGTTGTGTACATGTATGCTATCAGAGGTTCAAGCATTCAGCATGTACTGTTCCAGCTGGTGGCCGAGCGCCTATATTCTTGTAGTGGTTTAAGCTATTATGTTGATGTCGTGTTTGTTCTGACTGTTTCTCAAACAGCAAAGCCAAGCCAGGGCCGTCGGCTACTGTGCTAGCAGCTAACGTTAGCTAGCATCAACGTCAGGTGTGCGGGTGCCCTCCTGACTGACGTCACCTCACTGACAAGGACGCTGGGAAATGGAGTTGCATGGCTCTCCATGGCTGCGTTGTTCTAAAGTTGAGTATTCAATCAAGCATATAGCATAATTTCATGTAGCCTGGCGGATAAGCTACTATGTTGGCATGTTGATCTGTTTGCTAACAGATTGATTCGGCAATATCAATCCGATGTGTACTGGCAGGTATTCATCAGCACAACGCGGGCATGATGTAACTTCTGCTATATTATCTCGTGCCTCTAGCTGAGCCCCGGTGCACTCTGGTGGCGTCCTATTGTAACTGCATCAATGCAAATCAGCTCAGTGGATGGTGCTTTCAGTGGTTGTAATTCAAGCACAGCTCAATTTCAGCGATTAAGTTGGAAATGCTTGATCTTAACCATCATGTTTAGGAATATGCTTTATCAATATATTCATTGGAAGTGCTTGATTTTCATAATTGGGTTTTTTCAAATGAAACTTGAAAATAACTTCTGTCTATAAAACGATAGATGGATAGATAAAGTGCTTTGTTATGTATTCTGGAAATTAGTAAGCATTAAATAATTCTGATCAAACCATTCAATCAAAGTAATATGAAGCAGCTGGTAAAATATAAAGTAATGACTTACATCGTTGCTGCGGGTATAAGGGATATAAGCTTTATTTTACATTGAATTTACAGTAACAATTAAGATGTGTCGATATAGTCTTGAGTCCATAAAATTTGGTTGGTACTTTTTTATATTATAATAAAAAAAAAAAGCTGCATGAACCTTTGGTGAGAAATAATTGTGAGGATTATCGAGTTCAATAATCTCTCAGCTTCATCCAAGTTCTTGTAAGGATGATTGCCTAAGCATATGTGCGGCTGAATTTCACGTGAAGCTCGATAAGCTTTACATCTTGGGCTATGGCAGTTAGTCCGATGCAAGGGTGCGTGTTGAGCTCAAGAAGCTCAATACTCTATGTCATCAGTTTTATATTACAAGACAAGTAAGGGGTGATTCATGTCGAAGCTCGAGAAGGATTTTGGGATAATTAATATTGCTGAGTATGGCAACAGCATTTTAGTACATTGTCTCATCTGTCTAAGCAAATAATATCAAGAATCGTAACAAAGTCAGTCTGCAGGTGTAGGTTAGCTGAAAGTGATTTTAGAGGTCGGTAAAATCAATTGTCTTTATCGTCACCTATTTTGCTGTAACAGTAAGATCAAATAAAGCTAAAAGACGATACTTTGCAATTCTAGGCTAAAATCTCATCTTCATCATGTTAAAAGTCCTAAATCCACTGTCATTTAGGAGTCTCCTCATATAGGAGGGGATACACCTGTAGGTGACCTGTACTTCTCCACGCGACATCTTGGGACGGCCAGTCTGTTATAGAGTTCCTTGTCTGGTGAGTTCTCCTCCCTGACGAGTATGAACAAGATATTCGACAACAAGCTAGCGGCCAGTCCATTCTGCTGGAACACATTCATGTTGAGGATGGCTCCTCTCCTTGCTATTGTTTACTAGTTACATCATGGCATGCTGTCATGAAGGTCAAAGCTGGTAAAGTAACTTGGACATCTATAGGCCATTGTTTGGCCAGCATATGTTAAAGTTAGAAGGGATTCTGCTGGATAGGATAAAACAGTGGAACTTCTCAGATAACCATCTTGGTTTAACACATTGAGTGCCAAGGACGTCTGTGCACGTCCTAAAAAAAAGTAACGAGGAGTGCCAAGGACGTCTGTGCACGTCCTAAAATCATAATTCATATTATTCCATAATTCTGCTGTTTAAGGTCGTACCCAGCCAGTGAGCATGAATCCCTTCAAGGGATCACACGGCGCCACCTTAAACATCTACACGGGAGCTGCGCCACCCACCTCAGATCCTTTACTTTGTGCAGGAGAAAGCAGGGAAAGACGTGATCAAAGGGGAAACCGATGCATGCTGCAGCCAGAGCCGTATAGATTGCTCTGTCTGCAGCTGACAGTTGGCTGCATCCGTGCCCACAACTGAGCTCTTCTGCTTCTATCTATCTGTCTGCATATAGTTTCTCCACACGATTCCCTGCCAGAAAGCCAGCACCCGAAGCCGAACGGCCAAACCTTTTCGTTCAGTCGCGTTTGGCATTTCCTTGTTGCGCTGGGATCCGGGCAAAAACGGAGTCAGACGGAGTCAGAAAACAGACTGTGTGCGTGTGGGGAGGAGCCCGCAGCTCGGAGGGGGGGGGGGGGGGGGGGAGGGGGGGGGGGGGGCACGCAGGCTGCACAGAACCACACCACGCCACCACATCAGAAAACACCAGCCAGAGTCAGTGAATGTGCTCGAAATTAGAGTGCAAAAAGTATTCATAAAAGTGACTATATCTTGAAAAGTAAAAAAAAAACAGCAGAAAACCCTTGAAAGTGCTCTTCTTTCAGAGGCTGTCATTTCATAATGGAACTGTCTAGAAACAAAATTTCTTCTTTGGAAGAAGCAGGAGTGTCCAATGTTTCATTAAAGTCCAGCCCTGTCAATATAGCCCTAATAGAAAAAATTCTATAGCTGTTTTCAACTGAATGGAAGTGAATCTGGCACAGGCTCCAGACAATTTTACTGAAGCGCTGTGGCACTCAATGTGTTAAGTTAATCATGACTCTGCCGCTGACCTCTATCCTTAGTTCTTTTCTGTATGTTTAATCATTGAAGACAGCTGTCAATCAGGAGGAAGTCAAGTCAGTTTTCTCAGTATTAGTATAGGTAATAGGGCTATCATCTCAACATTCAATTAGCAGTTGATATTCATGGTTCTCATCTGCGGTCATCACTGTCAGTTGCAAGAAATAAGATATTTAAGAATCTCTTTTCCATGTTCCATGTTCCATGAGCCAGAGCATGCATTGCGAAGTGCCAAAGACGGGATGCCGGCTGCCGCCTTAGTGAAAGCTAAGCTTGATATTTCTGCACATGAGTATAGTTAATTAATATCAAATATATTAAATGCAGCTCATTGTTTATAGTTTAATTCAATATCTAATATGGAAATCGCAGCTCATTATGTTCTGCCATCTGAGAAGTGTTCAGCTTATATCTGTGCCTTCATAGATAAAGTCATTTAATGTGTAAAATATTTATCTTGGATAAAGATGCTATGTGTCTTTCCGATGTTCATTCAAGGGGTAGGTCATGCTCGCTCAGCTCTCACTTGAACAAGAAGGGCTCTCAGCACCCAATGAGAATAGCAGAATGCTTGTTGCTTCTCATAGGTAAAGTGCATTTAGGGTATGCAACAGGCTAGGCTAGGCATACAGTATGGTTACTCTTGGGATGACCCTGCTGGTGCAGTACTGCTGCTGTTCCAGCAAGTAGCACCTGCTGGTGCAGTACTGCCGCTGATCCAGCAGGCAGCAAGTGTGTTTTGGGAGATTGATTTTATTTGACATAATTAAATATTCCATTGCTGTCCCAACCAGTGACAAAATACTAAATTTCTTATTCACTTTATTTATTTTAAACAGACAGGGATGCTAAAGGCTCAACTGTTATCTCTCAAACTAATACTTGATCTGTCTATCCTCTTAAGATCCATACCGCATCCTGATGTGGGGCAGGATTAACTCTGTTCCTGACTTGAGTTCGAAGGGAAGGCGACCTCCCACCGCCGTCTCCTCCGCAAATGACGAGGACTCCCAGCGCAGCTGCTCTCTTCACTCCTGCACTGGCACGTCTACCTCTGCAGCTGCTTGTCTCAGCATCTATTCTCAAAGCAATGGGACATTGGTCTTCTGCACCATACAAACGTCATATTCGGTCAATGACATCATCTCAGCTCAAAAGGCCATGAGCACTAAACACCTGAGGAGACAGCCATTATGTTAATTGCTGCATTTGGAAAGTGGTTGGCTGGGTTCATCGTACTGACGTAGGTAGTATGACCTCAGGGGTTGCAGGCTTGCTTCTCTCCCAAGCGGGACGCAGCTGAGGTCGCAGCAGGCGTGCTGCTTCACTTACAGTAAATACTGCTGTTCACATATTGGTATAATGGGGTCATCCCTATGTTCCCCGGGTCCTATGTTCCCCGTTTTTAACACTCTCCGTAACATTTGGGGTGTCTATCCGCTATGCCGACCACCCGCAATGCCGACCTTAGGTTTAGGCGTGAGGGGTGGGAGAGGTTAGGTTTTGGGTTAGGGTCTGGGGGAGGTTAGGAAGGGTTCTATGTTCCCCGGTCCCACAAAAACGGGGAACATAGGACCCGGGGAATATAGGACCCGGGGAACATAGGTACGCTCCCGGTAGAATGACCTCTTGGATGCAAGCTTACATCCAGGTTATGTGGTGTGAGGTCGGCAGCGGCATACTGCCACACATAGGTAGTTAATATAATCGTAGTATGGGCCTCTTTTGAGTTACTCGGTTGTATCTCTTTTCAAGGTAATCCGAGGTCCGCAGCATGCTGCTGCTACACATGGGTAGTTCATTTAATTGTACTATAGTATGGCCTCTCTGAGATACATGCATGTATCCTTTTCAAGGTGACCCGAGGTCTGCAGCATTCTGCTGCTACACATACCTTCTATAGTCTGGCTGATGCATTCGCACAAAGAACAACATTGCACTCATAGCTCAGGGTCGCAAATGGTAAAATGGTTCACTTATGGTAGACTGGCCTTTGGTTGTAAGCTTACATCCTATTTAATTAAAAGGTCGGCAGCGGCATACTGCCTCACATAGGTAATTCACTTAATCATAGTATGGGCCTCTTTTGAGTTACTCGGTGTATCTCTTTTTAAGGTGACCCGAGGTCCGCAGCATGCTGCTGCTACACATAGCTTCTATAGTCTGGCTGATGCATTCGCATGGGCGTTTCATGCTTGGCATTGTCGAGTTCCATTGTTTGGGGGATTCTGCTTGCTCTCCCTGCTCGGCGTAGCATGCTTGCTGAGCCGAGTTCAGGGAGAATTAAATTAATTAAATATGAAATTAAATATGAAATTAATTCTAAGAGCGGAGCCTTCAACGCCAAACATAATTGTATGCATTGTATTCATAATACAATAAATGGTTAATTCTATGACTTGAATGTTCTTGAATGAAATGAAGCCTGCGTTAGTTCATTCAAGACATGATGTCATAGGCTACGCCCCAGCTGTACCAGCTGACAGCCTCTGTTTGGTTCACCGTTTAACCAATTCTCCAATCACAGTCATTCTCACAACAAGGCGGTCCGTTTAAATATGGTAGCCTCTCACTCACTAATCTGTTCCCTACCTTGCTGATCGTTTGCGGCTGCTGGCAACGCTTTGCCCCCTCCACCCCAGCCTCCACCTTTTAGATCAAATGCTATCATGTATTGTAGCTCTGGAGTCTGCATGGCTCAAAAAATGAACATGTTTCCATGTCTTGTTTTAGGCTCCCTCTTTTACTTTCTATGGTTTAAATGTATCTGGAATATTTTATTCCCATGGGGGATTCTGCTTGCTCTCCCTGCTCGGCGTAGCATGCTTGCTGAGCCGAGTTCAGGGAGAATTAAATTAATTAAATATGAAATTAAATATGAAATTAATTCTAAGAGCGGAGCCTTCAACGCCAAACATAATTGTATGCATTGTATTCATAATACAATAAATGGTTAATTCTATGACTTGAGTGTTCTTGAATGAATTATATCAGACAAAACAGCTGGTACAAACTATGAAAATATGCACACATACCGGTACATACAAATATTAAGGTGACGTATGTGTGTGGATGTGTGGAGACACACAGCGCTACTGCTAGGTGACATCCGTCCGCATGCGGGGTGGCCGTAGCTACTCTGCGGCCCTCCATCACCACCTGCAGTGAAAGTCTACTGCACTCCAGCAGGAGATGGTGTTCTTCATGAGGGGACCTACTGGAGCTTGTGTCATTGTTTAATCTGTTAATCAACCTCCATTCGTTGCAGGTAATGCGGATACAGGAGAACCCAGCATGCTATATTTTTTGTTCAAATAAACCTGGTTTCATTTTCAACCGTGTGTTGTGAGAATCATTGAACATTATAATTTAAGGGTGTCAAATCTACATACAGAGGGTCCCACGGAATTGATATAATTGTATAGATGTATTCCTAAGAGTACTTATTTTACTGTGTGAATTGTGCGTAAAGTGTGCGTAATGTGCGCCTCAAGCATGAGCATGAGGCATGTGTGGATGTGTTTTTGATGTGCCCTGAAACATTTTCTGGGTGCTGTACCTACTGTGCAAAGCACATATAGACACAGACCTGTTATTCCTCATACCTATGCCTACTTTTATTCTTACTGGCATTTTTCTTACGCAATATTTCGATGCATAACAGCCGCAACTTTGACTGCACATAAAGCGCACATGGAACGTATTCAAGATTCAAAGTGTTTATTGTCATATTTACAATAGCCTAAATACACGCTTTTCCCTGCACATTTTTTTTGCTGTCACCAATGAATGCTAAATAATATAAATCTCAAAATATGAAATGATAAAAACACGCTGCACCGCGTGAAGTTGTCTTTGGTGCACACTTGATTAACGATGTGTTCACTGTCCACTGGCGTGTATGACTATAGACTTAATTGCTATGTGCGTGCACGTGATTCATGCATGTGCTTCTTAATTGACATTTGACAGGGCCTCAGGTGAGGTTCGCACATGGCCTCGCACTCCACATGCGACCGGTCTGATTGAACGTCATGGCATATATACAGCTCGGGAATCGAGGTGGGAAAATTTTAGTTCATGATGGCCACAGGTACCAAAAAAACAAAGTGAAAGGACAGAAGATATACTGGCGTTGTTGGAGGAGAACGTGCAATGTCTTCCTCCAAACGACCACCTTCGACATCGATGCACAGCAGCCCAACATCCATGTCCTTCAGACACCCCAGCACAACCACCCCAATGAGAGCAATTTGATCTCAGCTGGTACATTCAAGCAAAGGTTGTTCCAGATGATAGAGAATGACCCAAGCAAGCCCATAAGACGCGTGTTCAACGAGGTGGTCAGAGCAGCCGGACAGCGTGGCGGTGTGCCTGAGTTACACGCTGTGCGCTCGATGATGGACCGAAAACGTGCATCAGTCCTGCCACCGGGGTCATCCCTATGTTCCCCGGGTCCTATGTTCCCCGGGTCCTATGTTCCCCGTTTTTAACACTCTCCGTAACATTTGGGGTGTCTATCCGCTATGCCGACCACCCGCAATGCCGACCTTAGGTTTAGGCGTGAGGGATGGGAGAGGTTAGGTTTTGGGTTAGGGTCTGGGGGAGGTTAGGAAGGGTTCTATGTTCCCCGGTCCCACAAAAACGGGGAACATAGGACCCGGGGAATATAGGACCCGGGGAACATAGGTACGCTCCCCTGCCACCGATTCCACAAGATGTAGATGATGTGGTCATTGGGCATCCGTGGGATCAAACTTGGCGGGGGAAGCGGTTTCTGTCTCGCCAAGACAATGCTTGGGGGATCACTGCCTTCGCAACAGATAAAAACTATGCCCTCCTCAGCAGGTAGGCCTACCTATCCTTTTCTCAAAATTTTATATATTCAGTTTATTTCATGTGTGTTCCTGATTATTAGGAATGTGTTGTGTTCAACCCAAGGTTATTATCGTTAACTAAAACTAACTAATAAACTGACACTAGGGAGGGTAGGGCCATAGGCCCCTACAGTTCACACACACACACACACACACACACACACACACACACACACACACACACACACACACAAACACACACACACACACACACACACACACACACACACACACATATAGGGACACCACCAGGTCCAACACCATAGGAGACATCAGGAGACGTCGATCTTAGGCCTACCATACGGCCAATACCCGATGACCTGTGACAAGCCCCGCTGGTGTGCTACGTGCTGAAGTACGAACTAATCATTGATAACATTTATGAGATATCACTGCTGACAAGGTTCATGTGAGGAATTATGGATGCTATAAAGAGCGCACAGCAGTGCGTAATAGTCGTGCGTAATGACAGCTCTGTCACTGTCTGCAGCGCCTTCCTCCTGTTTATTCGCCTCTCACTATAATTGGCTTCAAAATTCATTGCTTGCGGTTGTTTTTGCTGGTGATTGTTTATCTGTCCAAATTCAGTACATTTTTAACCCTTGTGTACTGTTAATAAGACTCCCTTTATGTAGGCTACTGTTAGAGGCCAAAATTGCCACTAAAACAACTGCTGTAAAAATATAACAGACAAATAATGATTCTAACTCTTTAAATTCCAATTTCATAAGTGATGTCACTGATTTATTTATTTTTTGGGGGGGGGGATGTCATATTTTCAATATTAAATGTTATTGGAGACTGGCTATTACATGTTAAAACTGTCTTGGAGATGTTGAAGTTTATTTAAAACATTGACTTTGATACATATGTAGTATTTATGCAGCATCATATTAATAAACTTGACTGACTTGACAGGTGCGAAGAGGTCTACATGGATGGCACTTTCAAAAGTTGCCCACACCCCTATTTGCAGTTTGTGACCATCGATGGAAGGTAAGCTTCAGTGAAAAAATAATTCTTTGGAACCCATGAACGCTCAAGTTCATTACCAAAACAGATATCTCCATTTTGACTTTTTCTAGCCTTGTTTCTTTTTGTTGTGCATTCCCGGCAATTATGCTCATAAGTAATATGTTTCAAGTAGGGCTGCTTGATTATGGAAAAGATCATAATCACGATTATGTTGGTAAATATAGAAATCACGATTAATTACACGATGTCTTGAATGCATGTATTGAACATTTCTTTAAAAAAGAAAAAACACTTTCCAATCTTCTTTCTTGGGGCAGCTTTCTTGGGGCGGCTTTAGCTCAGGAGGTAGAGCGGGTCGGCCAATGACACAAGGGTTGGCAGTTCGATCCCCGCTCCCTCCCAGCTGCCGTCGCTGTGTCCCTGGGCAAGGCACTTAACCCTCCTTGCTCCCGCGTGGCAGCCTGCCACCATCGGTGTATGAATGGGTGAATGTAGACTACCTACTGATTGTAAAGCGCTATATAAATGCAGGCCATTTACCAATCAAATGTTTTGAGGTCTCGTGAGGTCTCTAGACCATATTTCAAGCAGAAGGCCTTTCGTGCATAATCTAATCCGATCACCCCCTGACGTCAGTCAAGTTCTAGTATGACGTGGTCAGTCAAAGTCTAGTCTCGCTAGCCAGCCTCTCTTCCTTTCCCAGAGAGTCTGGCGCTCCAGGTTTCCATTGTGGGATTGCGAAAAAAATGCTCTGTTTGGGTTAGCCAATCATCCTCGTCTTGGGCGGTGCTTAGCGTTAGTGCCCTTGGAAAATAGTTTCGGGGTGGAACTTGTGCCGAGCAGGCCTTCTTTATTGCACAATCCAAATTTTCTTCAAAACTTGCCATTTTCAGTGTGTAGCAACGAGTTAGCCTGTAGGTTTCTGCCGTTAGCTTTCTACGCTAGCTAGTTAGCGTCGTTGTTTTCACATTCGGCGGCCGGGAGCATTACAGCGACACACATGGGAGCTGATTGACATGGTCGGAGCCAATGACAGAGCGTGTGACAGAGCTTGCAAGTGGGGGAGCGGATATCCTGCTGCCACCGAAACAGCCGCTCGAATGGGAGAGCAGCTTTAGAGCAGGGGCGGGCTGATCCCCGTTGCCTGTTTCCACGACGCCAGACTCTCTGACGGAAAGGAAGAGAGGCTGGCTAGCGAGACTAGTCAAAGTCTTAGTATGACGTCTGTAATGACGTCAGATATGACGTCAGTTAATTCTCATATATATAGCAAGGGTTCTACGTCACCTCTCTCTCTCTGGCCGATCATAGCAGCAGCTAGCTTCACGGCAGTCCATCTCCCCTGAAGCCGCCCTCCGAAGCGTTGTTTTGCACCATATCTGAAGACCGAATCAGCACCCTCAAGCTTTCTCTACCCGTGGATATTCCCTGCAGATCTCTCAACGCTCCCCACTCCATTCCTGGTATGTCAAGTTCCGAACCAGAGCAGTCCATGGACAGCGACAACAGCTTAGTCATCGATACCCTGTTCCGGATCGGCCACGGCGCGTACTTGCCTTCCGAGACGCCTGACGAAGACGTTGGCGAAGCGGCCGGACCACAGGCTGCCAACGTAGCCACGATGAAAAGGCCCGGCGCGCGTTCCCGTGGCACGGGGCGCGCCACTGCGACGGCCCGTGGGAGGAGAGCAGAAGACGAAGCGCCGCGCGCGCGTGGACTCCCAAGAACGCGTGCGAGCGTGCCAGAGGGGGAGGCCGCTCGGCGCGGACGTGCGAGAGGCCGCGGACGAAGACCAGTAGAGGCAGCTGCCCCGAGAGCTGGGAGTCGCCGGGGAAATGCAGGCCGCGGGGCCGCCGCGAGACGCCATGTCCTTCCTGGTCGCACTGACCTCCAGGCCGCCGCCCCGGAAGCGGAAACGGCCCCATTCGTAGCTCCGCCGACCCGACAGGGGTCGTCAAGAGCCATTCTGCTGTCCCTGCTAGATGCTAGCAGATCAGTAGAGGCTCGTCTGAGGGCCCTGGAAACCCCCCCCCCCCCCATTCCCCCCACGTTCGCCGCAGCCCAGCTGGCGCAGCAGCCGATCCTGCCCCCGCCCTTGCAGCAAGCCGACGTGCTCCCCACCACCACCCAACCCGCCCAGACGAACACCCTGGCGTGCGCCACGCCCGCCATTCCATTTGGTATGCCTTTTGTTTCTCCCTGTGCCAATGTTTCTCCCAGGCTGAGGTCCCAGATCTTGCAGGGCAGAGACATTAATTTAGTTAGCATACTCCTGCCATCCCCCGAGTGTAAAAGGAAGGTTACGGTTGACCCAGATGCCCCTGTCTATTTAAAGTCGTCCCCCCCTGCCCAAAGACCTTTCCTTAGGTGACTTTCTGAACACGTTTGGCGTCTACCGCGACGTGATTTGCGACGTGTACCCAGAGCGCCACCATGAGCTAGACAAATATCTAGCGCTAATAGGGGACCTCTACTCCAACCACGGTAAACTATTCTACCAATATCATAAAGCATTTTCCGCTAAAGCCGCCCTGATGATCACTCAGGCTAATACGCGGCTTAACTTTTGTTTCATAAGGAACTGCATGTCAACTGAGGCTGCTAGACTGTACATGAATGCCATGATCATATCGCACATAACCTACTGTCTAACAAGCTGGTCACAGGTAAGTATTTCTACCTTGAGACCTGTAGAAACACTATACAAACAAACCATGAAAACCCTTGACAAGAAACCAATCCGCTTTCATCACTGCAGCATATTAGAGAAACACAACCTTTTGAGCTGGGAAAACCTGATCAAACATGCAAACATATGTCTCGTTTACAAAATGATGCATGACATGGCTCCTCCCCCACTCAGTGTGTTTGTTAGCCAACGACCTAACACTAACCATATTACAAGAGGAGTCACTAAAGGAAACTGCATCATCCCCCTAAGAAAATCCACCTTCAGTCAGTCAGCCTTCTCAACTATAGCCGCATATGAATGGAATGTTATACCAGTCCATATTAGAGAACTTACCACCTACAGGTCTTTTTCCAGAGCATTAAGGACATGGTTACTAAGTCACCAAATCTGCCCGCATTAGTTTAGGAAACCATTCTATGTGCCCCATTGTGTTGTGCTGCACATGTCTGCATGTCCTCATATGGTGCTGCTGTCTTCTGTCGCTACAGTAACTATGTCTGCGGTGCTGCTGTAACGTTGTCTTGCAGTTTCTACTGTATCTACCTTACTGCATGTCTATTATTATTATTATTATTGTAAACTTGTCTTTTGTTTTTAGGATGCCATCTTTACACCTGGCCAGGGACTACAGATGTAAACTAGCCCCCGGGCTAACTCTGGCATATTTATGGTGTTTGTTAACACACACTGTTTATTAATATGCACTGTCCCTGTGAAATAAATAAATAAATGAAATGAAATGAAACTGGTCCATCATGGACATACAGATCTTCACGTCATTGGTTAGCGGGCGGCCGGCGAACACCTGCTACTCGTGCGGCGAACCGGGGGACTCTGCACAATTCTGCCCAAAGGCGGCCTTTCAGTCCGGCGCCGCCCCCACCCCGCCCCCTCCTGAGTGCCCGACACCAGCGGGTCCTCCCAGGTGCATACCCATACTGTACCCCCAACTCCCTTTGCAGATATTTCAATGAAAACCTCTGCACATATCCCAAATGTAATTTCCTGCACGCATGTAGCACCTGCGGGGACGCCCACCCCCGCTCCGGCTGCCCGCAAAGGACCCGCCCCCCACCAAACAAGAAATATTGATTTACATTGCTTTGAAAACACCACATGTACTGTAGGTGTCCCTTGTGTTTTGATTAAATAAAACGAGTTGATTGACAATTCATCTGGTCTGTGATCCGATCATCCTATCATTAAACGCCCACTAATAACAATAGTAATAATACAACTAAGAGGAAGGGAGAAAAACAAAAAAAAAACATACATGTTAAAAGCCGACAACCTCCGGATCCGGATTCGGATTCCGGACCCCTCATCGTACAATTCGGTTCACCATACAAACCCCTAAGTCACCCAAGTCCAACGCCAAGTCAAGTCACCCAGGCCAAGTTGGGAACCCCTAAGTCACTAAGTCACCAACCCCTAAGTCAGGGGGAAGATCCGGATCCGGTCTCGGATTCCGGACTCTTCGTCGTACAATCTGGTCCGCCATACAAACCCCTAAGTCATCCAAGTCCAGCGCCAAGTCAAGTCACTAAGTCACCCAGGCCAAGTCGGGAACCCCTAAGTCACTAAGTCACCAACCCCTAAGTCATCCAAGTCCAGCGCCAAGTCGGGACATCACTAAGTCACCCAGGCCAAGTCGGGAACCCCTAAGTCACTAAGTCACCAACCCCTAAGTCATCCAAGTCCAGCGCCAACATCAGGCTCAGGCCTCAGACTGGCCCCCTGGCTCCCCTGTTCCTCATCGCACCTCGTCACCACATGACAAGATCCTGGTTCATCCTGCACCTCATGCGCCAAAGTATTTGCCATGCATGCCGATTGCTAAATAAAGTTTGTTAAATCCTACCGACCGGCCTCTCATGATTGAAGTGAGGTCTCCCGACCAAATTTCAAGCAGAAGGCCACTCGTGCATAACCCGATCACCCCCTGACGTCAGCCAAGTTATAGTATGACGTGGCCAGTCAAAGTCCTAGTATGACGTCTGCAATGACGTCAGATATGACATCAGTTCATTCTCATATATATAGCAAGGGTTCTACGTCACCTCTCTCTCTCTGGCCGATCATAGCAGCAGCTAGCTTCACGGCAGTCCATCTCCCCTAAAGCCGTCCTCCGAAGCGTAGTTTTGCCCCACCCACCTCCCCAGTCCGCCACCAATGAGTCGTGACTCCTGATCCCCCGCGGGGGGGGGGGGGGGGTCTCCTAGCCTATGCAGATGCCCTCCTCTTGCCTCAAGAGCAGCGCTACTGGCCAATGGAGTCATGCGCCAAAGTATTTGCCATGCATGCCGATTGCTAAATAAAGTTTGTTAAATCCTACCGACCGGCCTCTCATGATTGAACTATATTTATGTTGAATATGGCTGGGTATCAGTACAAGATTACTTTAAGATTAGGTATCAACCGTATGTTATGACTGCATGTGGTCAATTATGGGTTTTGTTTTGGTACTCGTTCATTAAAGCGTTGCCAAGGAGAAATCTGCTAGTTAAACGGCACACAAATCCCCTTTTTCCATTAATGGCTTGGTTTGGCTTGGTTTGGTTTGGCTCAACAGCGCGGTTTGGGAAATGCTTTTCCATCACAAGTGGGCTACCCGTGATGACCCGCTTGATGGTGTCACGTAATTGATGATGCCGTGTCCGGAGTCAATGACGTACAAAAGCAGCTGCGTCTGTAGCGCCGTGTAATGCATTATGTAACTGTTGTGGACAGCGAGCGAGCATCATGGATCATCCGGCTGTCTCTACGCTTTTGCTCCTTATCCACCGTTTGCTGCTGGAAAAATGGAGACGAGATGAAAAACTGAAATATTCCCAATCTCTCACAGAGGGTTTTTAAACATGCCGCATAACTGTTCCTCAATGATGATGTGATGACGCAGCCCATCCAACGTTGATCTGATGTCACCACAACCCGCTTGGAGGCGGGGCAGGCACGCTTTGGCCCCACTCAGGAGGTAATCTATTTTGAGCGCGGCTTGGCACGAAATAGCTTCATTTCCTATATCCACCCCGTGTGTAAATAGCTTCATTACCTAGATCCACCCCGGGTGTAAATAGCTGCATTGGCTATCCACCCCGGGTGCAATAGCATCTGCCTTAAATAAAATAGTCTGATCTTTTTCTTATGAATAAATATTTATAGGCTATAAGTAAAAGCCAATCTCTGACACTCCTTTTTTAGTTTTGACAATTAGAAATGACTTGATGTCATGATGTAATTTCAATTCCATAAACTTTTTTTTTAATCTAAAGAAAATGAGGTTAAACTACGACGACTGTATCAGGTATTTATTTAAGCAGCTCCTCAATGTGCATCTAAATATACCTCTAATATTAAAATGCTGTTTCATGCAGGCTGAAGTTAAGTATTATGAATAAAGAGATTATCATGTACTGAAATAAATTTATTATTAACTGTATATTTTCACAAAACAATACCAAAATTAGTAAACTGAAATCATCGATAATGAAAACAGTGTGGATTGGTGATTTAGCATTACACACATCTTACAGGTTGTTCATATCTCTGCGTGTGACTGTTTGCTCCACTAAGCAGTCAGTCAGAGACACACTAGCTCTCATTCACTGTGTGAAGTTCTCCAAAATATTGCTAGATATTTCGCTACCTACTTTAAAATAACTCGCAAAATTGTCGAGTCATTACTTTTCTTCAGCGGCGCACTCCATCTGGCTGCAGTGATGAGTGTAGGTGAGAGTAGAAGGGGAGGGTTTGTGGTCAGAGCGAGGGAGGCGGAGCAGGTTGTGTGTGTGAGAGAGACACTTACACAGGGAGAGGGAGAGGAGGAATGGGTGCGAACTTGCTACTATTGTCATTTTAACGCAAAATTATCAGGGGTGAACGTAAATTTTTCCCTCTAAACTGAGCGAAACTCACGTCTACGTTCACATTTAGAAAAAGTATGTGTTCAGTTCAAAGTTCACAAAAATATATATAATATTTTATAAGTTATTAGGATCATTCCTACCTGCTCTTCTTGAGCTTGAGATGTTTCAGAGACCATCTGGCTAGCCTTTGAGGTGGCTGATCCAAGGATCTCTGCACATGCTCGTTCCACTTCACGGACAGTTGGGGCATCATTGTTCACAAGGTGAACGGTGAGGTGTTTTTTGAGGCTTCTTTTGTCGTGGAAGTCCTTAACAGTGTTGACTATAATGTCAGCGCACTGTGGCAGGGGGAAATTAAAAAAAATTCCCGAACTAAGGGCTGGAATGGCAACAGACTTGAATTTATTTTTTTGGGCTACTTTTAAAATGTTCCACACTGCTTGTCGTAGTTCCTTTGCTGCTGTGGAAACCATATCCGATGTGGGATTGAGAGTCAGGCATGGGCCCACTGCATGAATAACCTTCTTACAAGGAAGGTTGCCAGCATTTGTAACAAAGACATCACCAGTTTTCAAGGAACCAAACTCTGCAATGTATGTCTTGCACTCTTTCTGGATTTCAGGCCCTCCTGCTTGAATTAGGGCTCGTGCAAGTCCGGCACGGTGCTGAAGTTTGGTATTGGCAGCATTGACAACTGCATCAACTTGAAAACTGGTGAGGTCGGCCCTCCATACACAGACTTCCATTTTTTTCGACACATGAATGGAAAGCCTTTTTTCTTGAGGCTGTGGGTTTTTTGGTGCAAAGGTTTTTTGTTTTGAGGAACCTGAGCTGGCCCCATGTTTTCCAGCCTGTGCCTCCAAACTGTTTTCAATCTCCCCCTGCAGAGATGATTTGGCGTCTTGTGAAGGGACATCACACTGTGGTCCAAGGGAACCCTTATTCACTGAGGAACCAACCTATTGACAGGGCAGATACAAACATAAAATTAAGTTGCATCATGTAATAGTGCTTCCTTTTGTTTTTCTGTCGTGGCTTTATTCGTTCAATATAGTATTCTTAAATGTTTACTAAAATATTCAATAGAAAGAAATTTCTGTTGGAAGACAATTATTTTGATAATAATGAAGAATAAAAATATACATTATAATCATCAGAATAGCTACACATTGTAGGTATTACACTGTATTTGTAACATATTCAGTCCCTTCGCTGTAGCAGAATTATTCATTAATATTCTGTATTTCAAAAACCATGATAATTGATCTGTAGATTATTTACAACATTAGCAGTTCAAGAATCTTTTTTAAATGTATAATTGAAATTTTTGACATTGACAATTTTGGACTGTCAAATTATGGCGAGTTAACCACTACTTGATATTTAATGTTTAACAGAATAACATTTATAATATAGTACCTTCTTTGATGTTATTTTGAAGGGAAATGCCTTGCGGATTGGATTAACATATCTTCCCCTCTTCTTCTGATTGCGTTCCTTCCATTTCTCCAAGTCCACTCTGAATGTCTGCATAAAGAAGTAGGTAGTATAGATGGAGAGGGAGAGAGAGAGATGGAGAGAGGGAGAGATGGAGGGGGGGGAGGAGAGAGGGATGGAGAGATGGAGATAGATAGATAGATAGATAGATAGATAGATAGATAGATAGATAGAAAAAAACCAAGACAGATAGGTTATAACCTATTATTACAAAATACATATTTATAGGCCAAATCCGAATAATTTATAATGACATTATAGAATTGATGGTGGGAGCTTTTTTTGTGAGCACATTTGGTTGAGTTTGGCTAAATATTGCACTCATCCGACTGTTCTGGAACATTCTTGTCATTGGGACAGGTTCTTTTTTTAACAGATTTCTCGTTTCCTTTAATAAGTTTGTATCAACAACATGGGTGTGCCATATTGTATCATTTACAATAACATCGTTATGTTATATGTAATTGTGAATTATTCACATCATGGTAATGGCAATACTCTGACTTGTTGATGTAATGAGGTCATACCATTAAGCACAGTGGTTTAGTTATAGTAGTTTTGTTACAAAAGATCAGGGGTTATAACTGTTGTTTACACAGAAAATGGGGCCCAAATAAGGGATACGCCACTTCCCACAGATAAGTTGTATTCATAATAACAATGTGACACGATTAATATGCAAACCTTTTTCCGGAAAACTCTTCTGGAATCGTCATACTCCTTCAGGAGAGCAGTATGGGTTAGTTGGTATTGGACCACAAAATCATCCAACCTAGTGAACCTTTTTGACCGGAAACAAATGTGTTTCAGGTCCCACTGGCTCTTCTCCATGATGCCCTGGGTCTTGTTGTCCTCTGTTATGTTCTGAGAAAGAAATCACACAATCAGATGTATCAACGTACATAAGATGTTGAATATTAATGTGTAAAAAAATTCACAGTTAATACATTTCCTTTACTTGTCTTTTGATGTTTTTTAAGACATTGTATGTTTTTGTGTAGTCCTCGTAGGCTTTTCCAGCGCCATGTCGTCCTAGGTCACCTATGCATTTTCAATCATGAGAGACTCGTAATACAATTTTAACAATCTTTATTGAATCAGAATAGACAGTTTGAGTATGGCATATGACTCTATGATGTGGCGCTCCTCTTGCTATGAGGGAGGGGCGTCAGTGCTGTATGAGATAGAAAATCCCCCCTAAGGGGATTTGTTTCCAACAGGAGTCATGACATTGGTGGTGATCTGGGGAGGTGGTGGGATGAAGCTTTTTGCTCTGGAGATGCTGGATGAATGCGTGATGCTGACACAAGGTGAGTGATGACTGCACAAGTGTGATTTAAGCTGTGGTGATGGGGGCTTTATATAGTACCAGGAGAAGGGCATTTATGATGTCATAACTGATGTCATTTATGATGTCATAACTGATGTCATTTGGGAGAAGGGCATTTATGTCATAACTGATGTCATTTGGGCAACTGACGTCACACTGCAAAGGTGACGTCATAGAGAAGGTGACGTCGGAGATGGTGACATCATTTAGTGACGTCATTTGGGCTGGGGGGTATGACAGCATGGGGTGCTCTATCAATGCCTTATTTGGTCTTCCATGATTGAAATTCAGTCTAAGACTACACTTCAATCATGAGAGACTCGTAATACAATTTTAACAATCTTTATTGAATCAGAATAGACAGTTTGAGTATGGCATATGACTCTATGATGTGGCGCTCCTCTTGCTATGAGGGAGGGGCGTCAGTGCTGTATGAGATAGAAAATCCCCCAAAGGAATTTAAAGTTATTTCAGGAACTGGGAGAGTGAAAACAGGGGGTCATGGAGCTCGCCTTGGGTATGCTTTAGTCAGGTCATGGGCTGACAGGGGGAGAATTATGCATGCCGGGAGATGAGGGGCTGACCGGGGTTTTTAAGGCAAAGGCGGGGATGCAAGGGAGTGGACGTGGATAGCCCGGGCATGGGCGCATTGATGAGGAAAAGGAGAGTTTGATCACCACCAACGAAGTGCTTGTTGCCTCTTTTAGTCATGGAAGGAGGGATCTTTGGGCTGATAATATGGCATCTTGCTCTGGTCGGATGTAGGATGCATAGGCTGATGAGGACCAGCGCCCCGGTTGTTGAAGGGAGGCGGAGGACACCCCCTGCATGGCTGCTGATGTGGCTGCCCCGATCCTGAATGAGTGACTGGAATAGTTCTCTGCAGGGATGTTGCATTTCTGGAGTGTGGTCTTGAAGTGATGGATGAACCAGGATCTCGTCATGTGATGATGGGGAGAAATGAGGAAAAGGGGGGCCAAGGGACTAGTTGGGGGCCTGATTCTAATGTATTGAGTCGTGGCCGAGAAGGGACAGGAGGGAGATTGGATGCGAGCAATGATTATAGAGCAGGCTCCGCCTACTTTGGTATGTTTCAGGGAGATGCTATAGTGGTCGGGGTAGAATTTTAAATCGGAGAGAGTTATGTCGCGTGAGGGGTTTAAACGTGGCGGGGGATGTGAACTCGCTGATTCTGAGGAACCCATAAAAGGCCAGGGAAAATACGCACTCTAAGAGGATGTCTAAAAAGGTGGGGTGAATGCCTTGTCTGAGGCTGGTTAGCAAGTGCCGTAACATGGGGAGAGTAATGGGACGCCGGGAGTCGGGGGCAGACGGAAAAGCTTTTCAAATGCCTTTTAA
Source organism: Poromitra crassiceps (assembly GCF_964638095.1). Taxonomy (NCBI): domain Eukaryota; kingdom Metazoa; phylum Chordata; class Actinopteri; order Beryciformes; family Melamphaidae; genus Poromitra; species Poromitra crassiceps. The sequence goes on from NC_139642.1 coordinate 3,297,632, forward strand.
TAGTAGTTTTAACAACTGGATTTGAAAATAGACTGGGAAATGCCGGGTCGAGGCACCTGGCGTAAAATTGGATGCCTGCCACTAGGCTGCGAATGTAAGGAGGGCGGAGGAGGCGGACATCTACGCAGAAAGTAATGAAGGCACATACTGTGGGAATTAGAACGGGGTGAACGGGCTGGTTGACGGAGAGACAGAACATGGCAAACATTCGCCAAGCCGCGTCGTAAGCTTTGATAGTGGAACTGGCCAATCCTTGCCTAATATAGGACTGGGCCAAGTGGAGTAAATGGGTGAGATGGGGATTGCGCTCTATGAGAGCGTGAGGGCAGAAAAGGAGGGGTGAGGCATCAGAGTCGAGTCCGCTTTCGGGGTAGAGTCTGCAGAACGCCTGGAAATTGAAACGGGAGAGGTGATCAGCGATTATGTTAATATGCCCGGGGATGCGCCTGGCGACCATGATAAAATTATGGGTGACGGAAAGCCAGGTTAGGCGTCTGACGAAAGGCATAATGGCCGGGGAAGATGATCGTCCCTTATTGATGATGGCGACTACTGCAGCATTATCGCATTTGACTGCTATCCTTTTACGTGCCCAGAAGCGCCCCCATATGTGACGAGCAGCCACTATCGGGTACATTTCATATAATGCAGAGGACTGATCCAAGCCGGCAAACTGCTGCGGCCAAGTGCCAGCGAACCAGTGGCCTTGGTAGACCCCCCCAAAACCCACAGATGGTGCTGCATCTGTGAAAAGTTTTAAGTCGTCGGCAGACGAGACGATTTCGTCATAGAAAAATTAGATTCCGTTCCAATTTTCTAAGAGGTGTGCCCAGAATTTGAGATCGGATCGGCATTCCTCATTGAGGGTAACTGAGTCAAGGAGGCTGTGGACTGAAGATGCTAAATCGAGCAGCCTGGAAATGAATGACCTCCCTTGGGGAATAATGTGCATGGCAAAATTCAGGTGGCCGAGCAGAGACAGAAGGTCTCGTTTTGAAATGTGGCTGGCTGCTGAATAGGACTGGGCCATTTCGCGGATGTGAGACAATTTCTCGAGGGGGAGGGAGCTTGCATAAGCTTGGTGTCAAGATTAATGCCCAGGAATTCGAGAGATGATGAGGGCCCGGAGGTTTTTTCCTCAGCTTTGAGTTTGACTAGGGAGATTGAGGGGACGGACGGAGGGTCGATGAGCAAAAAATCATCTAGCAGGTGTAGTACTGCGGGGAGACGGATATTGTTTAGCAATATCCAGCATAGAGCTTCTGCTAGTGAATTAAAGATGGCGGGGCTGCTTCTGCACCCAAACATGAGCCTTACGGAAAAATAGAATTTTGAATCCCATTTAATTCCGAATAGATGCCATTGGGAGGGATGAATAGGGATGACTTTGAAGGCGTCTGAGATGTCGGCTTTAGAAAGCCAAGCACCTTTGCCTGCCAGTTTGATTAGACGAATGGCTTGGTCTATTTTTGCATAGTGGAGGGAATAAGGTTCGGGAGGAATGAGGCTGTTTATGCTTGGAGTGGGGCCATGATGAGGCGCTGACAGGTCTATAATCAGGCGCTTTTTGCCGGAATATTTGCGATTGGCGACGCCTACTGGACTTGTTCGGAACACCGGGAAGGGGGGAGAATCGAATGGGCCGATTATGAATCCTTTTGATAATTCCCTGCTAAGGAGTTGAGAAACTACTTTGGGCTCTTTTTGAGCCGTTTGCAGATTTTTAGAGACGTGGGAAATTGTGGGGGGAGAAATTACTCCTATTTTGAACCCCTGGGAGAGGCCGGTTAAGAGATGATCGGTAAATACGCGATCAGGGTGGCAGGCTAATTCGAGAGCCAGGGCTGGGATGTCGATGGGGGTGGATGGAAGGGATTCTATGATTTTTAGCCCAACTTTTCTTTTTTGGGGAACTGCCTTGGGGGCGGATCCTGCGGGGGCAGACAGAGCGGGGGTGCGCTTCCCTGCAGGCGCTGCAGACGTGCAGAAAAATGCAATTAGGATAGGTGCAAACTCCCTCATTAAAATTATTGCAAATAGCCATGTTGTTATGCATAACAACCTTGTGCCCCTGGCCGTCTGATTGAGATGGCAGGAAGGTTCCCTGCTGGAGGAGGGGGGGTGGACCGGCCGAAAACGGGGTGTTGCTCCCGGAAGCCTGGAAGGCAGCCTTAGGGCATGGGGGAGCCGTGTGGCCTACTTCGCCGCAGGAAAAACAGGTGATCGCCTGATGACCGCCCGTGACCAGTACCAATAGCTCGCTATCCAATACGGACCAGTCTAGACGGGTGTTGGAACGAGTTATGTACAGCGCTGCTTTGTGGTACTGGTAGAATATGCTTTTCCCGTACCTAAGGTGGAGGTCTCCCACCAGTGCCATGTACTCATCTAACTTGGCGCGACGGCTGGGATACACTGAGCATATAATGTCGCGGAGAACCCTGAACGCAACGAAGAATTCGGTTGGTGATAGCTCTCTGGCGAGACGGGGGTCGGAAGTGTAACCCAGGGTTAAATTAGGGGTTAGCTATAGTTTTTTACATTTTATTTTAAGTAAAAGCTAATTTTTCAAGCTCTTTTATTTTATTATGAACCACCATGTGACTGTCAACCTACCTACTGCAATACCATATACCTACCTGTTTACTTACCATACCAGTTGACCTGCCAAATGCTTACCTGTTGTGTACCTGTTTGTATGTATGTATGTATGTATGTATGTATGTATGTATGTGTGTTGTTTTATTTATTTTATTACTTACCTGCTATATTTACCTGCTGTGTGATTATTGTATTTTTATTTTATTGAATTGAACGTTGAAGTGAATTTTTAGCCATTGGGTGGCTACGCCACCATTTTCCACCACTGTGGACTACCAAAAGTGGGACAGTACACCCAAGGACTGCCAAAGGGTTTGCCAATGTACCTTGCTAGCCAGCCTGGTTGGAAGGCATGTCAAGACATGTCACCAGGAGTTCATTAATGCAGTTCTCACGGAGCGGGACTGTGATTGGAGGGATGTGGCCGCAAAGGTGGGCACAACAGAGACTGCGGTAAAACGGGCATAGGGGATTGGTGGAGTGGCGCAGGGAGAGGGCGGAGCTACGGAGTTTCGGGAGAGGAGAAAGTTTTGGAGTCAGTCTGATCTGGGAGTGAAAGGAGAGACATTGCGTGAATTTACTGCAGAAGTTTAGAGAAGTATTAGTTAGCTGGCGTTGCTCCTGCCTAGCGTGTGGAAGTTTGGCACTGGTAGGTGGTATGGAGGTGGCCTCAAGCTACTAAGGACTTTTAAGAACTTTGCTGGAAGAAGAGCGGTCTGTCCACCGTTCACGGATAGTGAAGAGCGGAGCCGTTCTCCACTGATTAGCTCAGTCAGTGGGTATGTCGTGTTAACTGGCTCTCGCCAGATCAGTGAGTCCACATTAGTTAACCGGCATGAGAGACCAGCGTCAGCACTGTGTTTGACAGAAGCGCAGAGTAAAGCGGACACCGGTGGATTTCTCCCGTTTCTCAGCCCAGCTCCACAGAAGGACTGCGCCCGATATCCACATCTCTCTCTCTGGCCACGGGAGTTTCACTCACCTGTCCCCCGTCTGATTCATTTGCCCGCAGCCCGCCACCACCTGTTCAGGTACAGTCCGTGTGTATTTTTTTGGCTCTGAAAAGAGTGAAGAGGCTATTCTGCCAGCCACAAGGAACTCACACCAAAAGCGCAGTACTGCAACGGGGTGGGATAAGTAATTTTGTGTGCTTTGCGGGGACTGTGTATATTGGCCAGTTGCAGCTAAGTGTGTGTGTGTGTGCGTGGTGTATGCAAGGTGGGCCCACATAATTGTTTATTTTACAACTGGTGTTATTGATAGTCATTATAAGTAATCAAACATTACAGTACATGCTGTTTGATGATTTATTTTGTTTATTGCATTTTCCATTGCATATTTCTTTTAGTATTGACATTTCATCTGTGAGGTGATTTTGTAATATTGAAGGCCTGATTTCTGAAAGCAGGACAGTAAATTCACAGGTACCAATACACCTTACAGTACAGGACTGGTGTATTGTTTATTTGTTTATTACCATTTCTGAGGGTATTCATAGCTGTGAATAGCATTTCTTTTGTGGAGTGTTTCATTTCATTGTTGCTTACATCCTGAAAGAAAAAAGAAACAAAGTATTATTATCACTGTTATTATTTGTTAGGCAATTGTATAATTAAATTCTGGTTTTATATTTTTCTATACTTACCTGGTAGCGTGATAGTATTACTTTTCAGTGTATTTCACTTACCTGAGGGTATTTCCTATAAGAGAAAGGGGGAGAAATATAATTAGTATCTATAGTTATTAGGGATTAGAAACACATTGAGGATACATTATACATTAGTCTATAGGATAAGGTATATTAATGGGGCATTGTTTAGTAAGTATTTAGAGTACAGTAGAGGTAATTATAATTTAAAGGGCACTTACCTTGAATTTACAGGTCCCCTCCACTGTCATTATTAAAGGGGCATTTCTAATACAAAGATAAATCAAACAAAAAAACCTAAAGGGAAAAAGTCCTATATAGACTCATAGGCAAAGAACTCGGGAAGCACTAAACCTATTAGCTCATAGGGGTACACAAGTGCTACAGAAGATTTCAGGACGGCCGATATATCTTGGCCGCCCATTATCTTCTTGCTGCACTCAGCAGACGGCAGGATAATACTGACTAGGTTAATATCTCTGCCTTGAAGGATCATGGACCGAAGCCTGGGTGATACGTTTGCTGAGAGTGGGATATAAGGCCTCCCGTATGCGGGGGAGGGGATAGCTGAGGTGAGGGTATTCATCGGGGGGAGGGGAGGGAACTCGGCGCACACACCTGGATTTTGAAGCGGGGCTGGCTGGGCTGATATCACCGGAAGAGATGCCGGCTGAAAAGGGGGATACAAGCCTGAAACCTGGGGCGGTGCTGATTGGGCTGCTGCTGTGGGGAGCGTGGGGCTCCTGAGTGTCCTCAGCCGGGCATCGATGAGGGACCCGACCAGTGATGAAATCGTTGCGATCAGGGGATCTTGGAGGCCTGGAGGGGCTGGAAGCCTCGTAGCGTCCGCCGAGGACCCGGCGGTTTTGGTGCGTTTCGCTGGGCCTTTTTTGGAGGTGGACTTCTTGGCTCTTTTGCCGCGGCCACGGCCTCCGGAGTGCTGCGCGGACTGAGATCCGGGCGAGACGACTTGGACCTCCGTGGCGCTGGATCTCCTTTTGCGGCTGCGGCCCTTGGTGAGAGGAGCGTCCCTTGTGACGCCCGAAGATGAAGCCTGGGGATTGGAGATTTGCCCGGGGCTGGCCAGGGCGTTGATCGTGCTCTGGAGGAGGGCGTCCACGGCGGAGTTGACCCTCTGCTGCTCGTCTTCAGACTCAGACATGATGATTGACTGAATGAAGCTTTTTGCTCTGGAGATGCTGGATGAATGCGTGATGCTGACACAAGGTGAGTGATGACTGCACAAGTGTGATTTAAGCTGTGGTGATGGGGGCTTTATATAGTACCAGGAGAAGGGCATTTATGATGTCATAACTGATGTCATTTATGATGTCATAACTGATGTCATTTGGGAGAAGGGCATTTATGATGTCATAACTGATGTCATTTGGGCAACTGACGTCACACTGCAAAGGTGACGTCATAGAGAATGTGACGTCGGAGATGGTGACATCATTTAGTGACGTCATTTGGGCTGGGGGGTATGACAGCATGGGGTGCTCTATCAATGCCTTATTTGGTCTTCCATGATTGAAATTCAGTCTAAGACTACACTAAATGATGCCATGAGTTTTTGTTTTCAGATCAAACACCACAGCAAATTCTTGCAATTCAATAAAGATATATTGCATAATTACATATGACTAACCTAGCATGATCCCGGACCACAATCCTGCATAGGGAAGAAGGTTCTTTGTAATGTGAGCCACAAGGCCTTAACAGAGGTAGAGGTTGGGCTCACCATCCCTGTCCAGTGGTGCTTTGGAAACCACTTCCTGGTAATGTTTCCCAAAGTTATTGTTTCCTTGGATTTCCTAAAGTTATTTGAAAAAGTGAGATTAGTGGTGTGTTTTTTGGGACAGTCTTCTGGCACAAATCTATAGACCTCACCGACCACAATATGCACCTTCATAATAAAAAAGTTAAGTGGATAACTAAATTGAAAACCATATAAGATATTTCCAATTTGATTTTTTGACCCTTGATCTTTTGTCCTAGTAGGGCTGTCACTTTTTAATCGAATTTCGAACATAGCTTATAATCAGGGCTGAAAAGTTTGTATTCAAATTATTATTACATTTCGAAATGTAGATAAAATGTATGTCTTTAAGCACATTAGACCAATTAAAGTAGTTGGAGTTCACATTGTATTCAAACAGAGGGCGCTTCTATCAAATTTGACCTGCAGCCTCTCAGGCAAAGCAGTAATGCAGGTAAATTGTTAATTTGTGTGCAGAGATGGACAATACTGAGGCGAGCATGAGGAGAGCCATCCTGAGGGGACAGTCACAACGCCAAAGCACATGAGAAGCAGCGTGTGGAAGTACTTTGACTTTTACACAGCAAAGTCACGGATAAAGATACGGCGGTTTGTGGACTTTGCAAAAAGCAGCTATCCTACCGTTCAACGACAACAAATCTGCGGGCTCACCACCTAGCTTAATATCCCTCCGAGGCAGCCGAAGCAGAGGCACCACAGTCGAGCAAAGCAACGCGGGTTCGATTTAGTTTGACGAATGTAATTTCTTTTTAAATTCGTTCGAAGTAGATTTTTTTTTAAGTGACAGCCCGATGTCCTAGTAACAGAAATAATATCAGAGGGTTGACACAGATACAATCCTTTAGCACCAATGTCCTGTCAAATCTGTACCTCGATTTACATCCTTGTTTGTATTTTTTATCTTTTGTTAATTGCTTTTGATAAAAGACTGACACATTGAATAATGTATATGTTTACAGATACAAGTAGAATTGCCAGTTACCTTTAGGTCATCAGCATTCATTTTTTCCTCAGGTGTGTCTTCAAATTTGAAGGCTTTGTTCTGCATCCAACACTGCAGGTTGTTAAAGTGCTTCTCAACACTGGCCCCACTGTATGGACTTGAAAACACAACAGCAGCACTCTGGACCATATTGTCTAGGTCTTCCAAAGTGCTCGCTGTTGTGAGGAGACCAATGACATGCATGGCCAGATGGTAGTGTTGTGGTGCACTGCGGGATATAAAAACAATTAATTACTTTCAAAATTAAATATAAAAACATGTACATCTAAAATGAATGCATAAGAATATACTATATTACTATAATTACTATATTATACTTTGTGTGTAAACATAAGCCTGTGTGCGTTTTTCATAAGCCATACAGGTCGAGTGGACATCAGAGTTGAGCAGTAAGTAATTTGATGTATGCGTCAAAAAAATAAATTACTACATAGATGTAATTGTAATCCATCACAGTTACTGCGAAAATATGTGATTAAATTAGTTACTAATCAAAATGATGATTAACAGGCATTTACATCCAAAAATGTCATTTTCATAAACATTGTTTAGATGTAGAATATAACATGAATTCTCTTCCTTTGAAAAATAATAGCTAATAGCCTTCTTTTGGCGTATTCCATGACAATGTCGGTCAAACAACACATTGGAACCTAATTGAGTGCAACATCATCAAGGGTAGGATGGTTTGTCTCTCCATCTATACAGGCCCGTTTTAAAACATTTTGTAGCATTCCTGGTATTTATGGAATCATGAGGCTTCTTGTTGGTACAGGGTTCTTTATTCACAGTTAGTTATCTTACAACTCTTGGCGGTTGCTACGCCCATAGCTAGCTAGCTGCTTTCTCCTTAGGCTGTTCATGGAGACTGCCTTCACGCATGCTCTCTCTGACAGGAAGTCTCCCCATGCATAGTGTTCCCCCCAGGAACACTCCCACACATCAGTTCCTAGCTGCAATCGAGACACTCCCATTGCACACCAAAACCCCGGATCGCTACATACTCCCCGCCCACAATAAGGCCAGCTCCCACGCTGGCACCACAACTCATACCCTCCTGTACCAAAACACACCCACATGGGCGACTTTATTAAAACCTGACAGCTCCTCGCTAAAATCATGAACATTAAAACGATTATAAAAAGTGTTCAGTTCGTTGGAAAGGACAAGGTCAGGTTTGCCGTTGTAGGCAATTGGAGCTTTCTTGGACTGCATCCATCATGGACTTTACACCCTCCGAAGCAGGGCGTGAGTTACCAGCACTAAACATGTTCTGTACTTTGTCCTTGTATTTACATTTAGCAAGCTTAAGTTATTTTTTAGCTTGTTTTTGTAATTCCCTGTAGCGTGTCATATCTCATTGCATAAAACTGATATTACGCTGGTTGATTGTGGTTTTGACAGATTTGGAAAAATAGAAATTGATTTGCGGGGGATGACCAAGTCCTCACAAAAAGTGACGTATGCAGACACAGTTTTAAAATAGGTCATTTTTAAATAGGTCCCAGTCTGTGCAGCTGTAACAGGCCTGGAGACATTGACATTGATGACTCCTCCGACCAAACCGGAACTAAACGTCGTTCCGCCTTGTTTCTCTTCAGGACCGGTTTGTAGGAGGGAGCCAAATAAAGGGAGTTGTGATCCGACATGTCGAGTGGAGTTCTGCTGAGGGATTTATAAGCTTCTTTGACGGAACCATAACAAAGATCCAGACATTTCGTAAGTCGTGTCGGGCAAGTGACATACTGATAAAAGTTACACACTGATAAAAGTTACACAAAGACTTCCCAGGTTTACAATGGTCATGGTCACCCATGACCAGGTTAGGTGCGTCCGGCGAAATCCCTTGAAGCCGCTGCACTGTTTTAACCATGGCTCGAGTTGCTACATCAACATTAGCCTTCGGGTGAATGTATACAAGCGTGTCAGATAATTGTGGAAATTCCCTTGGTAAATAAAAGGGTCGTAGGGATACGGACAGGAGTTCAATGTCAGGAGTACACAGGGTCTCCCTGACGACCACCATATTACACCAGGCTTTATTGACATAAAGACATAGACCTCCACCGAGTGATTTGCCGGTCACTGTGGGGTCTCTGTCAAGGTGGATGGGTTCACCGAAGCCGTCTATCTCCAGATCGGAAAGTGAGTCATGTTCTTTGAGCCATGTCTCGGTTAGAACAAGAAGACAGGCGTTTCTGTACTCCGGCAGAAACTTTACATTAGCCTGGAGCTCGTCGACTTTGTTGCGAAGTGACTGAACAAGCAAGAATGATTGTGAGAAGGGGGATCCGACAGTGGCCCTGTCTCTTCAGCCTCTGGCGCACGCCGCCACGTCTTCCCCTTTTCCTCAACCCCGTCGGCCAGGATGTCCAGCTCCTGTTCGCAGCGGAAGGGCCTGCCGCCAACCGGGCGATCTCTGCTGGAAGAGGCGCCTAGGGCTCCACGAGGCCCGCATCGGAGTTGCGCAAAAGCAGGAGGAACTCACGGCTATACTGGAGAGGCTCCCGGTGCCCACAAAGTCCGCTCAGAAATTGGCATAAAACCATCAAAAGGAGGGAAAAGCCTGTAAACTTAGGTGAGTCATTGCTGCAAGTGTCACACACAGATCAGTTGAATATAAGGATGGGTAGGGACGGGGACGGTTAAACAGGTTAAAAACCACAACGCTCTCACTCACACTGCACAACTACTGCTGCCTGTCGCCATTACCAGCGCCAGAGAGGAATCTGACGCTGGTGAGGAATCTGACGCTGGTGAGCACTGTGGTTGTGTTCCCCCCCCATATCTTCAGTGCCTACTGCCCAGGTGGGTTATCTCGTCGTAAGGGCCTTTTTCTCTGTGTGGAGTTTGCATGTTCTCCCCGTACCCCCCAGTGGGTTCCTCCGTATATAACCCCCCCACTAAAAACATGCAGAAGATCAGATCGTCATCGTCATCCGACCAGTGACGACAACATCCGAAGTTGGTCCCTGGGCGCTGTACGAGAAAGCGACCACTGCTCCTGGCCTGCCCCTCGGAGGAAAGGACATGCCTGGATGGGTTAAATGCAGAGGACACTTTTCACCGGCCACCGTCAGCATGAGTGTGTTGTGGCCGCATGCATGTATTGTGGTGTTCGTGTGACAATAAAAGACAGGCTTGTCCGTTACGAGAGTTTTTAAAGTTTGAGCTCCGCGGCTGTCAGTTCCTTATCCCGTTTTTCTTCTCAATTTATTTTTCCTCTGCTGCATCCATCGCTACATCCCATGCTTCAAAATATTTGTACTGTCCAAATATATTGAAATTAATCTTAAAATCTTACATTGTTGCTGTATTTTTCTTCATGGACATTTGTTTCTCAAGCTAACTCAGCAGTTAAGGCTTTGACAGCTGTGCGCGTGCTGTTTGTTTAGAGTAGGCTACGTTAATTAAACAGCTGTGCAGGTTGGGCAGCTTATGAATTTACATGTGATTAGACTTATACAGTTTTAATGCACATCTGCTGGCCAATCAGAAACGGGTATTCACCCAGACCATGGTATAACTGTAAGGCTGACGTTTTGGACCCAGATGCAGAGATGACAGACACAAAAGTATTTTACTGACTTTCAAAACGTTTGCAAAAGCAATGCACAGACCGAGAGGTCAAAACGGAGAGCCTGGCCAAAAACAGGTCGGACACCCGACAGTAACTAAAAGTCTTTAGAATAACCGAAAACAAGGAAGTGGTCCAGGCATCCTCCGGTAGAGCAATAGAACGTCCTTCGCAGGAGATAGGGCAGGCCAGGAGATCCTCTGGCAGAGAGCATCCAGAGAGACAGGGGCTCAGGAAGACAGCGGGTTCAGGAAGCAACAGCACAGCTCAGTTCGACCATAGGATTGTGTTAAGATCAGCACAGCTCTCTGAAAGGACAAGTGGTTAAATAGGCCGTCAGACAGGTGCAGGGCATTACTGGGAAATTGATGGAAAATTACAGCTGCTCTATTGGCTGTGGCGCTGCCTCCTTTTATTGTAGCGCGAAAGTGGGTTAACTTCGCGGGAAGGCTTTTCAGCACCATGGACAGCAACGGGGCAGCCTCCGAGCGGCCGACCAGGCAGTCAGAAGGGACCACAGCATTAGGCTATGTTCCCGCGGGCGTGTCAATAACATAAATTATAAAACGGTTGTCTCGGGACAAATTAAAATAATCTTGAATCTTGAATCTTGAATCAAATCGAGCAATCTGATTGACTCACAGCTGTGGTATAATGAGCATAAACCACAGTCAATATATTAAGACATTTAAATAATGATAATAATAATAATACTTTTCATATTGCCATACTTGGTAACCTTGGAGCCTCGCCACTTTGGAGAAAATAAAGCTAGCTTGCGTCCAAGCCTTGCAAACAGGAACTCCGCAATACAATACCCAGAGTGCCTTGCGCTCGTGTTGACTGTTGCCTCCTGTTAGTGACATAATTATATGACAACTACTAGGCACCGAAATGGAAACATTCAAGGTTAACTTTGACCTCTGGGGTGGCTTATCTATGGATGAGTGGATTAAGCAGTGCCAACCGGACACATTATCTCCAGAAAAGAAGCCTGTTAACGTTAAACGACATGCAGAGGTACGTAAAGAGGAGGTTGACCAGCTAGAAAAAGACCATAATGAACACAACACCGTCAAGCAAACAAAACGGCCAGTGAAAAGCTTTGAAGACGGGTGCAAGGATAAAGGTGTGGTTATCGACTTTCAGACCTCGTCAAAAGAGCAAGTCAATGGCGTTTTACGAGATTTCTATGCCACTGTCAGAAACAGTAAAGGCGAATGGTATGGACTGAGCAGCTATATAGGCCTCCATGCAGGTCTCAACCGATACATTAACGACCCACCGCTCGGCCTCTCCTGATGTCTCCTCAAAGACAATAGCCTCTATCTTCCGACAGGCGCTATCCCTAAATAGCGATTTGCGCACTGTTTGCGCGTGCCTTAAGACACAGAAGATAGCATTCCGCCTTGCGCTGCCCGCCAGGTGTTCTGCCGAGTTTTGCTCCCCCGCCGAACAGCAAAAAAAACATCCCCACCTCACAGGAGCTACTTGTAATGATTTATACAGAAATGTAACTGTTTATATAACTGTTTATATGTATTATATGATATAATTGTCTGGTAGACGTGACCTCCCTGATTTCTAAGTTAAAACAGCCCCGAAATATGTTGGGGATGCAATTCTCGGGCACCTGTCGCAAGCGCAAATTAGAGCCGTGACAATTCTGCCAAAAATCATCTGCGCCCCAAAATGCCTGCGCAAACGGAATTTGGGCTAACTACCAGTCACAGGCGTGGCCAGGCAAGGCTGGGCATTACGTCAAAACCAATCAGATTCCCGTCTCGCAATGGTTGTTTGCGCGAGGTTGCCTCGCCGAGGCATGCAATATGCTGTAATTCTCTCCATGCGTAATAGAGTGTACTCACTCATGTGAGGACAGAGAGAGATTATTGAAAGATCGTCTGTGGTTCCAATGACCCTTCGGGTTATGAAGGTAAATAGCCTATGTCCATTGTCCCACAAGTGTTCTCAATTCATTTCCCTCTTTGCGATGTGATAAAATTTCTCAGTGAGTTATAGTTGATTGCCTCACTGAATGATCTACTAATACCCAATTTTAGCATCATAATTTGATGTCTTGGTGTGGCAAGGCTGTGCGTAATGACATATCCAAAAGGAATTCCACTTTCCACTCCGCAAATACCTCTCTGCGCTGGCAGCGCAGCCTCCGTCTCCGTGCAGAGCGTCCAGTGCAGAGAGGTATTTGCACGTAAGAGGTCCTTTTCAAAGCTCTTAGCGCAAAGTAATTGCGCGCTGCTGACGATAGGGTAACGCCATCTATCCCAGCTTTTAGCGCTGAAACGCCTGCTTTGGCATGGGGCAGCCAATGCCCAGTACAATTATCACAGGCATGCGCTTGTGTCCGCCCCCAATTTGCATTGCGCACGGCCTTAAACGAGCGCAAATGCAAAATTAGCGCTTTTGGGAAGATAGAGCCAACTGAGTTTAGAACATGCAACAATGTATTCACGGGCATTGTGAAAACGCACGTCAATATCAGAAGATGATTTCAAAGCTATCAAGAAAGCACTGGATCCCAACACACCGGAGGGACTAGTAAACAAAGTATGGTTTGACGTTCAACTTCACTTTGGGCGCAGGGGAAATGAGGGCAACAGGCAGCTCAAACCCACGTCATTCACCACCAAAAGAGATGAAAATGGACTAAAGTATGCAACACTGACCTTCAATGAACACAATGAATCACAATGACCCACAGATGAAGAATGAAGAAAGCACAAGAGGATTCATGTTTGAACAGCTTGGAGATCCTCTCTGCCCTGTTTCGTCTTCAGAGAAATGTCTCTCCTACTTGCCCTCAGACGCACCAGCCTTTTATCTTCACCCAAGAAGAAACGTTAGCATCGGCATCGACAAGTTTGGTAAGTAAATCAGGCATAGTGCATATTAAGGTGATTGCTAGATTAGGATAGCTACTAAAAATCTAATTTGCTGTGTTGCAGGTATACGCGAGAGCCAATGGGCATAAATCACCTCGCCACAATGTTGACCAGATTATGCCACCAAGCAGGAAAGCAGCAGAGATACACTAACCACTGCCTCCGCAGTACCATGGTTCAGAAACTGTCAGATGCAGGTCTTGCAACCAGAGAGATTATGGCCATAAGTGGACACAAATGCGAAACGTCTCTTCAAAGCTATTGGCAACCGAAACTCGGGGACCGCAGAAAGTGCAGCAACATCCTCGCCTCGTCAAGCAACACACCTTCGCCTGACAAAAAATGCAAGCCTAGTACAAGCAGTTATCCCAGTAATGATGCGGTCCCAGCGCGTCGCCTCGGCTGGTGCCTCGCAGCTGACTTACAACTGGTGCGGACCAGAGGAATGTGATTTCTGCCCAGTACTTTAAATGTCAAAGTGAAGAAATTCAATAAAGTGCGGGTAAATGGCCAGAGTAACTATCACTCTCTTAACTCATTGAGTGCCATGGACGAACATGTTCGTCAATTGGTTTAGTAACGTAGAGTGCCAAGGACGAACATGTTCGTCAATTGCGTTTTTTGACGGTGGGACGTTGATCAAAGCCTTCTGTATCTCCTGTACAAATATTGTAGCTATTGGGTGTGTATAACCTATTTTACAGACCCATAGGTGGCGACAGTGCTCTCCAGATTACAGAAAGGTCCGGAAAACTACAGCAAAAAACCGTGATCAAAGAGAAGCCGATGCATGCTGCAGCCAGAGCCATATAGATTGCTCTGTCTGCAGCTGAAGTCGGGCTGCGAACATCAGTCAATCCGCGCACACAACTGAGCTCCTCTGCCTCTGTCTGTCTGTCTGCATATAGTTTCTCCACACGATTACCCGCCAGAAAGGCAGCACCCGAAGCCGAAGGGCCAAACCTATCCCTGCAGTCCCGTTTGGCATTTCCTTGTCGCGCTGGGAGACGGCCGGGAGCCGCCCGGCGCAAAAACGGAGGCTCCGAAAATAGACTGGGTGCATGTGGGGAGGAGTTTGCAGCTGAGGCGGGGAGAGGGGGGAGAGGAGGGCGGGGCACGCAGGCTCCACAGAACTACACCACGTCACTACATCAGAAAATATTAGCTAGCGTCAGTGAATGTGATTGAAATGCTGCATTTCACAAAAGGCTGAATATCTCAGCTTATAATTTGAAAACTGTCTTTTTGTGCGTGTTCGGTGTTTACATAGTAATATCACACAATATTCTGTGGGCCTCGAGAAATCACTGAAAACGCTCTGAAACTCTGGCACTGGGAGCTTCCGTTCTCCAAAAGTGGCTGGCACTCAATGAGTTAAGGTAGCGAAATGCCTCATCATCTAATTAGTGACGCACATGAATGGATGAACGAGATTCCCACTGTCCCTACCTACTAGCCAGCGAAACCACAGCCAAGGGAAGGGGCTTGGCAGAATCAGCGGGGACAGAAGACCCTGTTGAGTTTGACTCTAGTCTGGCACTGTGAAGAGACATGAGAGGTGTAGAATAAGCGGGAGGCTTCGGCCGCCGGTGAAATACCACTACTCCTATCGTGCCCTGGAAAGCGTTGCGGTTCCGGCGGCGTCTGGTGAGCTTTCGCTGGCCCTTGAAAATCCAGGGGAGAAGGTGTAAATCTCGCGCCAGGCCGTACCCATATCTGCAGCAGGTCTCCAAGGTGAACAGCCTCTGGCATGTTAGACGAAGGTGGGTAAGGGAAGTCGGCAAGTCAGATCCGTAACTTCGGGATAAGGATTGGCTCTAAGGGCTGGGTCGGTCGGGCTGGGGTGCGAAGCGGGGCTGGGCTCAATCTTTTCGGCCGGATTGTCGTGGAGCTCAACCCCAGCACAAAGTAGGAACAGGATACGCCGTGGAATGTGAAGGAGGAGATGTGCACGAACAAGAGTGTTGTTCATTCCTGGCCTGTGCAGGACCCTGATGCCCTTGCCTGAGGAAAAGAAGCCCTGATCTGGGGTTGACAAGAGGGCTGGGATACTCTGCGACATCGACTCCTTGGCACGACGCGTGCTACGAACAATTAGAAATTCAAGCCCCAGAAGGGAAGAGAGTATCCCTTCGACTGAACCGCCCGAGGACCGACCCAAACGGGCAGATCCCGATCTCCGATGGGAGGAACTGATGATGACGAACCCCCAGGACTGACCTAGAAACTAGCCTTCTGAGACAGAGGACCAGGGAATAGAGCCCCGACGGAAAAGTGGAAGGGGCCTAAGAGTGGTGCATGAGGCAGTCGATGGGGACATCCGCCCAACAAAATGTCCCATGGAGAGGACCAGGTAGTAGGGCCTCGAAGGACGAGTGGAAGAGGCCTAAGAGTGGTGCATGAGGCGGTCGATGTGGACATCCGCCCAACAAAATGTCACACGTAGGGGACCAGGGGGTAGGACCTCGAAGGACGAGTGGAAGAGGCCTAAGAGTGGTGCATGAGGCGGTCGAGATGGACACCCGCCTAACAAAGTGTCATTCAGAACGACCAGAGAGGCCAAGAGCGCACTGAGTGAGTGTGCTCAACAGCCTCTCTGGTATTGTGCAGTTCCGGGGGAAGTGCAAAGTAGTGTCTGCCCGTAATCAGAAACCGGGTTCTCGACGACTCAGAGCTCCAGGCGGGAGACACGGGGCTAAAGCCCGATGAGAGGCCGTAACACTCTCCGACAAACAGTAGCCCAGGAAAGAACCAGAAGGGTCAAACTGACCGATTGGCAAACAGACACCCACCATTGGAGGGCCACTACCGGCTGGCGTAAGTCAGTGTTCGGGTAGCTGGTTCCTTCAGGCTGTGGGTCTGCTTCTGACGACAAGTACTCGAGCAAGGCTAAGATACTCTCCGGAGTGGGGCGATCTAGGACAGAATCAGAGGGATCCGACTGAGCGAATGGCGGCCAGAACCTGTCAGTGGAAGACGACTGAAAGCTGACCCAGGCTGGTCGGTCTCCAATGACACTGAACTCGAGCGTAACCGAGGTTCCCCCCGGCAGCTGAGACCTTCAGGAGCAGCCCACCTGACCGATGAAGGATCCCTTGCAGACAATACAAACAGTACAACCTAAAGCGTTCTGACTCTTGCTTTGAATAAAACGCTACAACATCAGTCAGGTGTAAAAGGCTGTTGATTGAGTGACTGTTTCTCGCTTCGCAAATCTAACGCACCCATGCTTTGGCTAACCCACCCTGCATGCTTGCTTGCTTGCCCCACAGATTAAAAAATGCCACCATTCCGACGAGGGAGTACGCTCATGACGGGCCCGACCTCAAGAGGTCGTCGCCCAGGAGGAGCAGTGGCGGGCGAGAGAGTCCCCGCCAAACTAACGGAAGAGTCCAAGGCGAGAGTAGCAAAGGCCATCGACCTGCTAACCAGCTTTGGCAAAGGGAGGTGCAGAGTGGTGAAAGAAAAGGACCTTCCTCTGGTTGCCGTTAAAGGCTGCTTCCACATGATCCTTGTGGTAGAGCATGCGGCAATCATCATAAGGATGATCCCAGTTGACACCACAAAAAACTGGAACATCAGGGGGGCCGTCACGGGGGCCAAGACGTCCATGAAAAGATTTTCCGATGAGCTGGTAGTGGCTGGGGCCTTCTCCCCCTTCCAGCAGATGGTGCCACTGCCCCTAGTCATCTGTAAGGGAAGAGCCTGCCGGGGGCTAGAGGAGTTATGGGAATGGTTCGAGGGGGATGAGGAGGCGAAGAGGGTGGTGAGGGAGGGGTTCAATGACCTGTGATTGAGTTATGTGGTACAATGCCTGCTAATAGTTGCATGAGAGGCTGTTGCAATGTTGATGTGTGAAATGTTATGTTCTGCCAAAAAAAGTTAAATGTAAATCGGTTTATTGTGAAAATAAAATGTTTAGATAGGAGGAGGCAGGATAGAGGACCAGGGACATTTAGAAAGGGGAATCCAAAGTAAGGACGGTCGTCACAGGGACGGAGGGGAGGGCTTGGCGGCTGGGACACAACCAGAGGCAAATAATAGTAAAAAGACAATAAAAACTACCACACTAACCTTGGCTCCTGTGTCTCACTATAATAAAAACCTTTGACAAGATTTATGTGTGGACCTCTTTGTTCTCAAACTAAGCGCGCGGAAACTAACTGCCGGTAGGGCAATCCCAGCATGGCAACTCACCCCACTAACCCCCAGCTTTCCCCCTTAAATCCCTAGTCCTACGCGAGAAAACGATGGGTGGAGGAAAGAAGAGTCGGAGTGAGAGGAGGAGGGCGGTATTTGGGGGAAAACAAATACTGTTTATGTCTGATGTGTCACTGAGGCAAAAAATAAAAGGCTCAAAAGAGAGTTCTGCTTGAAACGGTGTCGTTCACTAAAAACCTCTTTTTCTCCTATTTCTGTTACAAAGGAGGGCATTTTCAGTGAAAACAAGCTAACTTCCACTGCTTGTAACTAAACAAGGAAACATGGTCGAGTTTCAGTTTTTTACAAGGGGTAAGAAGAGAGTCTCTGCTTTATTGTGAGATATGTTGTGTAATTTTATTCCTAGCACAGAATATTCTGTGGGTCCTGGAAGATCAGGAAATATGCTCAAAATCCTGGCACTGGGAGCACACAGACCGAAATGACCCTGGCAGAGAATGAGTTAATTGTTTAAAAAGTGTTTTGTTGAATAAAATATTATTGTATTTTTTTTTCTCCCCCCCCCCAAAACCCGATAAATAAAGAAATGTCAAACTAATAGCGCATCGTCATTCTTCCTCGCAGCTAAATAGGCTACTGTTCTCCTAAAATCTTACTTAGATCCCAGCTAATACCTTCGCCTTTCCCTGTGCTTCACAGAATCGAATATGGGGGAGCACTTAACACATTGAGTGCCAGCGACGCCAAATGGCGTCAGGAGAAATTTACCGTAGGCTGCCAGCGACGCCAAATGGCGTCAATAACCCCAAATTCATATTTTGACGGGGGGATGTCGATCTAAGCCTCTTACATCGCCTCTTACAATATGGGAGCTATTGAATGTGTCTAACCTATTTTACAGAACCCTTAGGTGGCGACAGTGCCCTCCCGATTAGACAAAGGCCAGGAGAAAAGAGAGAAGAAGTCATGAGGAAACGGAATACGGAAATCGCATCGATATGCTTGAAGCATAACGTTAGCTGTGCCTGTGAACAGCAGTCATCTGCTGCCACAATTGAGCCCCATCCGTGTCCGCTGCGATAGTCCATCCATATGATTTAGTTGCCGACACGGCGACACCAGCGTCTTTCTGAAAAGTTACATTATTCTCAGCTGGGAGCCGAGGACACGCTGTAAAAAAGCGGGGGGATGCAGGCAGCGGACTTTTCAGTGCAGATCAAACTCAGAGCAAACCGCAGCAGAGACACTCGACTCCTCCCACCACGGAGGAGGAGGAGGAGGGGGGTGGGGCACGCAGGGCACTACAGCATACAACCATTGACAGTACACACACACCCAGGCAGCAGCAGGCTCGATGTTGGCCTATGTTTACATAAAGTTGTCTTGATTTCCAACTATTTTGAAGGTCCATGTGAAGAAGATAAAACAGTGCAGGACATGTTGTGTTTTGAATATTGTTATTATGTTACACATCAAATGAAAGCTTTCAATGTGTAGTTTCATAAAAAAAAAAAAAAAGTGATATCTTGTTTCCCTATGTAAATAGAGACTTCAATATCCAGCATGACCCCATGAAAGTGAACATTTTGATGTTAGACCAAGCTGTTTACTAATATTTGTAGAAAATAAACAAAACATTCTTTTGACATACTTTTTCCCGCAGGTAAACTAGACATTCTAACCTTTCATTTCAGCTATAGCATTTTGTTCAACTCAAAGCAGAATTCATTCTGTCGCCTTTCTAACATAAAGATGTGATTATCTCAGAAACTAATTTCAGCATGCTCTTTTCGGTCGAAAACACTCTTTTTCAGAGGGGTGTATTTCCAAAATGGAACGGTTTATAAACACAGTTTTTTTTTTTTATGAAACAGAAGGGTTCAAAGTTTCATTGAGGCTATTGGTTGTCCATATAAGAGGAACACAAAAAATGTTATGGCTATATTAAAATGCATTGCGGCCTATGTGGCACAGTACAGCAACCTTTTGCCCAAGGGCCGTGGCACTCAAAGTCTTAAGGGCGATTTACCATGGAAGGTGGTTCTTCAACCACCAGAGGAGACTCCGAGAGATACGGAGAGCGAGACACAACAACGTTGAGGAGGGCATCAGGCAGCTGGCCATCAGCTGTCTAACTAATGAAGGGCTGGCAGAGGGATGGACAGTGGAGGCCAACAGAGCAATGGTGACCTCGAGAGGATTGATGAAGATTGACATCATCCTCACCAGGGGTTCCAAGATGCTGCTAGTCAGCATCGGGACTAGGCCACCTAGAAATGAGAGGGAGATGAACAGTATGAGCAGAGCATTGCGAGAACGCCTCTTGGAGCCAGCAATGAGCCTGAGAAGGAGCTTCCCCCACATTTTTATTTTATTTAACCTTTATTTAACCAGGAAAATCCCATTGAGATTAAGAACCTCTTTTTCAAGGGAGACCTGGCCAAGATAGGCAGCAGCAAGTACAAAAGTTACAGTTACAAAAATTTCACAGATAAAACAAACATCATAACGTATTGACTTTTCAAGCAGATCATGAAAAACAAGCACATGTAGTGGAATCGGCCACAAGTACACTCAATTTGGATTTAAAGGCGTTCAAAGAAATTAACCCTGTTAGTTTCCAATCATTCTGCAGCATATTCCATGGTAAAGGTGCAGAGTGGACAAAAGCCTTTTTACCCAATTCAGTACGAGCATATGGAACAGAAAGCAACAAGTAATCTTGAGAACGGAGGGAGTGAGGACCAGCACTTCTCTGTGCAATTAAGGCACAAATGTAGGAAGGCAGTAGACCAAGTAATGCCTTATATATAAAAGTATACCAGTGACTGAGCCTTCGGGTGACCAGAGCAGACCATCCTACCCGAGAGTACAACTCACAGTGGTGTGTCAGTGATTTACAATTAGTAATGAACCTTAGAGAAGCATGATAAGCAGTGTCAACCATGTGAAGACATTTAGCAGGAGCATTCATATATAAAAGATCTCCATAATCCAACACATCCAAACCTTTAGAACATTTGGGGTTGTCCTAGACACCATAGGGTCGGTGGTACTTCCAGTCACCACAGACCTCCTGGCCTACATAGGGGTGACTGATGAAAGATGGGATGATGCGGTCCGGAGACTCCTCTGGCTAAGGCCACCAATGCTAGGAAGGGTCTAAGGGATCACCATCTCAATGAGAATTGTTAAAGGTTGTTAGAGAAGGGGTGCAAGTTTACCCACAAACTGTTCTTGCTGTTATGCAATCACACCAATAAAACTGTTTGCCAAAAACAAGTAGATGAAATGTGAAATCCTTCCTTGCAATAAAAAGAACTAGTTCACAACTGATATGTCTCTCTACTAAGAACGGCTGGATATAAGGGGCTGTACACTCACAAAGAACAGGGAAGCAAATACAAAATCGACGACTTAGGGGACAATAATAGGCTACTGATGTAAGGGATACAGTTGCTGAGGGACAACCACGGATGTGCGAGGGCCAGTGCTACAGAGTGTTGTTCGAACTTGCCTGGGTAGTGAGAAGGGGCGGAGGACTAGCCCTGCTAAATCTGCCATACAAAGGAGACGGCTAAGTGGAACCGGCAGAAAAGGCAGGTCTGGTCGCTGAACCAAACCACTAGGAGGGCAAAACTCGATGCCTCGTCCATACCAGTTGACCTCCGGGGACACTGGGTGGATGGGGATACTCTGGGGTATTGCCTCGTCCACTCACTCATGCTCAGCCTTAAAAACGATAAGAACAATGACAAAATAGCTCCAGTGATGCCATGCCCGGTGAGGGAAAAGGAGTGGTTAATAAGTACCCCGCTAACCCGCTAACCCTTAACCGCCTGCTGGTCCGTGTACACCGTCTTTCATATTAATTCTTATTTTTGATAGTCTTAATTAATTATTTTTTTTATTTTTTATTGATTCTTATCCATTGGTAAGTTCATCCCTCATACCTCATATCAACATTTCATGCTTACTGAATTTTAACCCTTCAAATGCCAGTTTACTGTACTTACTGTACAATCAAATTTACAGTAGAAAAGACAAAATATGATTTTTTTGCCTTCCCATCAATGCCACCTGGATATCCCCCTGTGGGATTATTTTAGCCTCAGATTTGTGACATTTTTCGCGGAGGAATTATTTTCTTACTTATTTCATCTTTTGAGAATTGCAATCCTTATTATCCATCCATATTTTTTGCCTGTCGCGCATGCGCCAGATATTGATCGATAAACGACGAAACCCGCCGGCTCCGTGACACGGAAGTCCACAGGAAGTATCTGGAAGACGACCCGGATGTTGTTCATGAGCGATCTTTGACATCTGGTGTGGTGACCTGCGCTTCCTCCTCGTTACAACATCATACGGTGCGGAACAGACAGGCAGACATCCGCAGCGGACTCTCCAGCGACATTAGCCGAGAAAGAGCCTCGTTTCACGGCATTGGCTTTAACTGTGCATCGGTGCTTTGAGCGCACCTCAAACCGGGAGCGATAGAAAGCTCCTACAACTACACAACACGACGATATTAGCGATCTAGAGTCAATTTTCGACGCCGAATCCGGCCATGCTATTGGCAAGTCTCTTCGACGAACGAGCGCGGAGATACGGACGTATTTTCAATGAAGGTAATTTTCAGAAAAACTCATGAAAATGCCAATTTTCGACTGCCAGCTAATTTTCACAAAAAACATGAAATAGCTTGATTCCTCCATCAATCTCGGTCTAAAGGCTTCAAATCAGTAGTTTGCACCGGAAAATCCGGGTTTCAAGGTCATGTGACCATGTTTCCATGACGATCACTGTAGTGTATATTTCATGTAAATCTCCATGTAAGTGGTTGCTGTGCCTAGTCTGCCTACACAGAAAATAGGGGGGGGGGGGGGGGGCAAACACAATAGAAACTACAAATTTGATGTCTTGAGTCGAACTGAGAGGTGTAAGATCAGAAAAATAATTATTTTTGGGTAAAGTGGCTGGGAGTCGAATTTTTTGTTTTGTTTTTTTGCAAAATTAACATTGAAATCAATGGGAAAACTATGCAATGAATTTTGAAGCCTTGTAACTCAACCAAATGTTCAATCAACCCCAAGGTTAGATATTAAGGTCAAATTTCAAGGTATTTGGTCCAGGATGCCCGCTGAAAAAAATGAAATACATCAATTTTGTAAGAATTTCCTGGAGGTCTCAAAAAGGCGGTTTTAATGGAAGTCAATGACCGTGCAGCCGGTCCTTAGTGGACAATTAAGGATTATTTGAGTTTCTGGGTGCCAGGATGATGTTTCTCTAGTTCTGGCAACGTGAATTACCATAATAAACTATAAAAAAAACCTGTGCTTAATTTCAGACCTTTCGCTCCAGGATTTTCCAAATTTAACTTACGCGATTATTGCTTAGGACGGGCTAGCCGGACCAGTAGGAAACTAAGAATGTCCCTAATATGTTAGTGCCAAATGGTCTTATGAACCTATTCTGTGTGTTTCAGGACGGAGGGAACTAATCATATAAAGAGTTACTAAAAAGAAACCCAAACTTCAACCCACTCCCGAACAACATGGCGTCAGCAGGTAGGGCCTGTTTCTCAGAGCCAAGATCTTCAGGCAGTAGGGTCTTCACTTCACCCCTACCCAACCCGGACAACTCTCAATTATGCGGGCATCAATCCCTCTCTACACCGAGAATAAATCGAGGCAGGAGCAGAATACGCCATCCTGGAATACAGGCAGACCACAGCAGCCGGGGCAATCGCCGACGCCAGGACAGGGAAAAAGTTTCTCGACTCTCAAGAGGAGGCTCTTTGTTCCACAAATTAAGTTAAAACCCATCTTCCTAATGGGTTACAAAAGAGAAGTCCTCCCAAAGGCGGGATGCAGGAGGAAGCTCAGGGGACTTGACCAATCGGTCAAAGTAGTTATCAGACTTGCCTTTGAAAAGCACCCATGCATACTGTGCAAGACTTTTCTGGGTACAGCACATAAGGCCTCAGTACATTTTAAAACCAAACACAGGGCATGCAGACACTGCTCAAAACTCAACCCAAGTCTCAGGTCAATTGCATGCCACGCTGCAAAATGCATGGCACCCAAACGGAAAATTAAAGAGGATGGGGCGTTTATCTGCGATACTTGCCAAAGGGGCTTCACCACTAAAGCTGGTCTTACCTTGCACAAGAGAAGGAGTCACCCCTCGTTGGCTGGGGCGCGGACACCAGTAGGGCATGGGAGCCTGGGTACAAATGCCGCTAACCCGCCGAAAGAGGGGGTGTCAGAGACCCTACCCGATTCTATGGTCTGCCCGACCTGTAGTAAAGAGTTTAAATCTAATAGGGGACTATCCCTACACTACTATAAAATCCATCCAACACTGACACTTCCAAAAATAGCGAGGAAAGGGATGCCAACTAAAGCAACAAGGGGCCAATGGACAGACACCGAAACAGACACCCTCAATACAATTATCGACACCATGGGGGGGATTCCGGGACTGTACAAAATGGCGAAAGAAAGCCTACCAAACCGCACCATCGACCAGATAAAGTTCAAAGTCAAGAAACTGAGGAAGGCAAGAAAAGGGGTCGAACCTACCAAGCTGCAGGGTGGGAAGTGGGAGCAATGCCTAGCCGAACTAGGAAAGCCCCTGACCATCCAACCTCCACCAAATAAGATCAGGGGGCTGCTCAAGAGAGAGCTTAGAAAGATAGAGGGCCAACCAGCCCTCCCACTATCACTGAAAAGCACAGTCAAAGAATTGGGGTATTTCCTAAGGAAGTTATTCAATAAAATTAGTCCACGCTCATCAAGGCCGCCCTCCAAGACTATAGGCTCCAAGGGCAGGAGGGCGAGAATGACCCAGTTTAAGAAGGGTCGTAAGCTCCAGCTCATGTTTAGGACAGACAGGGAGGGCTAAACTCATCTTAGATGGGGAACAAAGAACCGAATGCTCCATTGAACCAGCCATAATAGAAAATACTTTTGGGGCAAAATGGGAAGCCCCTGATAAGTTCAAAAGCATTGGACAGTTCAAGCCACATGCAGGATGTGACAACTCCTACTTTGAAACCCTGATTACCCAAAGAGGAAGTCAAACAGACAATTAGGAAGCTCAAAAACGGGACAGCCCCTGGGCCTGAGGGGGTCACTAAGGAGCAAATCCTTGCTTATGACCCGAAGGGTAATAAACTAGCACTTCTATTCAACCTCATTCTGATAGCGGGAAAGGTACCAAACATACTCAAAAAGAATAGGACAACGCTAATACCAAAGACGAATGATCCCAAAAAACTCAAGGACATATCGCAGTGGAGGCCCCTATCTATCGGCCCGGTGGTACTTAGGCTACTCTCAGGCATCATCAATAAAAGAATGGGAAAGGCCTGTGAGATTAACCCTAGACAAAGAGGTTTTATAGAGGCACCAGGATGTGCAGAGAACCTGATCATCCTGGAGGGAGTCATTAACACATTGAGTGCCACAGCGCTTCAGTAAAATTGTCTGGAGCCTGTGCCAGGTTCACTTCCATTCAGTTGAAAACAGCTATAGAATTTTTTCTATTAGGGCTATATTGAGAGGGCTGGACTCTAATGAAACATTGGACACTCCTGCTTCTCTCAATGAAGACATTTTGTTTCTAGACAGTTCCATTATGAAATGACAGCCTGTGAAGGAAGAGCACTTTCAAGGGTTTTCTGCTGGGGGTTTTTTACTTTTCGAGATAAACACACTTTTATGTAAACAAAGGTAACAGAATGAATTCTGCTTCAAGTGTGATAAAATGCTATACCTAAATGAAAGGTTGGAATGTCTACTTTAGCTTGGGGGAAAAAGTATGTAAAAAGAATGTTTCATTTATTTTTTACAAATATTTGAACACAGCTTAGTCCAACTTCAAGACGCTGCTTTTTATGGCATCAAGGTGTATGTTGCAGGCCATCTCTCCATAAAGAAACATGATATCAACTTCTTTTTTTTTGATGATGAAAGTACACTTCCTAAGCTTTCATTTGGTGTGTAACAATCAAATATTCCACCACAACATTTCATGCAGTGTATTCTTTTCTTCAAAAAAACCTTCAAAGTAGTTTCCAAATAAAACACATTTTTATGCATAGTATTTTCATAATAGCCCACAGAATGAATTCTGCTTGATAAAATGCTATACCTAAATGAAAGGTTGGAATGTCTACTTTACCTTGGGGGAAAAAGTATGTAAAAAGAATGTTTCATTTATCTTTTACAAATATTTGAACACAGCTTAGTCCAACTTCAAGACGCTGCTTTTTATGGCATCAAGGTGTATGTTGCAGGCCATCTCTCCATAAAGAAACATGATATCAACTTCTTTTTTTTTGATGATGAAAGTACACTTCCTAAGCTTTCATTTGGTGTGTAACAATCAAATATTCCACCACAACATTTCATGCAGTGTATTCTTTTCTTCAAAAAAACCTTCAAAGTAGTTTCCAAATAAAACACATTTTTATGCATAGTATTTTCATAATAGCCCACAGAATGAATTCTGCTTAGAGTTGAACAAAATGCAATACCTCAAACGAAAGGTTGGAAACTCAACTCAAGTCAATAACAAAAAGTATGTGAAAATAATCTTCCATTTATTTTCTGCAAATATTTGATTACAGTTTTTTTTTTTTTTTTTTTTTTCAAAAGAACCAACACATTTTATGAAAAAAAGGCATACACATGACTGATGCTATTACTGTGTTACAACTGCTACTATTCTTGTTACAGTAATGACACTGCTATTGGACGGCTTGACAACAGTCAGACAGCAGGCAGTTTGTGTTTGGAGGTAACGTTACTGTAGTCTTGAAGGACTGAATCCCGCTACAGCTTTCTCTCCAGTGTCTCTACTTTTCAACTGTCAAAGCAAATAAACATACTAAAGCTTGATGGACTGCCCACACACTCGTTGACACTAACTAAACTAAACTAAACACTGCATCACTGGCTGAAGCGGGGGTGGGGGGGTGGGGGTGGGGTGTGGGGTGGGTCGGGGAAAGTATCACTGTGAGTGATACTCAAAGTAGCACGGGTACAGGCAGAGAGGTACGTGGTCACAGCCAGGGCAAACGTACTTGGTCTCTTTTCGGAGTCCCTTGGCTGCGCAGTGCGCACATTTTCGATAGATTGTTTTTGTTTTGGTGGCTGGGTCTGCCACTGGCAGTGGCACATGCCCCGCGAAGTCCACATCCAGCCTCGCTGAAGCAGACCTTTTGCGTGGGTGGACTGGTGTTCTTCCTGGAAGAGGAGGTTGGGGAGGAGCCGGAGGAGGAGGGGGATCTGCGGTCCAGGATTTGACCACAGACAGGATGAAGTCTTTCAGGGTTCTGCAGCTGGTCGTTGGGTTGCGTGCCCTGTACACAATGAACGCATTGCTCATTGCGATCTGCATCAGGTACATGACAAACTTAGAGCTCCATTTTGCAGTCTTCCTGATGAAGGGGTAATAGGAGATCTTCTGGTCCAGGCGATCCACACCACTCATGTACTGGTTGTACTCCACCACGCATGCTGGCTTCCTCTGGGGGACTCTCTCACTGTTTCCTTTTTGTCTCACCGCCACAGTTGTCATCTCATCCTGGTGGAACGTAGAAATCATCCGGACGATGCGTTTGTCTCGCCATGCCAGGACCATCACTGTGTCATTGTGACGAGCGCGTTGTTCACCTACTGCCAGGTCAGACGTGGTTACCTCGCGGATGGACGGCGGTTCTCCCCTGTTCACACGGAGTGTGTCAGCTGAGTGGATCTGGAGGCCGAGGAGAAGACGACACATTGACTCGCTGTTATAGAAGTTGTCCATCCACAAGCGATAGCCAAAACCCTCAAGGCCGGCAATGAGGAAGCGCACAGTGTCCTGCAGGGTACTGTGAGTTCCACAGTATGGCTTCATGGCGTAGCAGTAACCATTGGCTGAATCACACAGTATGTAGCTCTTGATTCCATACTTGGTGGGTTTGGCAGGATTGTATACACGGAAACGTAGTCGTCCTCGAAAGTGCAGCATCCCTTCATCCACCGAGATGTTTTGTGACGGCTGGTACAGCTCCTTGAATTTGGAGAGGAGCAGATCAAGGACAAGACGAACCTTGTGGAGCCGGTCGCTGCCATCGACCTCCCGATTGTCGCTGAAGTGGAGAAACCGCCAAATGAGCTGGAACCTGTTGCGTGGCATTGTGCTCCCGAAGTATGGTGTTTCAAGCGCCACATCAACAGACCAATACTCTGCCCAACTCGGCTTCTTGACGATGCCAGTAAGGAAAAGCAATCCCAGAAACCGCTTCAGCTCCACCAGGGTCAGCGGTTGCCAGGCGTTTACCCTGGAGTATGGCAGACGCAGCTCATCTATGACAGCAATACACTGTTCCGCGTACTTGTTGGTCTGATCAACAATCAGCAACATGAGCTCGTCACACAGGAACAGTTCCACAAAGTCGACAGGCTTGTCGGACTGCAGTGATGCTGCCGCACTGGGACCTGGCACTGTGGGGAATGGCAGCGTTTTGGGGCTCCAGTCTGCCATATCCCGCCAGCTCGGAGGATCCAGGGAGGGACGAGACTTGCCCGCTAAAACAATGAAATAAAAGGTTTTTCTTCAGACAATTGTGATATGTAAACAAGCTGTCTTTTTGACAAAATCCAATAATCTTCTCACCTCTTTTGCTTGAAGATGCCGGCAGATGCTGCTCTTCCTCCTCCTCCTCCTCCTCCTCCTCCTCCTCCTCCTCCTCCTCCTCCTCCTCCTCCTCCGACTCTTCTGTATAGTAAAAGTGAGTTTATAAAAATATATTGACATTTCTTGAAGGAAAAAAGTTTGTTTTCAATATCAGATGAATAATTGTAATTCTAAAATGGCCTTCATCTCACCATCACTGGAGGTCAAGCGCGCACGACGTGTGACGCTGGGGGGAGCCCCTTCCTCTTCGTCGTCATCTTCCTCCGAGCTGTGCTCCAACTCTGAAATTGAATATTTTACATGGTATTATTAGTATGCTAACTAATTGCAGGATCGTTATTCTTACCAAGCTTGGTGTTGACGAAAATAAATTGATGAATAATAAAAGGTGTGTGGGTGTGTGTTTATTTTATTTTTTACATTTCTACCTCCATTGTTTTTTTTACTTGCTGGCCAGTGATGCCTGTTCCTATGTATATACACTGTAAGTCACTTTTATGAATACTTTTTGCACTCATGATTATTATTATTATTATTTTTCTCCTGCTTCTTTTTATTATTAGACATTACATTACATTACATTACGGCATTTGGCAGACGCTTTTATTCAAATCGACTTACAATATCAGAACTTACAATATCACATTTTTGTCAACAATCGAGAAGTCATCTATGCATACAATCGTCTGGCATTTACAGCTTTAGTAGTAATAGTTTCCTGTAAAGGATCAATAAAGTAGGCTATCTATGTAGGTTCTAACCTCTGGAAGCCGCCTCGTCCAAGAAGGTTCGCCTCTTAGGTCCAGGGCCAGGGGGCTGCCATTCCTCATCTCTGGCGTCGTCAGGAGATGATGAAGCGGTCTCCTCCGGCTCATCGGTGTCGGTTTCCGGGAGATCTCTCTCCCGAACAGCACGACTGAGAGCCTGTTGCAGTGTGAGCTGCCCAGGCCCTGGGCGCGGCCCACCACGTTTGCGTTTGGCCTTAGGCATGCCAGCTAACTAACAGCTAACAGCTAACTAACGCTAGTCTAACTGTACACTAACGCTGACTAACGCTAGTCTAACGCTAGTCTAACACTAACGATAGTCTAACAAAACAGACACACAAGACAGACAGACAGACAGAGACACACAGACACTTTTTTTTGTTTTTTTTTGTTTTTTTTACACAGATCCTATCTACCCTGACCTAACGCTAAATACTAAATGCTAGCTAAATCTAACACAGGCACACTCGCTAGCACACTCACACACACCCGACACAACCCACCCACGCACTCACCTCACACCAAGCACTCGAATCCACTCACTACACAATCTCACAAACTAATCTACTAATCGCTATGTTACTAAATTCTACTAAATGCTACTAAATGCTATAAATCTATTCTCTGCTACTGATACTGCTATTGCTACTGCTACTGCTACTAACCACACCTACTCTACAAGGAGGCTCTGAGCACCGCAAGGTTTTAACGTGGCTGCACTGCGCAGCTGCGATGTGATTTTTAAGGTGGCGCCGTGTGATCCCTTGAAGGGATTCATGCTCACTGGCTAGGTACGACCTTAAACAGTAGAATTATGGAATAATATGAATTATGATTTTAGGACGTCCACAGACGTCCTTGGCACTGAACGTTACTTTTTTTTAGGACGTCCACAGACGTCCTTGGCACTCAATGTGTTAAGATGGCCAAGAGGGAAAATAGGCCACTGGCAGTAGTATTCATTGACTTTGCCAAGGCGTTTGATTCAGTATCACATAAACATATTGAGGAAGTCCTGAAAGCCAGAGGGGTGGATGAGACTATCCTGGACTTTGTGGGGTCCTCTTACCGAAAATGTAGGACAGTCATCAAGACAGTGCAAGGCCCGACTCGAGAGATCAACATCAGAGTTGGTGTTAAGCAGGGGGACCCTCGACCTTGGAGCTTCCGGTTTGGTGGATGGCTGCGTAGGCTGAGAACTCCTGGCATCACCGTGCAATTTACCTGCTTTAAAACCATTAAACCTGCGGGTTAACTGACGGCAACTAGCGCTATATTATTATTAACGATAAATATTGACGCCACTTATTGATATATATGTCGCGACGTAAAGATAAACTGCCGAAACATGATCAGTGCGGCGGAAAAGATAATGGCGAAGATGGCGTCGCTGCTCCTGAAGACAGCCTCGCCACTGAAATGGCAAGCATGCACCAACTACTGAAGCAGATGGATGTTAACCAAAAAGCAGCCGTGGCGGACATTAAAAAGTCAACTTCTGCGATCGAGGAGATACTCTCAGTCATGTCGGAGCGCTTGGATAATGCCGAGTCCCGGCTTTCCATGCTGGAGGACGCCGCTGAGGCTGCTAAGGCCGACCCTCTGGTTCCTACTTCTCAGATGGAGCAAATGCGAAAATGGGTTGATGACCTAGAGGCCAGAGGGAGAAGAAACAATCTACGATTCCGAGGGTTTCCCGAGGGCTGCGACGAAGGGAATGTTGCTGATTTCCTGGAGAAAGTGTTGCCGGAGCTTTTGGGAACTGAGTTTCAGAGAGGGCTTGTCATTGAGCGTGCACACCGCACGCCGGGCCCGTATCAGGATGGCCAACCAGCGAGGGCTATAATTGCCAGATTCCTGTGTTTCCGAGACGTGTCTCAGATTCAACGCTTAGCAAGAGAGAAACGTGATATCAGCTGGATGGGCCACAAGATCGGGATTTTCCCTGACTACACGAGAGCTGTCGAGACACAGCGCCAAAGGTTCAGGGAATGTAAGAAGAAGCTACATGAGCGAGGCGTTAAATTTGCTCTTATGTACCCGGCCACTCTCAAGATTTTCCTAGCCAGTGGAGCGGAACGGCGTTTTGACGACTCGAAAAAGGCCCTGGACTTTATTAACAAGATGTGACTGCCGCGACCACAGCTCCCTGAGGGACGAGATGGCTATAGACAATTGACTGGACAAGAGGAGGCTGTCTATTTGGAACAGAGATTATTGCTCAGGTGAAATATTTTTGGAGGGCTCCGCCTCCGACAGTGATTATATAATTAGGGCTATATGATTAAACGTAATTTGCAATGATGATCATTACAATAAGTCATGCTTGACTTTATTTTTTATTTTTTACTTTTTCCATACCTACAGTAACATCACCGAACTGAAATGTTGTAGGCTTGTTGTAGGCTACATGCTTTGCAGTATAGCGTTATGCTGGAATTATGCTTGAAGTTTGGACTGTCGCACGGAAATGAGAGACACTGAATCTTGACGAGGAAACGTGTGGAGCGTTTATACACTGTGGGTTTCTGCTCGCGGAAGTGAGCGGGAGTCTTGAAAACTCCACTTTGTCCGCTCATAATTAGGCCTACAACTTTCACCTAATCATTTTCACTTTGATAGGCTATGGCGTGTTGTCTATTGGGCTAATTTTAAGAATGGCTTTAAATCTGTTTTTGCAAATGAACTATTCATATTGAAATAAATAAATAAATACCGTAAATGACCACATGGATTTAAATAAGTAATTACAGACATAAAAATTCCAGTGTTGGCTGAGACTATTCTATTCTATGGTGAATAACAGCCTTTTATATAAGGCCTTATTGTAGGCGGAAATATCAAACAGTTCATTTTTCTGAAAAATACTCAATTCTAATCCTAATGTACTGTCATGGTCGAGACTTTGGCCATCATCCAGTGTCTAAAGATTACATTTCTTTGTGTGTTTGTGCCTTGTCTAGTTCATTTATTTCTGTGTGCCATGTCCTCTGTCTGGCCCAGCTGTGTCTACTTTGTAATCACCTCCTTGTGAAGCCTATATCAAGTCTTGTCTCCCCTGTCAGTCTTGTCGGATCATTCTTGCTGTCATGTGTCTCTCTGTTTTCTGTGAAGAGCTCAAATACTATACTATACATAGTGACTCATTTACACAAAACATTTCAGTGAAAAAAAGAAGGCAAGCGACATATCTCAGCAATAAAATGTATATTTATTACTTTTCACGACTGAATTGTTTGTCAGCGGTCTGCTCCATGTGAAACAGTACATCTGCATCGCTCTGTACTGCGGTGTGCTCCAACACCGGAAAACCCCAGATTGAATTGAATTGAATTTCCTTTCATTGTACGATTACAACAAAACTGAGGTAGCCCCTGTCAGACTCGGTGCACACTGCAGTTAAAAACTCAGTGCAGTTAAAAACTTTAGTTAAAAACAAAACCAAGTTAATATAAACTAAGCTAAGATAAAAAAAAATAGACATAAACCCACAACAAAAAAACATTGTATTACACAACACAAGCATTGCACAGACAGCCATATATTACACAGACAGCAGTATATTGCACAGCCGTTAAACCCTGGTTTTGCACTAGCTCCTGTCTCTGCCTCTCTGTCTGCATTTGGGTCCACACCTCTACACAAACCATGCCATGTACTCTTCTACCAGGGGTAGGGTTCCATTGTGTGTTTTCATAAACTTGAGATGTCCCCTTCATGAAATGGATGCCATAATTTTTTATGTTAATGTTTTTTTTTTAACTGTGCAAAAATGCCTTCCCTGAAAGAGGGATTATCAACTTGATTCCAAGTCATTTTCTACCTACTGGTTGTATTTACATACTTGTAGACATGGTCTACAGCTAATCTCCCTACCCTCCAAAACAACCAGAATGCCAAAATATGGTTCTATTCTGAATCAGAAGCCTTCTTTAAATAAGGCCTTATTATAGACGGAAATATCAAATTTTTCTGGGAAACACTTTCTAATCTAATAATACTGTAAAATGCCCCTAAAAAAAATGCATCTGAACAAGGACTAACACGTTTATCCCATGCTTTTTATACACCAGTTTTATTTGTACATCATATTTCCAATTAGTGAATGGTTCGCAGGTAGTACAGTATCTCTCGACTGCAAAGCAGCAGCAACAGTGATAAAATATAGGGAGGGTATCCAGTAGTCAAGTTCATCCAAAAGGATACACTAGATTTGTGTGCCATACTGTATCTTGAGAAATCAGACAATCTGTTTGATATCAGTTTCATTCATCTTCTGCAATATTTCAACATCAACATCAACATCAACTCAACAACAGGATAAGTATTATCTGAGGACCTCTCGTGATTTGTAATAATTGCGGAGGTTCTCTGTGATATTAATCCCGTGCGAATCAGTCATGTCCGTAATTTGCCAAGTAATAATTCCACCGCAAATTACCTACCATATTTCGCCAAACACAGAGGTGCTCTGATAATATTAGTCCCGTGCGAATCGGCATCTCTGTGATTTGGGGTCGTACTTTAGTTTTCGTTTTGTTTTTGATTGATTGATTGATTTATTCGATGAATGAAACAGGTAGAGCACATCATACACAGAAATATAAATGCCACTCATACATCATCATCAAGGATAAAAACACAATAAAGTCCGAGGACTTGTTTCCATTGTGGTCCTTGGTCTCGGACAGACAACTCAGACCAACATAAAAACAGGCATAACAACAAAGAAACATAAAACTACTTCAAGCATATAGACTATATTAAAAGAACACTTAAGATGTTAAAAACAGTTTTACCAAAAGCAATATAAAAGACATTTGTAACAAGACCCAATCCCGAAAATAAAAAACACATTAACTCATTGAGTGCCAGCCACTTTGGAGAACGGACGCTCCCAGTGCCAGAGTTTCAGAGCGTTTTCAGTGATTTCTCGAGGCCCACAGAATATTGTGTGATATTACTATGTAAACACAGAACACGCAAAAAGAACAAGGAGACTCTATTGTATCATCAGCAAAAAAAAGTTTATTGATACCATTTTCCGTTCTTTAGTTATCAGCCGGAGAAGATAGGTCAAAAACAGCAAAAACATGCATTTCTATCTAGAAGCTGAGATATTCAGCCTTTTGTGAAATGCAGCATTTCAAGCACATTCACTGACTCTAGCTAATATTTTCTGATGTAGTGACCTGGTGTAGTTCTGTGGAGCCTGCGTGCCCCACCCCCCTCTCCCCCACTCAGCTGCAAACTCCTCCCCACACGCACCCAGTCTATTTTCGGAGCCTCCGTTTTTGCGGGCGGTGCGGCTCACAGCGCGACAGCTCACAGCGCGACAAGGAAATGCCAAACGGGACTGCAGGTAAAGGTTTGGCCCTTCGGGGTCGGGTGCTGCCTTTCTGGTGGGTAATCGTGTGGAGAAACTATATGCAGACAGACAGACAGAGGCAGAGGAGCTCAGTTGTGTGCGCGGATTGATTGCTGTTGGCAGGCACCGTCAAGCAGCAGCCAGAGCAATCTCCATGGCTCTGGGCTGCAGCATGAGCGGTTTCGCTTTGATCACGGCTTTTTCAGGCTGTATTCCTGACATTTCTGTAATCTGGAGAGCACTGTCGCCACCTAAGGGTTCTGTAAAATAGGTTAGACACATTCAATAGCTCCCATATTGTAAGACGCGATGTAAGAGGCTTAGATCGACATCCCCCCGTCAAAAAACGCAATTGACGACTTTAGTCGTCAATGGCACTCTACGTCACTAAATGAATTGACGACTAAAGTCGTCATTGGCACTCAATGAGTTAAAAAGGCTAAAAAACAAAAACAAAAAACCAATCTGTCTAAAATAAATAAAATAACTTTAAACTGGCTATAAAATAACAATACTCAAAAT
This sequence comes from Poromitra crassiceps, assembly GCF_964638095.1. Lineage (NCBI taxonomy): Eukaryota > Metazoa > Chordata > Actinopteri > Beryciformes > Melamphaidae > Poromitra > Poromitra crassiceps. Next base: position 3,332,657 of record NC_139642.1, read on the forward strand.
ATTTACATTTATGTTCCAGAACCAGCCATGAACCAGTTTTTGAGAGAAATTTTGAAACTGCTCAATGTGTCAATCAGCTTCAGGCTGTCCGGAAGGCTGTTCCACAGCAGCCCGGCTGAGTATTTGAAAGAGTTTTTGTTCATACAACTCTTAAATTTAGTGGGGACAACGTTGTGGGAGCTCGGTGGAGTAGTTATGGACATCGCTTACCTTGATGAAATAATTTTGGAGATATTTAGGGACATAATTAAGTTATGCAAGATCTTATGGACCAGGCACAGCTTAATTTGATTCACTCTTTCCTCCACTCTGAGCCACCTAAGGCTGGAAAAGTGGCCATTTTCTATGGTGGCGAATTGCATTCACTTATTAATTAATAATTATTTTCAGCTCTGTTTTTCTGAATTAACGAGATAATATTTAAAATAATAAATTCAGTCCTGTTTTTCTGAATTAACGAGATAATATTTAAAATAATAAATTCAGTCCTGTTTTTCTGAATTAACGAGTTAAGTAAAAAAACAAAAAAAGGCTATCTCAAAATCACAAGAGAAGGCTCTCGAGCTTGATTGCATGGAAGTAAACATGTCCCTGTCTAGTTTAATCCAGTTTTACTTTATTTTCAGTTTGAGACATTGGGAGATACTCATGTCTTTAAGTCATATAGATGTCTGTCTGTCGAGTTTGCGCCGGCACCTCAGGACTTTGCGGTTGGTCAGACGGAAAGCCCATCCCAGCAAGCAAGGACGGACCCGGACGAATCGAGAGAGCCCAATCGGGGCCAGCTCAAGTCATATCATGACGTCAGATCAGGCCCAGATTATCACTGTATCACTATCCAACTAATTGCACTCACCACTGAAATACCCATGAGGATAACTAAATGGTTGCAATCAATCACGTATTTCTCAGCCTGGGCTATTTATTCATCCAAAATCCGGGTGATCAGCACTTGCATGTGCAATCTGCCCTGGTTAACAAACTATTTATTCATGGAGGTCGGACTACGAGGAGATGAATTGCGGGGGAATCCTGCAATTGTCTCACATGCATATCTTGTTGCCAGATTGTTTTGAAAGAGAGGCGTAAACTATACATTTATGAGTTGTAATTTGGAATGTAGCATTGAGCGGTGTTAATGTGTTTCGGGGTTCTGCTTACACAGATTGTAATTGGTTACACTGTGATGTCCGATCCACAAAGACTTGACGCCCACGTTAAAAAAAACAAAATAGTTTCTGCCATAATCCTACGGTATAGGCTATATTCATGTCTCGTATAGCCTGTGTGTGCAGGAGCACTGGATAAACTTATTCTTGATTGATTCTTCGAGATTAAGGTTCAAATTAAATTAGCTTTCGTTTTTATTAAAACTGTCCCGACTTCATGGATGTTATACCGCTATAAAAAGAACAAGGGGTTCATGTTTTGAAACGGTAGGCTATATTGGGAGCGTACCTATGTTCCCCGGGTCCTATATTCCCCGGGTCCTATGTTCCCCGTTTTTGTGGGACCGGGGAACATAGAACCCTTTCTATGAAAAAGGGTCCTATGTTCCCCGCTTTTCCCAAATAGGGTCCTATGTTCCCCGCTGTGTTCCCTGGTCCGATGTTTCTCCCGAAATGCCAAAAACAGCCTACCTCATATGATCGCGTGATTCAATCAAAAGACAACACTCTCCGTAACATTTGGAAAGGGCCTGCCGACTACGTAATTTTTTTCCCCACCATCATTTCTGAGTTCTGTCTCGGGGATTACCAGGCCTTTTTTAAATATTATGTGAGTGTTGTCTGCGCCTTCATCCCTATTACGACATGCCTCTATGGGGCGGAGCACATGAGCGGGCGGGGAAATAGTATTTTTCTCCTCTTAGCCTACATGTGTTAATGCTTGTAAGCCCCGCTGTTGCGGGCATGTAGGCTATGTTAAAGCATACAATGTCAAGCTTTATTGGGTTTAAAGGCCCGCTCATGTGCTCCGCCCCATAGAGGCATGTCGTAATAGGGATGAAGGCGCAGACAACACTCACATAATAGGGTCATATTCTTCCATCCGACCTCTCAATAGTTCGACCACTCATGAGTTACGGCCGGTTCACACACACGCCTAGAGCGACGCTTTAAGCAACGCTTTAAGCTACAATGTGTTACGGTTGCGTTCCGTTACCTGTCTGACATGACAGCGCCATGGGTGATGAAAGGGTGGTACCCCCTGCTCCTCCAGTTTGCAGAGGAGAGGGTCTATTGCCAGATTGAAAAGTAGAGGGGAGAGGGGGTCCCCTTGTTTGACTCCTATTTTGAGGCTTATCTTCTCAGTGTCATTGGTGGACGTTTTAATGGTCGTGGTGCACCTTTGATAAGCTGACTTGAAGAAGTCTAGGAAGAGGGTGTCTACCCCTCTGGCCATTAGCACCTCGCGGATGTGTTTGTGGGAGACCGAGTCGAAGGCCTTCGCAAAGTCTATTAGCACTACCGCTATGCTTTTCCCCTCTCGTTTGGCGCTATAAACCCTCTCTGCCTGGGGTTTAAGTCGCAGGCTTTCTCCAGCCTTTTGTTCATTATTCCGGAGAGCAGTCTTTGGACTACTGGTCCGATAGTGATTGGCCTCCACTGTGCTACATCTTTCATCTTCTCCCTGTCGCTGGTTTTGGGGATTAGGGTGGTCCTATTAACTTTGAGGATGGTGGGGATTTTGCCCAGTATAAGGATTCTGTTGAACAGATAGGCTAGTTTCTTGCCATCCCTGTCCCACGTCCCTATCTGTTCTTTAGTCACTCCCTCCGGCCCTGGCGCTGTACCACTCTTCAGCTTCTTGATGGTGGCCCTAACTTCTTCTTTGCTGACTGGCTGTTCCAAGAAGGAGTTGTCACACCCTGCAAACGGCTTAAATTGTCCTAGGCTCCTGAATCTGTCAGCGGCTTCCCACTTGTCCCTATAAGCTTTCTCTACCACAGAGGGATCAATGGTGCATTGGAGTTTCTCCACCCCAGAGAAGATCATGTCCGCCAGTCCCCCTCTGTCTTTCGCATACATGTCTTGGAGCTTTTTACTGCGGTTTGTCACTCTGTTTCCTCGCTGGGGCCTCACTGTCCCTCTTGGAGCGCTCATCTTGGGGCTGATTTTCTTAAATATTCTCTTTAGATATTTGCCAATCTCGCCACAGGACGGGTTCGCGGATAACTTGCTAAAGGGGGATGGGAGGGCTCTCTGTGGCTTCTGCCATGTTTTTGATGAGTAGGGACCTAGCTAAGTCTGGGGGTAGGGGTCTGGTCTCTTCCTTCCTTAGGCCGTCTACCATCTCTTGCCAGGAGGCCTCACTCGTCGGAATGGTTCCGATTTCTCCCCTGACCTTCCTCATTTTCTGGACTTTATATCTTATCTGTTCTTTGGTGAACATGGGTAGCATCTTTTTTGCCTTACTATAGAGTCCGGGGGTATTCTCCCTATCATCTAAGATGGAGTTTAGGGTCTTTATCTTACTAGGAGACCATTTCACCCTGGCTATTCCGCTCGGACGTGCCTGTCTTGGTGGTGTGTCCACTATTGACCCTGGGTGTCTTATGCTGATGTGTCTATTCCTGCCTCTCCTAGTGGCGAATGTCCTGTCACAGACTTTGCACTTCTGGGGTGATGTTGAAGGCTCTGTGACCTCCCTTGCTTGCATTCCCTGACCTTTTATAGGGGCTTTCTTGGGGCTATGAGCTGTGTCTGTCTGTGTTCTATCCAGAGTGGGGTGTGACCTCCTCCGGTGATTAGTCAACCCTGCCTTTGTGGAGAAGCTCCTGTCACACGTGGTGCATTTGGCTGTCCCTACCCTGGGGGGAGCTACTTTAGTTGTCCTACATTTGGCTGCGTGACAGGCGATAGCCCTCAGGTTTGGGCCCATTTTTGAGCAGTGCCTGCAAACATATGCAATGTTTCTGGTCCTGTGCTTCATGGCAAAGTGGTTGCGGGCTGCGTGGGCATTGGTCAGGAATGTTCTACAAAGTTGGCATGCGTGTCTATCAAAGGGCAGTCTTAGGCCCACCTTCACTGCCATGCCCAGGCCTCTGACCTTCTGACCCTTCTTGATCTCTGGGATCGCTGCCTTTAGATGGCTCATAAAGAAGACTGGTTTGATTGGGATGCCGGGTAGGAAGAGTTTCTTTCTGAGGCGGTTGATACCCTTTACCCTTTCCGTTGGTGACTGTGCCTGGAGTGTTGGGGTTGTCTCTTGGGGTGTGGTTGCCCCCTCTATTGCTATGTTTGACCTCTTTCTTCTGGGTGTTGAGCTGTTCCTCGACCACTTGATCCTATTGCTCGTCCCTACATCCAGTGGCGTGCCGAGTCTGGAGCTGTGTCGTCCCCCTGGCGCTGAGCGGCTCATGGCCCTTTCTTCACTCATTTTGCGGGTTTCAGGGAGAGGGTCTAGCACCCTTACCTCCCTGAATACAAGCTTTCTCTTCTGTTTGCTTAGCTCTGGTGATAGTCTGGACCCCCTGCCGATCCCTGGTTCCGGCGAATCTAGGCCTTGTGTTGTGGTGCCTCTTATTGGGAGCCTTTCTCACTGTGAAACCTGTAAGACACAAAGACGGGCCATAAATAAGACTATTCTATTGTTGATGGTTGCACGGCGCTCTCTCCAAGTCACCCTGTGGGGGGACTGTGTAATATGTTAATTAGTATCCGCTCCCTGCCCGTTCCTGCGATTGATAAGTGGTTAGATGAATGGGCCTGCACCCATTCATAATTTTCCACTGGTAGGGGAAATCCATCCACAGACAACACCGTGGATCGACCCCCCAAGTGGTAAATTTCTAAGGGGTCTCAGACTATGCTTCTGTTCTATTCCTAGATGACACCTCGATTCTTTCTATCGCTGTGGCTTTTCCTGATTTTGCGTGCTCCTTCCCAGACTCGGCGTTTCGTTACCCTCACCCTATCTCTTGTTTGACCTGCCGCAAGCAGCCCGCATAAGTAAGGTGACACCAACAGACAGGTTTGAACATAGGAACTTTATTGAGGATTAAGCACATGCATTTTGGCAAACTAGCACTTGGCTAACATAAAGAGTTTTTGAATTGGCAAACCAGCACTTGGCTAACACAAGGAGTCTTTGTTGGGGGTTCTCATAGGAGACTCCACCTAAGGGCTCTGATGGCCCCCAGATTCATGGGCCTGAGCCATTTGAGGTTCTCGTGGGCCTCCACCCATCTGTCGTCCTCCACCCCTATTGCTTCCAGCACGTCGGCCGTGCTCGGCAGCACCACAGTGCCGATCTCGGCTAGGGCAGCGCCGAAGGTTGTAATGTTCTCCAACCACGGGTTGAAAATCCTCAAATGTCTGGCTGGCTCCTCTAGCCTGGCTCTCGCCCTCATGGCTGCTTCGTTGCCCTCTCCTCTGGGTGGGCTGGTTGCTATCCCCACCATAATGGCCCTCCTGTTCTTTGTCATGATGAGGTCTACTTTGACCGGGCCGCCCTCCACTCATCGGTTTATTGATCTCGTAGTAGTCCCATTTTTGGATAACTCCTTCTCCTATGAAGCATCCGATTGCCAATTGCTTATAGGTGGCGTCTCTTCCCGCTGTCCTCATGTCCCTCGCCAGCTCTCTGAATCTTGCTTCCTGTTGGAGGTGCCACCTTCCCATCACGACCCTCCTATTGTCTGCCATTGTGGTACCTGCAACATAGGTAAGTAGTACATATATAGGCGGTTTAAATGTACGCATTATTGGGATTGCTTTCCTATATTTCGAATAACACTGTTTTTGGGCTGAGGTACGTCGGGCCCCCGCTCGCTCCCTCACTTCCCCACCCTCTAGGGTCCCCCGTTTCTATCCTCACCTCTTTTTATAGTACACAAATGCCATGTACATCCCCCATCGTCCACACCTCCTTCATTTCCTCCTCCATTTCCTCCTCCCCAACCCCCAGCAACATTAGGAATGCACATAGGCACCAGGCCGTTAAGGTTCTGTCCTCCTTGGGAACAGGGACCGCCACATAGTAGACAAGTTCAATTTCTGGCGTGTCCCAGCTCGCCATTGCCTCAGCGATGAGGTCCAGTTCGATCTCCGCCTGGTGCTTCACCTCTAGTTGCTCTTCCTCGCTTTCTCTGCATCCTGGGATCATTTCAATTAGAAAAGAGGATGTCCCTATGGACATCCAAAGAGGGAAGTTCCTTCTAATGCCGTCCCTGCAGGTGATCCCCATCTCGCTTAAGAAGAATCTACAGCCCTTTCTGTAGGCCGCGTTCATGAAAGCTAGTTTGGCCTTTTCTCCTCTTCGTCTCTCTCTTGCCTCCCTGAGCCTCCTCGCCCTCGTGTCTGCCCTCCTCCTCTGTCTTCGGCTTCTCCCGCTCATGCTTGCCCCAACAGTCCTATACACAGAAAGTAGACATGGGGATTGGTTAGTAGGGTGTCTATCTACTTTTTGTCTGCCTCCTATTGTTTGTTAGTGCCTGCAGCGAGGTGGATGAGGGAAGCTGCACCGTTGAGAATCCCTGCCCTCCCAGCTCCCTCCGAAGAGGGACACATGAGTTGGGCGAGGGCACCGACGTGCCTACCCCCGCAGCGGTTAGAGACAATGAGGCGGCCAGCCCCCTCCCGCCCAGTGCCTTCTACGATTCCGTGGGTAGGTAAGGGCTAAGCCGGTTCACCGCTCTGGTTTGCTACTAAGAGGCAGAGCCGGACAACACTCGTGTGATGCAGATCCTCCCAGCACCTTGATGGCTCCGCAGCCACCGCACCCCCTCGCTTCCATCAGGACCTCTCAGCTGGACTGATATCTTGTTGAAGCTTAATTTCATGACTGAGCCGATACCTCGTAGGAGGCCCCTAAGTTGTTCCCTTCATTTTGGCCCCTGCATTCCCATAGGCTATCCGTGTTTCTTTGCCTGATTGCCACCTTTGTATTCCCATCTATTAAGATACAGCTTCGATTACCAGGCAAGGCCCGGATTTACTCAGTGAAAGTGTGGTATCAGGAACATTTGATTGGGTACTGCTTCATCATTTCATGCCAGAGATAAATTGCCAGACATTTAAAATAAAAAGATAAAAAGAGAAGAGGATCGCACTCCAAGTTAACTTTTTTATTATTGCCTGCAGCAAACGTTTCGGGCTTTCAACCCTTCATCAGTGCAGTAGCAAACAAATCAGAATCACACAGGTGGCTATATCTTGGCAGCACTGGCTCAGGTGTGGTGATTGTCACCTCATTAACATAATTGATAGGCCTACGTAATTGCCTACAATGCAATCTTCACTCCAAACAAGATTTGACAAGAGGATACAGTCAATCAAAAAACCAAAATAACCAAAATAACCAAAAAAACACCCACACAGAAAAAGCATCACAGAAAACAGGTAAATACTATCTCCTCATTCATCCCATTTGGAATGAGGGTGCCAAGGGAATGAATATATTGGCACTCCTTCTGTAAGAGAAGTCTATCTCGATTTCCACCTCTAGATGGCGCCTCCACCACCTCCAAGCCCATATAATGTAAATCACTGGTGCTATGATTATAACTGTTGAAGTGCCTAGCCACTGCTGATTTCTCATCATGATTACGGATGTTACATTTGTGTTCACATATTCTCGTTTTGAGTTCCCTTTTGGTCTTACCAACATACAATAAATTGCATGGACATTTTAGCAGATAAATCACAAACTTAGACCTACATGTAATCCTTCCTTTAACCTTAAACTCAGACATTTAAAATATCATCACTTCATGCCCAAAATAATTTGCCAGACATTTCATTTGAGAATCTTTTATTGGGCTTCTTCTTGTTTGTCCGAGGCGTTTGACCCCCCTCTGTTCAGACCCACAGGCCAAAGGAACCGTTCATCCGAACACTGGCGAGGCCAGCCGATGAGGGCCCTTTGAGGTGGGTCTTATTTGCCATTCGGTCAGTTTGGATTCCAGTTCTGCTTGTGTGTGTTGAGGGGTGGTCCCCCTGTCTTCGCCCTCTTCTCCTGCTTCATGGGGTCAAGTCAGCGGGGGTTTCCGCTGGTATGTTCTCCCATCACTTTATCCTCCTGCACTCCGGTCCCAGATTTCTTGGCATTCTGAGACTGTATCTGAAAGAACTCGAGTTATGCGTTGTGTGCTGGAGGGTTTCCCCCCAGTCTTCACCTTCCTGTCCTGCCTCGTGAGGCTAGGGTTTCCGCTGGTATGTCATCCCTTCTTTTTTCATTTCTGCATTTTTGTCTCAAACTTCTTGGCATTCGAGATTGCATCTATTGGGTGTTCATTCTTGGTATTTGGGCAGTAGTCATCATCTCAACATGTCCGTTGGTAGACAGGCCACTCGAGGTGACTGTCAGGCACTTGGCCTTGTCTGCGTCGTACTCTGGGCAGTATCAGAGAGAGTCAAGATTGATTCTCATTGTTGTGAGTTGTCTCTTTTTGTCTGAGTCCCTTCTCGGAGTCGGCTTGGGTTGTAGTGCCTGAAGTTCCTGTAACGGTTCAGGAGTGTGCTCTCCTTTCACCCTCTCCGGGGTTTCTTGAATCCCACGCTGGTCGTCTCCAGTGTGTTGGCCTCTCTTCTTTGCCCGTGATCGACTGATCACCCATCTGCGGGCTTGTCACGTGCCCCAGGACAACCCCCGTTGACCTCTAGGGCTCCTTTGATTGCATGCATTTACCCCAGATCGCCCCTCAGCGACCTCTAGGGTATCGTCTTCTTGAACTTCAGTACTCACCCCAGGTCACCCCTCGCCGACCTATAGGGCTTCGCTCTTTTGAATACTTGTGCTCACCCCAGGACGCCACTCGGCGACCTCTAGGGTGCTCCTCCCATCTCCTTGCGTCTCCATGGCACCATCCTCGTCTCCTCTGAAGGCGTCTCTTGTCGATGGCTCCTCCGATCTTCTCTATGGCACCGTCCATTTCCTCGCTGGTGGGCGTTCCTCGTTGATGTCCTCCGGTGAATCTCTCGATCTTCTCTTCTTTAGGTCCCTGTCATCCTCCTCTCCCCTCGCCACCTTTTCAAGAGGGGCGTATGACCCTTCACCAAATTCCCGCTTCAAATCCCAACAGACCTTTTTATTCTCCACACACCTTTGATGTAATGAGACCACACACTTACTACACATGAGACAGGGTTAACAAGAACACATTTTTATTTGGAACATATGCATAGTAACATCAACATCAACATCAGCATCAACACAAGCAAGCAAGCAGCAGTGCGAAACTCCTATAGGGCTTTCAGAGTGTCTTCAAGGAGGCTTTCACCCCATCCCATATACAGCTTTAGTTTGTCTAGGCCGGCACAGAGGAAGTTGCCCTCCGGCAGTATCAGGGGAATGGGGACAGGAGTTTGCTCCTCCTTGATCTTTCCTTCCTGCCTCAGCTGCTCCACCATTCTCATTATTCTGTTGTTTGCCAGGGTCATTGCTCTTGGAGCATCCCAATTTTCACTCCTGTCTATGGGAATGATTTTGATGAAGAGTGCTGACCACTCTAGGTGGATGACCATTTGGTATTTGTCCTCAGGGACGACTGCCGGAAGCCCCCCGTCCCTCGGGAACACCACCTCCTGGTCCTCGAGGTAGCCGGTGATTGCACCTAGTGCCGCTCCGACTCTCCACCTCAGCCGCTGCGGCACTTTGTCAGGGATCTTGACCCCTTTGACCTCATCTGCCGATCGCCTTCGCCTCCCCGCACTCGGGTTCATGAGTCTTCTGTCCCCGTACTTCTTTCTAATGGGCGCCATTCTCTAATCTGCGAAAGCAAGCAATCATTCATGCAGGGTTGGCAGGGTAGCTAGCAGGGATACATTCATATCAGCAGCGGGATGCACGTACAGGCCAGGCAAAGTATGAGTCATGCTACTTTGCTAGTGTTGTATCATTCTTTATTGCAACAAATGACACATGAGGGTTTTGGGAGTTAGTTGTATTGCTCTCCCAGGACTTTGGTCTGGCTCTCCCATCATTCCCAGGCCAGGCCAGGTCCAATTCGAAGCTCCATTGATGGCTCTGTAGTGTTGCTCAGGCCGATTGGGTATCTCAGCCTCGCTCATTGGGGCTACGGTTAGAGACAGACTCACTGGCGGGGGAACCGTCCACCCGAACACCGACTATGTCGGCCGGTGGGGGCCCCCCAAGGTGAGTTTTGTTTACCAATCGGTCAGCTCGACCATGACCACAGGGGTGCATTTCTTTGGATGGCCCTACGAGGCTTCTTGGACAGACGGGGCTTCTCGGTCTTGCTCCCCAGGACTAGGCTAGAGGCAGACTTGCAGGCGGGGGAACCGTCCATCCGAACCCGACTGGGGTCGGCTGGCGGGGGCCCCCCAAGGCAAGTTTTGTTTACCAATCGATCAGCTCGACCATGACCACGGGAGTGCATTTCTTTTGGATGGCCCTACAAGGCTTCTTGGACAGACGGGGCTTCTCGGTCTCACTCCCCAGGACTCAGGACCCCAGCCCGACCGACCCAGCCCTTAGAGCCAATCCTTATCCCGAAGTTACGGATCTGACTTGCCGACTTCCCTTACCCACCTTCGTCTAACATGCCAGAGGCTGTTCACCTTGGAGACCTGCTGCGGATATGGGTACGGCCTGGCGCGAGATTTACACCTTCTCCCCCGGATTTTCAAGGGCCAGCGAGAGCTCACCGGACGCCGCCGGAACCGCGACGCTTTCCAGGGCACGATAGGAGTAGTGATATTTCACCGGCGGCTGAAGCCTCCCACTTATTCTATACCTCTCATGTCTGTTCACAGTGCCAGACTAGAGTCAAGCTCAACAGGGTCTTCTGTCCCCGCTGATTCTGGCAAGGCCGTTCCCTTGGCTGTGGTTTCGCTAGCTCAGTGATTCCCAACCAGAGGTACGTGTACCCCTAGGGGTACTTGAGCAGCTTGCAGGGGGTACTTGGAATGATTGGGGAATACAATTTACTTCCAAAATGATAAATAAATATATATATATTCCAAGTCATTTCATAGCCCATTGTTAAAATGTGATGTGTGTGCCGCAACTAGTTCTGCTGGCACGTGTCAACTGCTACACTGTTCTGCTACTGATAATGGCAAAAAACAACAACTAAAAAGCCCAAACACCGGCAGTTCAGTGAAACATATATTTTGTATAGATTTACTTGTATGTAATCATGAACACGCATGAGTGAGGGGTACTATTGTCATGGAAAAACAGCTCAAGGGGTACATAACACAAAAAAGGTTGGGAACCACTGCGCTAGCTAGTAGGTAGGGACAGTGGGAATCTCGTTCATCCATTCATGTGCGTCACTAATTAGATGATGAGGCATTTGGCTATTTTAAGGGGGCCATGGTTACTCTCGCCATTTTCTCGCGCTCCATCGAATGTCATCGCTATGTCATTCTGAGGGCATGGGCGACCATTAGATTCACATTCCACGGAGCCCCCCACTTGGTGTGGCACCCCTGAAATGCCGGACATTTTTATTCAAACCCCCGTCAGTCAACCGCCCCTGTTATCCCCATTTGCCCGCGTGACTGACCGGGTTGTGTCTGAGCGCAACCAAGAACTGGAGCTAACTCTGCACGACCATTCGGGTGAGTTTAACGTCTCCCGTCGACGAGGGGCCACCACCCATTCCTCACCCATGGCGCTGTCATGTCAGACAGGTAACGGAACGCAACCTCCATCATGGTCACCTGCCCGCTGTCAGCACGAGAGGGGTGTTTCGACGCTACCACCGCGCTTTCTCGAAGATAATTTTTCCCACCATCCATAGATTAGACATTGCATAGAGAATGAAGAACGGCCCTAAGGATGCCTTCCCCTATCCAGCACTCCACCTGACCCAGGTTGGCAGCAACAGTGGTTCATCCGGGGTTTTCACGCTTCCACATCATTGTTTTGTCCGGGGGCTTCACACAATCACATTGATACATTCCTAGGCTATTAGTTAATATGCTTTCCCTTTCGTTTTTCAAATTCTATCATTAGCTTCCATATTATATTTCTAGCTATACTTGTGTTTGGTCAATATCTTACCATTAGCTTCCGCTTTTTCTTTAAGCTATACTTGTGTTGCTTTTCACATCTCCCAGGGCATGTAGGCCATTGGGAGGGGTCGTTCCAAGCAATCTATTAGTCTTAGTGATCTTGACTCTCTTCACCAGGGGGGACCCCTGGCGGTTCATGAGTCTAGTCCACGTTTCTACAACATCTGTTTTAATAAAGCAATTTCCAGTCCGACAGGTACAATTAACAATTTTATTATACAGAAACAAGGGTTATACACAGATTAACAAATGTAGTAATTCAGATTCTGTTCTCTCCCTGGTTGGGTATGGGGCAGGGAGAGTTTACTTCTCAGTCCTTTACCGGGCCCCCGTTGGGTTCCGGTTCTCCTTTGTCCTCTTCCTGAAGATCGCCAGAATAGCCAGGGTGTACAGCAGGGCCCTCCTGCTGAAGAGCCTCGCCAGAGTCTTTCTCCTGCTGGTTGGGATCCCCATCTCTTTGAGGAGAGCATCATTTGGTTTATGCCATTTGCCCTTGCCCCCCACTGGGAAGCCTTCGGCTTTTACCTGCTCTACCTCCGGCCACCTCTCTCTGACCCTTCCTGCAAATGGGGTGTATTTCTCTTTCTTGATCTGTGCTGCTTCCGCCAGACTCATTCTGGAGGTCTCATATTTCACCACTACGTCTATGATATAGGCTTTCTTCCCTTTGATGGCTATGAGGTCGGGCACCCCTACTCTCCCTCTCCTCATCAGCCTGGTCTCTCTCACCACTCTCCATTCCCTCCTCTCTAGCTCTGTCTTGAGCAGGACACAGAGTTTATTGTGTCTCTTCATCCTTGCCTCCTTCAGTATTTTGCATTTGCATGTGAGGTGTTTTTGCGTTTCAATATTCTTTCTACATAGTCTGCATAATTTTAGGGCCCTGCTTGCCCTTTGACCCCTTCTCTGGAACTCTCTTGTTGGGAATGAGTTGGTCCTCAGCTTAAGGGCCCTGATGAATTGTGGGTTTGACATGTGGTTACTGATTGGGTCCCTTATCCAGTGGTTGCTCGTTGGGTCGTCTTTAAACATGTGTATACCGTCCCCTTGGGTGGGGAGGGCCGCCCATCTGTCAAATTGTATCCCCCTCCAGTTAAACTTGTGTTTCTGGTAATAGGGGTTGCTGGAGCTTTCTCTTTCTGGGTTTGACGTTGAGGGATCTGGTTCCCCCGCCCTGTCTCCTGGTCCCTGCCTTTTCTTTTTGACTTGCTTGGATGTGTGTTTGGACTGGGAAGACTTCCCTTTTGTTGTCCCTTTCCCCTCCCCAGCTCCCTCACTCCGTTTAGCCGCCGAATTAAATTGGCGTATGGTCGGCCTGTTCAACCCTCTGGCCCACGCTACCAGTCTGTCGTGCGTCTTTAGTGGGACAGTTTTCCTCGTCATCATCCTAGTGGTCTCGTCACTAGACTCTGTTAGGGTGGCTATTCTGTTGGCCTGTATGGCCGGTATATGTTGGGCCAGTTTGGTAATCCCTAGACCACCGCTCCTAGTTCTAGCATACAGGAACCCACTGGAGACAGTCTCACTAATGTGGAGCCAACTTCGGACTGCCACCCTTACCTTCCTGTCACACTCTTCCAACACCTTCTTGGCTACCATTCCGTTGTCTGCTGTGTAGGTTATCTTGGGGATGCCGTAGACTCTGAGCAGTTCGAGTTTTTGGTAAGGTTTAAGCGCTGTCTTGGAGAGTTTGTCGATCACTTCGGTCACCATTTGGACTGGGTCAGGGACCACTAGGCCCTTCCACGGGTTGATGCCCACCCCCAGGTACTTCTCTGACTCGCCCCTGCCTATAAGGTGGAGGTCGACCCCCTTTATTTTCCATGCCGGTCTTGTGTTAATCTCGTAACCCCTAGACGAACCTTCGATGAGGAAGCCGTGGCATTTCTTAATGTTTATTTCTAGGCCTGTTTGGTCACAGAATTTTTCCAATATGGACAGGTTGTCCCTCATGCCTTCCCAGGAGGAGCTGAGGACTGCCACATCATCTGCAAAGGCCAAGGAGGAGATGTCCTTGCCGCCACATTTGAATCCTACCCCCTGTTCCTCCAGTTTACAGAGGAGGGGGTCTATAGCCAAATTGAAGAGTAGAGGGGAGAGGGGGTCCCCCTGTTTGACTCCTATTTTGAGACATATCTTCCCAGTGTCCTTGGTGGACGTTTTAATGGTCGTGGTGCACCTTCGTATGCTGACTCGAAGAAGTCTAGGAAGAGGGTGTCTACCCCCCTGGCTGTTAGTACCTCGCGGATGTGTTTGTGGGAGACAGAGTCGAAGGCCTTTGCAAAGTCTATTAGAACTACTGCTATGTTTTTCCTCTCCCGTTTGGCCATCTTGACCATGCCGTCTAGCAGCATAAGATTCTCTGAGCAGCCGGGTGCCATTATAAACCCTCTCTGTCTGGGGTTTAGGTCGCAGGCCTTCTCCAGCCTCTTATTCATTATACCGGAAAGCAGTCTTTGGACTACTGGACCTATTGTGATGGGCCTCCACTGTGCTATGTCCTTCATCTTCTCCCTGTCGCTGGTTTTGGGGATTAGGGTGGTCCTGTTTTCTTTAAGGATTTTGGGGATTTTACCCAGTATTAGGATTTTATTGAACAGATAGGCTAATTTCTTGCCATCCTTATCCCATGTCCCTATCTGCTCTTTGGTGACCCCATCTGGCCCCGGCGCTGTGCCACCTTTTAGCTTCTTAATGGTGGCCCTTACTTCTTCCTTGCTGACTGGCTGTTCCAAGAGGGAGTTGCCACATCCCGCGAATGGTTTGAATTGTCCTAGGCCCTTGAACTTGTCATCGGCTTCATATTTGTCTCTATAAGCTTTTTCTACCATCGAAGGCGCCAGGGAGCATTTCAGTTTTTCCACCCCAGAAAAGATCAAATCTGCCAGCCCCCCTCTGTCTTTTGCATACATGCTCTGGAGCTTTTTGTTGCGATTTGTCACTCTGACCACTCGCTGGGGTCGTGTTGCCCCTCTTGGAGTGCTCGTTTTGGGGCTGATTTCCTTGAATAAACTCCTTAAATATCTGCCAATCTCACTACAGGACGGGTCCTCGGATAGCTTACTAAGGGGTATGGGAGGTTTCTTTGTGGCCCCTGCCATGTTCTTGATGAGTATGGACCTAGCTAGGTTTGGGGGAGGGGGTCTGGTCTCTTCCTCTCCTAGGCCGTCTATCATCTCTTGCCAGGAGGATTTACTCACCAGATTGGTTTTAATTTCCTCCCTGACCCTCCTCATTTTTTGGATTTTATATCTGATCTGATCCTTGGTGAACATGGGTAACATTCTAACTGCCTTGTTGTAGAATCCAGGGGTATTGTCTCTCTGGTCTAAGATGGAGTTTAGGGTCTTTACCTTGTTGGGAGACCATTTCATCCTGGCTTTTTTGTTTGGGCTTGTCTGGGGTGGTGTTGGAGGTCCTGTGGCCTCCCTTACTTGCGTTCCCTGATTTTCTGTAAGAGCTATCTTGGGGCTACTAGCTGCATCGATTTGTGTTCTATCTAGAGAGGGGTGTGACCTCCTTCGGTGGTTAGTCAGACCTGCCTTTGTGGAGAAGCTCCTGTCGCATGTGTTGCATTTTGCTGTCCCTTTCTTGGGGGGGGGGGCTATTTTAGTAGTCCTACACTTGGCTGCGTGACAGGCAATAGCCCTCAGGTTTGGGCCCAATTTGGAGCAATGTCTGCAAGCGTAAGTAATGTTTCTGGTTCCATGCTTCAAGGCAAGGTGGTTGCGAGCCGCGTGGGCATTGGGCAGGAAAATCCTGCAGAGTCGGCACGCGTGTCTCTCAAAGGGCAGTCTTAGGCCCACTTTCACTGACTTGCCCAGGCCTCTGACCCTCTGACCTTTCCTGATCTTTGGGATAGCTGTCTTTATTTCGCTCATGAAGAAGATCGGTTTGCTTGAGAAACTGGGTAGGAAGAGTTTCTTTCTGAGACGGTCAATACTTTTCGCCCTTCCTGTAGGTGACTGTGTCTGGAATGTTGGGGTTGTCTCGTGGGGTGTAGTTGCCCCTTCTACTGCTATATTACACCTCCTTCTTCTGGGTGTTGAATTGTTCCTCGACCTCTTGATCCTATCGTTCGTCCCTACGCCCAGTGGCGTGCCGAGTCTGGAGCTGTGTCTTCCCCCTGGTGCTGAGTGGCTCATGGCCCTTTCTTCACTCATCTTGCGGGTTTCAGGGAGAGGGTCTGACACCCTTACCTCCCCGAAAACAAGCTTTCTCCTCTGTTTGCTTAGCTCTGGCGATAGTTTGGACCCCCTGCCGCTCCCTGGTTCCGGCGATTCTAGGCCTTGTGTTGTGGTGCCTTTTTCTGGGAGCCTTTCTCACTGTGAAGCCTGTAAGACACAAAGACGGGCCATAAATAAGACTATTCTATTGTTGATGGTTGCCCAGCGTTCTCTTCAGGTCGCCCTGTGGGGGGACTGTGTAATGTGTTAATTAGTATCCGCTTCCTGCCCGTTCCTGCGATTGATAACTGGTTAGATGAATGGGCCTGCACCCATTCATAATTTTCCACTGGCGGGGGAAATCTATCCACAGACAACACCGTGGATCGACCCCCCAAGTGGTAAGATTCTAAGGGGTCTCAGACTATGTTCCTGTTCTATTTTTGATGAAACCTTGACTCTTTCTATCGCTGTGGCTTTTCCTGGTTTTGCGTGCTCCTTCCCAGACTCGGCGTTTCACTACCTTCACCCTATCTTTTGTTTGATCTGCCGCAAACAGCCTGCATAAATAAGGTGACACCAACAGACAAGTTTAAACATAGGAACTTTATTAAGGAATAACACATGCCTTTTGATGAACTGTCATTGGCTAACGTAAATAGTTTTTGTTGAGGGTTCTCATATGAGATTCCACCTATGGGCTCTAATGGCCCCCAGATTCATGGGTCTGAGCCATTTGAGGTTTTCGTGGGCCTCTACCCATCTGTCATCTTCGACCCCTATTGCTTCCAGCACGTCGGCCGCGCTTGGCAGCACCACAGTGCCGATCTCGGCAAGGGCAGCGCCGAACGTCGTAATGTTTTCCAGCCACGGGTTGAAAATCCTAAAGTGTCTGGCTGGCTCTTCTAGTCTGGCTCTTGTCCTCATGGCTGCCTCGTTGCCCTCTCCTCTGGGCGGGTTGGTGGCTATCCCCACCATGATGGCCCTCCTGTTCTTCCTCATGATGAGGTCTATTTTGACCGGGCCACCCTCTATTAACATCGGTTTGTTGACCTCGAAGTATTCCCATTGTTGGATGATTGCTTCCCCCATGAAGCACCCAATTGCCAATTGTTTGTAAGTGGCGTCTCTTCCCGCTGTCCTCAGGTCCCTCGCCAGCTCTCTGATTCTCGCCTCCTGCTGGAGGTGCCACCTTCCCCTTATGACCCTCCTGTTGTCAGCCATTATGGTACCTGCAACATAGGTAAGTGGTACATATATAGACGGGTTAAATATACGTATTATTGGGATTGTTTTCTTACGTTCGAATAACAATGTTCTTGGGCTGAAAGTACGTCGGACCCCCGCTCTCCCCCTCACGTCCCCACCCTCCAGGGTCCCCCGTTTCTATTCTCACCTCTCTTTATAGCACACAGATGCCGTGTACGTCCCCCATTGTCCACACCTCTTTCATTTCGTCCTCCATTTCGTCCTCCCCAACCCCCAGCAACATTAGGAACGCGCATAGGCACCAGGCCGTTAAGGTTCTGTCCTCTTTGGGAACAGGGACCGCCACATAATAAACTAGTTCGATCTCTGGCATGTCCCAGCTTGCCATTGCCTCGGCGATAAGGTCCAACTCGATTTCCGCCTGGTGCTTTGCCTCTAGCTGCTCTTCCTCGCTTTCTCCGCATCCCGGGATCATTTTAATCAGGAAAGAGGATGTCCCTATGGACATCCAGAGGGGAAAGTTTCTCCTAATGCCGTCCCTGCAGGTGATCCCCATCTCGCTTAGGAAGAATCTACAGCCCTTCCTGTAGGCCGCGTTCATGAAGGCTAGTTTTGCCTTTTCTCCTCTTCTTCTCTCTCTTGCCTCCCTGAGCCTTCTCGCCCTCGCATCTGCCCTCCTCCTCTGTCTCCGGCTTCTCCCGCTCATGCTTGCCCCAACAGTCCTATGCACAGAAAGTAGACATGGGGAATGGTTAGTAGGGTGTCTATCTACTCTTTGTCTATCTCCTCTTTTTGCGTTAGTGTTTGCAGCGAGGTGGATGAGGGAAGCTGCACCGTTGAGAATCCCTACCCTCCCAGCACCCTCCGAGGAGGGACACATGAGATAGGCGCGGGCACCGACGTGCCTACCCCCGCAGCAGTTAGAGACAATGAGGCGGTCAGCCCCCTCCCGCCCAGTGCCATTTTCGATTCCGTGGGTAGGTGGGGGCTAAGCCGGATCACCGCTCTGGTTTGCTACTAAGAGGCAGAGCCGGACAACACTCGTGTGATGCAGATCCTCCCAGCACCTTGATGACTCCGCAGCCATCGCACCCCCTCGCTTACATCTAGACCTCTCAGCTGGACTGCATTTTAGCCCCTGCATTCCCATAGGCTAACCGTGTTCTTTCGTCTGCTTGCCACCTCTGTATTCCCCTCTATTAAGATACAACTTCGATTACCGGGCAAGGCCCGGATTTACTCAGTGAACGTGTGGTGTTAGGAATATTGATTGGGTACTGCTTCATCAATTCATGCTAAAGATACACTGCCATACATAAAATATCATCACTTCATGCCCAAAATAATTTGCCAGACATTTCATTTGAGAATCTTTTATTGGGCTTCTTCTTGTTTGTCTGAAGGGGTTTGACCCCCCTCCGTTCAGACCCACAGGCCAAAGGAACCGTTCATCCGAACACTGGCGAAGCCAGCCGATGAGGGCCCTTTGAGGTGGGTCTTATTTGCCATTCGGTCAGTTTGGACTCCAGTTCTGCTCGTGTGTGTTGAGGGTTGGCCCCCCAGTCTTCGCACTCTTTTCTCGTTTTATGGGGTCAAGTCAGCGGGGGTTTCCGCTGGTATGTCCTCCCATCATCTTGTTCTCCTGCTCTTTGGTCCCAGAACTCTTGGCATTCTGAGATTGTACTTGAATGAGCTCGAGTTATGTGTTGTTTGTTGGAGGGAATCCCTCCAGTCTTAATCTTCTTGTTCTGCCTTGTGAGGCTAAGGTTTCCGCTGGTATGTCATTCATTCTTCTTTCATTTCTGCATTTTGTCTCAAACTTCTTGGTATTTGAGATTGTATCTATTGGGCGTTCATTCTTGGTAGTTGGGCAGTAATCATCATCTCAACATGTCCTTTGGTAGATAGGCCCCTTGAGGTGACCGTCAGGCACTCGGCCTTGCCTGTGTTTAATCATGGGCAGTATCGGAGAGAGTCATGGTTCATTCTCACTGTTGTGAGTCGTCCCTTTTGTCTGAGTTCCCATTCGGAGTCGGCCTGGGTTGTAGTGCCTGAAGTTTCTGTAACGGTTAAGGAGTGTGCTCTCCTTTCACCCACTCCGGGGTTTCTTGAGTCCCACACTGGTCGTCTCCAGCGTGTTGGCCTCTCCTCTTTGCCCGTGATCAGCTGATCACCCATCTGTGGGCTTGTCACGTACCCCAGGACAACATCGTTGACCTCTAGGGTTCCTATGTTTGCATGCACTTGTCCCAGATCGCCCCTCAGCGACCTCTAGGGTACCGTCCTCTTGAACTTCAGTACTCACCCCAGGTCGCCCCTCGGCGGCCTATAGGGTTTCGCTCTTTGAAAACTCATGCTCTCCCCAGGACGCCCCTCGGCGACCTCTAGGGTGTTCTCTGATCTTCTTGCATCTCCATGGCACCCTCCTCTTCTCCTCTGAAGGCGTCTCTTGTCGATGGCTCCTCCGGTCCTCTCTATGGCACCATCCTCTTCTTCGCTGGTGGGTGTTCCTCCTTGATGTCCTCCGGTGAGTCTCTCGATCTTCTCTTCCTTAGGTCTCTGCCATCCTTCTCTCCCCTTGCCACCTTTTCAAAAGGGGCGTATGACCCTTCACCAAACTCCGTTTCAATCCCAACAGATCTCTTTATACTCCCCACACCTTTGATGCACTGAGACCACACACTTACTACACACGAGACAGGGTTAAACAGAACAATTTTTTATTTAGAACATAGGCAAACAAACATTAACATCAACATTAGTAACAACACAAGCACAAGCAAGCAAGCCAGCAGCAGTGTTAGACTCCTACATGCCTTTCAGAGTATCTTCCAGGAGGCTTTCCCCCCACCCCATGTACATCTTCAGTTTGTCAAGGCCGAGACATACGTAATTGCCCTCCGGCAGTATCAGGGGGATGGGGACAGGATACTGCTTATCCTTAATCTTCCCCTCTTGCCTCAGCCGCTCTGCCATGCTCATGATTCTTTTTGATGCCAGGTTCATGGCCCTCGGAGCATCCCAATTCTCACTTCTGTCTATTGGAATGACCTTTATGAATAGTGCTGACCACTCCAAGTGAATGACCATGTGGTATTTATCCTCGGGGACGACTGCCGAGAGACCCCCGTCCCTGGGGTACACCACCTCCTGGTCTTCCATGTATCCGTTGATTATGCCCAGTGCCGCCTCGACCCTCCATCTCAGTCGCTGCGGCACTTTATCGGGGATCTTTACCCCCTTCACCTCGTCTGTTGATTGTCTTCGCCTCGCCGCACCCGGGTTCATCAATCTTCTGTCCCCGTACTTTCGTCGTATTGGCGCCATTCTCTAGTCTGTGAAAGCAAGCAATCATTCATACAGGGTTGGCAGGGTAGCTAGCTGGGATACATTCATGTCAGCAGCGTAATGCACATGCAGGCCAGGCAAAGTATGAGTCGTGCTACTTTGCAAGTGTTGTATCATTCTTTATTGGGACAAATGACACATAGGGGTTTTGGGAGTTAGTTTTATTGCTCTCCCAGGCTTTGGTTCGGCTCCCCCATCGTGCCCAGGCCAGGCCAGGTCCGATTTGAAGTTCCATTGTAGGCTCTGCAGTGCTGCTCAGGCTGACTGGGTTTCTCGGCCTCGCTCATTGGGGCTATAGTTAGAGGCTGACTCACTGGCGGGGGAACCGTCCACCCGAACACCGACTATGTCGGCCGGCGGGGGCCCCCCAAGGTGAGTTTTGTTTACCAATCGGTCAGCTCGACCATGACCACAGGGAGGCATTCCTTTGGCTGGCCCTACAAGACTTCTTGGACTGACGGGGCTACTCAGTTTTGCTTCAGGGGACTGAGACTAGAGACAGACTCACTGGCGGGGGAACCGTCCACCCGAACACCGACTATGTCGGCCGGCGGGGGCCCCCCAAGGTGAGTTATGTTTACCAATCGGTCAGCTCGACCATGACCACAGGGAGGCAATTCTTTGACTGGCCCTACAAGACTTCTTGGACAGACGGGGCTACTCGGTTTTGCTTCAAGGGACTGAGACTAGAGGCAGACCCGCAGGTGGGGGAACCGTCCACCCGAACACTGACTAGGTCGGCCGGTGGGGGCCCCCTAAGGCAGGTTTTGTTTACCAATCGGTCAGCTCGACCATGACCACAGGGAGGCAATTCTTTGACTGGCCCTACAAGATTTCTTGGACAGACGGGGCTACTCGGTCTTGCTTCATGGGACTGAGACTAGAGGCAGACCCACAGGTGGGGGAACCTTCCACCCGAACACCGACTGGGCCGGTCGGTGGGGGCCCCCCATGGCGGGTTTTTGTTTTACCAATCGGTCAGCTCGACCATGACCACAGGGAGGCAATTCTTTGACTGGCCCTACGAGGCTTCTTGGACAGACGGGGCTACTCGGTCTTGCTTCATGGGACTGAGACTAGAGGCAGACCCGCAGGAGGGCGAACCTTCCACCTGAACACCGACTGGGCCGGCCGGTAGGGGCCCCCCATGGCGGGTTTTGTTTGCCAATCGATCATTTTTGTTCCCCGTGGTGGCTAGAGAACAGGCAGGACGTGGACCTGCCTGGATAATTATTACGAGCCACAGACGGAAACAGCCCACCCACAGGGAGCGAGCCGTTTTTTCTCGCTGGTGCTTTTGACTCTAGAACCACATTGATCCGGCCGAGAAAAGCTTCGGCTTCCCCTGGTCCGCACCAGTTCCAGGTCGGCTGCTAGGCGCCAGCCGTTTACACTTTGTTTAGGCGGGTGTTAACCTCGACCGCCTCATGCACCACTTTCAAGCCTCTTTCACTTGTCTTTCAAGGCTCCACTTTTGCGAGGTTGTCATCAGAAAGCTAGATTCTGGTAGGTTCAGGGAGCCCAGGTCTTCGCAGCTTGCCGGGGCCAGATGGTAGGGTGTTTTGCAGAAAGCGGGACCATCTCATTTCCCATTTGTTGCTCTTCCGTGTGTTTATGATCGAGGTGAGCGGCCGGGATCGTTCGCGACCGCACCCCCCTCGACCCCTCTTTCACATTTCACGGCCTGTCATGTTCCTCTTTTGTGCTGGGGTTGAGCTCCACGCCAATCCGGCCGAAAAGATTGAGCCCAGCCCCGCTTCGCACCCCAGCCCGACCGACCCAGCCCTTAGAGCCAATCCTTATCCCGAAGTTACGGATCTGACTTGCCGACTTCCCTTACCCACCTTCGTCTAACATGCCAGAGGCTGTTCACCTTGGAGACCTGCTGCGGATATGGGTACGGCCTGGCGCGAGATTTACACCTTCTCCCCCGGATTTTCAAGGGCCAGCGAGAGCTCACCGGACGCCGCCGGAACCGCGACGCTTTCCAGGGCATGATAGGAGTAGTGATATTTCACCGGCGGCTGAAGCCTCCCACTTATTCTATACCTCTCATGTCTGTTCACAGTGCCAGACTAGAGTCAAGCTCAACAGGGTCTTCTGTCCCCGCTGATTCTGGCAAGGCCGTTCCCTTGGCTGTGGTTTCGCTAGCAGCTAGTAGGTAGGGACAGTGGGAATCTCGTTCATCCATTCATGTGCGTCACTAATTAGATGATGAGGCATTTGGCTAGTTTAAGAGGTCCGTAGTACTCCCGCCGTTACCCGCGGTTTAGTGGATTTCTGAACCACCAGGGACTCCCAAACCGGGCGAGATTCGCAGCTCTACCAACCTTGCATTACTGCAAGATCCTTAGACTGCCGGACAGTTTTCTTGACCCCAACCAGTCAACCGCCAATTTTCCCCTTTTGCCCGCACGACTGATTGGGTTGTGTCAGAGCAGCTCCAAGAACTGGTGCTAGTCTGCACGGCCGTTCGGGCGTTTTAACGAGTCCCGTTCTCGAGGGGTCACCGCCCTTTCGCCACCCATGGAACAGACACCTCAGGCAGATGACACGGTGCGCCATCCATTTGCTGTCATCATCTGCCAGCAGTCCGAGCGAGAGGGGTGTTATCCACGCAGCGTCCGAGGCTTCACTTTACCCACTCAGCATCCTTAGTATTTTGACTTTGCACGTTGAGCGGTGAACTGCCCAAGGTTCCTTCCCACTATCCGATAGCCACCAACCAGGGAACTGCGTAGGTACGTAACCTGTACCGGGGGTTTCACGCACTGTTGTACTGGAGGCAGGGTGCAACCAGTGAGTCCGTAGGCTGAACGCATCACAGCAGGAGATTGTATCACATTAGTAAATAAGCTTTGATCTACTCAAGGGGTTAACGGGTAGTACAGTTGCGCTAGCCGTGACCCCATAATCTGGTAAGTGTATTAGGTACAGTTGCACCTTCGTTGACAGAGTTACCCTTAGCATCCTGTTATTACTTTATCTTAGCATGTTCTATCTGTTTAAACAATTATACGTGTGTTGCTTTTCACGCCTCAGAAGGAACATGAGACCTTAGGAGGGAGTGTTATAAGCAAACTATTAATCTGTAACACATCCCCTTGGGGATAAGTGTGCCTTACAGAACTTTATTGACAGAAGTTGTACAACATAAACACATATTTACAATGTCCACAAGGAGCCGTTGCCCAACAGTCCTAGAGCGCCTGGGTGCTCTCTCCTCAGTGAGGGTTGAGTCCTCTTCCTTCTCTGGTCAGTCTTTTGAACATCTTTAGGATGTCCGCCGTGTACAGGATCGTCCGCCTGCTGAGCAGCTTTGCTAAGGTCTTTCTCCTACTAACTTCTATGCCCAGTGCTTTGAGGACCTTCTCATTGGGCCTGTGCCATTTACCTGTGCCCCCTATTGGGAAACCATAGACCTCAATTTTCCTTACTTGCGGCCATTTGGCTTTAATAGCTTTCCTGAGGGGTGTGTACTTTTTAATTTTCCCTTCCCCTGCTCTCTTTAAGGTGTCCTGAGTAGTCACCTGATTGACTGATATGTCCACAATTAGTGCTGTCTTTCCCCTCACTGCCACTATGTCTGGCACCCCTATTTTACCATTGCCTTTTCTGAGGTGAGGTTCCCTGGTGATCTCCCACCCCACTTTGGCTGCCTCCATGGCGAGTATGTTGCATAACTTGTTATGTCTAGCCATTCTACTCTTTCTGAGCTGGGGACACTTGCCTATAATGTGGTTCATGGTCTCCGCCTTTTTGTTGCAAAGTCTGCATCTTTTTTCAGCCTTGGTGGCTTTCTGGCCCCTCTTGAGGAAGACCCTACTAGGGAATGAGTTTGTTCTTATTTGCGTGGCCATGATGAAGTTGGAGTCAGATATGTTATAGAGGGTCGGATCTCTTAGCCAGTGGTTACTTATTGAGTCATTTCTAAGAGTTGCGACTCCCACCCCTTGCGTGGGAAGATTAGCCCATTACTGATGCTGTTGTTGTCGCCAGTTGAAGTAGAGCCCCTCAAATATTTCATTGTGTTCTTTTCTTTTAGACCCTCTTGTCCCTGTTCCTGGGGTGTCATTCAGAGTCTTGCAGTTGGATTCCTTCCAGGTCTCTCCCCTCACCCAGGCTCTAAGCTTGAGGACCTTAGTTCTCGTGATGGATTTGAGTGTTATATCTCCTGTGACGCTGTCTTTTGAGTTGACCATAGCCGCCAATCTATTAACCTGTATAGCTGGGATGTGCTGAGCCAGCTTAACCAGGCCAATACCTCCACTTCTGAAGCTGGAGTATAAGAAACCGTTAGGCACCGCACTATGGAGATGTAGCCACTCCCTTGTAGCAACCCTCACCACTTGGTCACACTTTTCTAGTGTCCCCCTCGGTACCATTCCATTGTCAGCCAAGTAGGTGACTCTTGGCAGCCCATATATCCTGAGGATCTCTAGTTTTTGGCTTGGCCTTATCTTGGCCTTGCCTATCTTATCTACAATGTCTTTTACTTTTAGTATCGGGTCCTGTACTACTAAGCCCTTCCATGGGTTGACCCCAATGCCCAGATATCTCTCTGCCTCATTGATGCCTATCATATGGAGGTCCTCTCCTTTGAGCTTCCAGTGAGGGCATAGGTTGATAGTGTGGCCCTTAGGTGATTTGTCTATGAAAAACCCATGGCACTTTTTGGTGTTGACCTCTAGCCCAGTGAGTTTGCTGAATTCTTCTAGGAGTTCCAAGTTTCTTGCCATACCCTGCCAAGAGGAGCTCAGCAGGGCTATGTCATCTGCGAATGCGAGGGTGGTGACACTCTTCGCCCCATATTTGAATCCCTCCCCTATCTCCTCGAGCTTGGTTATTAGGGGGTCAACAGCTAGATTGAAGAGGAGAGGGGAGAGAGGATCCCCCTGCTTAACACCCACTTTGATGTTGATCTCCCGAGTCGGGCCTTGCACTGTTTTGATAACTGTCCTACATTTTCGGTAAGAAGACCTCACAAAGTCCAGGATAACTTCATCCACCCCTCTGGCTCTCAGGACTTCCTCAATATGTTTATGCGATACTGAGTCAAACGCCTTGGCGAAGTCAATGAATATTACTGCCAGTGGCCTATTTTCTCTCTTGGCCATCTTAATGACTCCCTCCAGGATGATCAGGTTCTCTGAACATCCTGGTGCTTCTATAAAACCTCTTTGTCTAGGGTTAATCTCACAGGCCTTTCCCATTCTTTTGTTGATGATGCCTGAGAGTAGCCTAAGCACCACCGGGCCGATCGATAGGGGCCTCCACTGTGATATGTCCTTGAGCTTTTTGGGGTCATTTGTTTTTGGTATTAGTGTTGTTCTATTCTTCTTGAGTATGTTTGGTACCCTTCCCGCTATTAGAATAAGGTTGAATAGAAATGCTAGTTTAGTACCCTTCGGGTCATAAGCAAGGATTTGCTCTTTAGTGACACCCTCAGGCCCAGGGGCTGTCCCATTTTTGAGCTTCCTAATTGTCTGTTTTACTTCTTCTTTAGTAATCAGGGTTTCAAAATGGGAGTTGTCACATCCCGCATGTGGCTTGAACTGTCCTATGCTTTTGAATTTATCAGGGGCTTCCCATTTTGCCCCAAAGGTATTTTCAATTATGGCTGGCTCAATGGAGCATTCAGTTCTTTGTTCCCCATCTAAGATGAGTTTGGCCAGGCCCTCCCTGTCTGTCCTAAACATGAGCTGGAGCTTGCGACCCTTCTTAAATTGGGTCATTCTCGCCCTCCTGCCCTTGGAGCCTATAGCTTTGGAGGGCGGCCTTGATGAGCGTGGACTAATTTTCTTGAATAATTTCCTTAGAAAATACCCCAATTCTTTGACTGTGCTTTTCAGTGAGAGTGGGAGGGCTAGTTGGCCCTCTAACTTCCCAAGATCTCTCTTGAGCAGCCCCCTGATCTTGTTCGGTGGAGGTTCGATGGTTAGGGGCTTTCCCAGTTTGGCTAGGCATCGCTCCCACCTCCCACCCTGCAGCCCGGCAGGCTCGACCCCTTTTCTTGCCTTCCTCAGTTTTTTGACTTTGAATTTTATCTGGTCGATGGTGCGGTTTGGTAGGCTTTCTTTCGCCATTTTGTATAGCCCCGGAATTCCCCCCATGGTGTCGATGATTGTATTGAGGGTGTCTGTTTCGGTGTCTGTCCATTGGCCCCTTGTTGTTTTAGTTGGCACCCCTTTCTTCGCTATTTTTGGAAGTGTTAGTGTGGGGTGGGTTTTATAGTAATGTAGGGATAGTCCTCTATTAGATTTAAATTCTTTATTACAGGTTGGGCAGATCATGGAGTCGGGTAGGGTCTCTGACACCCCCTCTCTCAGCGGGTTCGTGGCGTTTGTATTCAGGCTCCCATGCCCTACTGGTGTCCGCGCCGCAGCTAACGAGGGGTGACTCTTTCTTTTGTGTAAGGTAAGACCAGCTTTAGTGGTGAAGCCCCTTTGGCAAGTATCGCAGATAATTGCCCCATCCTCTTTAATTTTTCGTTTGGGTGCCATGCATTTGGCAGCATGGCATGCAATTGACCTGAGACTTTGGTTGAGTTTTGAGCAGTGTCTGCACGCAAAGGTCACCGTTTTTGCCCTATGTTTTGTTTTAAAATGGACCGAAGCCTTATGCGCTGTACCCAGATACGTCTTGCACAGTATGCATGGGTGCTTTTCAAAGGCAAGTCTGATAACTACTTTGATCGATTGGTCCAGTCCCCTGAGCTTCCTCCTGCATCCCGCTTTCGGGATGACTTCTCTTTTATAACCCATTAGGAAGATGGGTTTTAATTTAATTTGTGGAGCAAAGATCCTCCTCTTGAGGGTCGAGAACCTTTTTCCCTGTCCTAGTATCGGTGATTGCCCCGGCTGCTGTGTTCTGCTTGTATCCCTTGCGCTTCTTCCAGGACGGCGTACCCTGCTCCTGCCTCGATTAATTCTTGGTGTAGAGAGGGATTGGTGCCCGCATAATTGGGAATTGTCCGGGTTGGGTAGGGGTGAAGTGAAGACCCTACTGCCTGAAGATCTTGGCTCTGAGAAACAGGCCCTCTCTGTTGACGCCATGTTGTCCCCGAGTGGGTTGCAGTTTTGAGTGTCTTTCTAGTATCTCTTTACAGTCGCTCCCTCCGTCCTCCCTAAAAAGGCAGTCTGAGCCCCCTGTAGAACCCTGGGTTCGTCCTTCTGTTGCCTAGGTCTTAGTTAGATGGGCTCCTTGGTGGAGCTCCTTCTTCACTGTAACACCTATGGGGCACCGAGACAAGCAATAAATAAGGTTGTTCTCAGATGCCAGTAACTCACTGTAGTTCTCCCTACGATCTTCCTGCGGATAATCATATGTGTAGTGGATTAAGGTTAGTTGTCCTCTGCTCCTGCAACTGAATAGTGATTAGATGAACGGGCCTACACCCGATCATATTTTCCCACCGGTAGGAGAAATCCATCCACAGAGATCACCATGGACAGACCTCCTGAGTGGTAAGATTCTAAGGGGTCTCAGACTATGTTCCTGTTCTATTTTAGATGAAACCTTGGCTCTTTCTATCGCTGTGGCTTTTCCTGGTTTTGCGTGCTCTTTCCCAGACTCGGCGTTTCACTATCTTCACCCTATCTTTTGTTTGGTCTGCTGCAAACAGCCTGCGTAAATAAGGTGACACCGACAGACAAGTTTAAACATAAGAATTTTATTAAGGAATAACACATGCCTTCTGATGAACAATCATTGGCTAACGTAAAGAGTTTTGCTGAGGTTTCTCATATGAGATTCCACCTATGGGCTCTAATGGCCCCCAGATTCATGGGTCTGAGCCATTTGAGGTTTTCGTGGGCCTCTACCCATCTATCATCTTCGACCCCAATTGCTTCTAGCACGTCAGCCGCGCTTGGCAGTACCACGGTGCCGATCTCGGCAAGGGCAGCGCCGAACGTCGTAATGTTTTCCAGCCACGGGTTGAAAATCCTAAAGTGCCTGGCTGGCTCTTCTAGTCTGGCTCTTGTCCTCATGGCTGCCTCGTTACCCTCTCCTCTGGGCGGGTTGGTGGCTATCCCCACCATGATGGCCCTCCTGTTTTTCCTCATGATGAGGTCTATTTTGACCGGGCCACCCTCTATTAACATCGGTTTGTTGACCTCGAAGTATTCCCATTTTTGGATGATTGCTTCCCCCATGAAGCACGCAATCGCCAGTTGTTTGTACGTGGCGTCTCTACCCGCTGTCCTCAGGTCCCTCGCCAGCTCTCTGATTCTCGCCTCCTGCTGAAGGTGCCACCTCCCCCTTATGACCCTCCTGTTGTCAGCCATTATGGTACCTGCAACATAGGTAAGTGATACATATATAGACGGGTTAAATGTACGTATTATTGGGATTGTTTTCTTACGTTCGAGTAACAATGTTCTTGAGCTGAAAGTACGTCGGGCCCTCGTTCTCCCCCTCACGTCCCCACCCTCCAGGGTCCCCCGTTTCTATTCTCACCTCTCTTTATAGCACACAGATGCCGTATACATCTCCCATTGTCCACACCTCTTTCATTTCGTCTTCCATTTCCTCCTCCCCAACCCCCAGCAGCATAAGGAACGCGCACAGGCACCAGGCCGTTAAAGATCTGTCCTCTTTGGGAACTGGGACCGCCACATAGTAAACTAGTTCGATCTCTGGCATGTCCCAGCTCGCCATTGCCTCGGCGATAAGATCCAACTCGATTTCCGCCTGGTGCTTTGCCTCTAGCTGCTCTTCCTCACTTTCTCCGCATCCTGGGATCATTTTGATCAGGAAAGAAGATGTCCCTATGGACATCCAGAGGGGAAAGTTTCTCCTAATGCCGTCCCTGCAGGTGATCCCCATCTCGCTTAGGAAGAATCTACAGCCCTTCCTGTAGGCCGCATTCATGAAGGCTAGTTTTGCCTTTTCTCCTCTTCTTCTCTCTCTTGCTTCCCTGAGCCTTCTCGCCCTCGCGTCTGCCCTCCTCCTCTGTCTCCGGCTTCTCCCGCTCATGCTTGCCCCAACAGTCCTATGCACAGAAAGTAGACATGGGGGATGGTTAGTAGGGTGTCTATCTATTCTTTGTCTATCTCCTCTTTTTGTGTTAGTGCTTGCAGCGAGGTGGATGAGGGAAGCTGCACCGTTGAGAATCCCTGCCCTCCCTGCACCCTCCGAGGAGGGACACATGAGATAGGCGAGGGCACCGACGTGCCTACCCCCGCAGCAGTTAGAGACAATGAGGCGGTCGGCCCCCTCCCGCCCAGTGCCATTTCCGATTCCGTAGGTAGGTGGGGGCTAAGCCGGATCACCGCTCTGGTTTGCTACTAAGAGGCAGAGCCGGACAACACTCGTGTGATGCAGATCCTCCCAGCACCTTGATGGCTTCGCAGCCATCGCACCCCCTCGCTTACATCTAGATCTCTCAGCTGGACTGCATTTTAGTCCCTGCATTCCCATAGGCTAACCATGTTCTTTCACCTGATTGCCACCTTTGTATTCCCCTCTATTAAGAAACAACTTCGGTCACCGGGCAAGGCCCGGATTTACTCAGTGAACGTGTGGTGTTAGGCATATTGAATGGGTACTACTTCATCAATTCATGCTAAAGATAAATTGCCATACATAAAATATCATCACTTCATGCCCAAAATAATTTGCCAGACATTTCATTTGAGAATCTTTTATTGGGCTTCTTCTTGTTTGTCTGAAGGGGGTTTGACCCCCCTCCGTTCAGACCCACAGGCCGAAGGAACCGTTCATCCGAACACTGGCGAAGCCAGCCGATGAGGGCCCTTTGAGGTGGGTCTTATTTGCCATTCGGTCAGTTTGGACTCCAGTTCTGCTTGTGTGTGTTGAGGGTTGGCCCCCCGGTCTTCGCACTCTTTTCTCGTTTTATGAGGTCAAGTCAGCGGGGGTTTCCGCTGGTATGTCCCCCCATCATCTTGTTCTCCTGCACTTTGGCCCCAGAACTCTTGGCATTCTGAGATTGTACTTGAGTGAGCTCAAGTTATGTGTTGTGTGTTGGAGGAAATCCCTCCAATCTTCATCTTCTTGTTCTGCCTTGTGAGGCTAAGGTTTCCGCTGGTATGTCATTCGTTCATCTTTCATTTCTGTACTTTGTCTCAAACTTCTTGGTATTTGAGATAGTAACTATTGGGCGTTCATTCTTGTTAGTTGGGCAGTAATCATCATCTCAACATGTCCTTTGGTAGATAGGCACCTTGAGGTGACTGTCAGGCACTCGGCCTTGCATGCGTTTTATCCTGGGCAGTACCGGAGAGAGTCATGGTTCATTCTCACTATTGTGAGTCGTCCCCTTTGTTTGAGTTCCCATTCGGAGTCGGCCTGGGTTGTAGTGCCTGAAGTTCCTGTAACTGTTAAGGAGTGTGCTCTCCTTTCACCCACTCAGGGGTTTCTTGAGTCCCACACTGGTCGTCTCCAGCGTGTTGGCCTCTCCTCTTTGCCCGTGATCAGCTGATCACCCATCTGTGGGCTTGTCTCGTACCCCAGGACAACCTTGTTCACCTCTAGGGTTCCTATGTTAGCATGCACTTGTCCCAGATCGCCCCTCAGCGACCTCTAGGGCACCGTCATCTTGAATTTCAGTACTCACCCCAGGTCGCCCCTCGGCGGCCTATAGGGTTTCGCTCTTTGAAACTCATGCTCTCCCCAGGACGCCCCTCGGCGACCTCTAGGGTGCTTCTCTGATCTTCTTGCATCTCCATGGCACCATCCTCTTCTCCTCTGCAGGCGTCTCTTGTCGATGGCTCCTCCGATCTTCTCCATGGCACCATCCTCTTCCTCGCTGGTGGGTATTCCTCGTTGATGTCCTCCGGTGAATCTCTCGATCTTCTCTTCTTTAGGTCTCTGTCATCCCTCTCTGCCACCTTTTCAAAGGGGCGTATGACCCTTTACCAATTCCGTTTCAACTCCCAACAGACCTCTTAATTCTCCCCACACCTTGGATGTATTGAGACCACACACTTACTACACATGAGACAGGGTTAACCAGAACATATTTTTATTTTGAACACAGGCAAGGAAACATGAACATCAACATTAGTAACAGCACACACATGCAAGCAAGCGGCAGAGTTAGATTCCTACATGCCCTTCAGAGAATCCTCCAGGAGGCTTTCCCCCCACCGCATATACATTTTCAGTTTCTCGAGGCCGGCACAAACGAACTTGCCCTCAGGCAGTATCAGGGGGATGGGGACAGGACACTGTTTCTCCTTGATCTTCCCCTCATTCCTCAGCTGCTCAGCCATGCCCACCATTCTCCTCGTTGCCAGGTTCATGGCCCTCTGAATATCCCAGTTTTCACTTCTGTCTATGGGGATTACTTTAACGAGAAGTGCCGACCACTCTAGGTGTATGATCATGTGGCATTTGTCCTCGGGCACGACTGCCGAGAGCCCCCCGTCCCTGGGGTACACCACTTCCTGGTCTTCTATGTAGCCGTTGATCGTCCACAGTGCCGCTTCGACCCTCCATCTCAGTCGCTGCGGCACTCTATCTGGGATTTTGACCCCCTTCACCTCGTCGGCTGATTGCCTCCGCCTCGCCGCACCCGGGTTCATCAAACGTCTGTCCCCGTACCTTCGTCGAATTGGCGCCATTCTCTAGTCTGCGAAAGCAAGCAATCATTCATACAGGGTTGGCAGGGTAGCTAGCAGGGATACATTCATGTCAGCAGCGTAAAGCGCACACAGGCCAGGCAAAGTATGAGTCGTGCTACTTTGCAAGTGTTGTATCATTCTTTATTGGGACAAATGACACGTAGGGGTTTTGGGAGTTAGTTTTATTGCTCTCCCAGGGCTTTGACTTGGCTCCCCCATCGTGTCCAGGCTAGGCCAGGTCCAATTTGAAGTTCCATTGTAGGCTCTGCAGTGCTGCTCAGGCTGACTGGGTATCTCGGCCTCGCTCATTGGGATTACCGTTAGAGACAGACTCACTGGCGGGGGAACCGTCCACCCGAACACCGACTATGTCGGCCGGTGGGGGCCCCCCAAGGCGAGTTTTGTTTACCAATCGGTCAGCTCGACCATGACCATAGGGGTGCATTTTCTTTTGATGGCCCTACGAGGCTTCTCAGACAGGCGGGGCTACTCGGTCTCACTCTCCAGGACTAGAGCTAGAGGAGGACTTGCAGGCGGGGGAACCGTCCACCCGAACTCCGACAAGGTCGGCTGGCGGGGGCCCCCCAAGGCAAGTTTGCTTACCAGTCGGTCAGCGGGGATTTATGTTTGGCCTTCCCCGAGGCCCATTGTCCGAGCAGTTTGTTACACTTTGTTTGGGCGGGTGTTAACCTCGACCGCCTCATGCACCACTTTCAAGCCTTTTCCACTTGTCTTCCAAGGCTCCACTTTTGCGAGGTTGTCATCAGAGAGCTAGATTCAGGTAGGTTCAGGGAGCCCAGGTTTTCGCAGCTCGCCGGGGCCAGATAGTAGGGTGTTTTGCAGAAAGCGGGACCGTCTCATTTCCCCTTTATCGCTCTTCTGTGTGCCCATGATCGAGGTGAGCGGCCAGGACCGCTCGCGACCGCACCCCCTCGACCATCTTGCGTCACTACCTCATTTGCCCTTCAGCCAGCATCCTTCTTTGCACTTTACGGCCTGTCACGTTCCTACTTCGTGTTGGGGTTGAGCTCCACGCCAATCCGGCCGAAAAGATTGAGCCCAGCCCCGCTTCGCACCCCAGCCCGACCGACCCAGCCCTTAGAGCCAATCCTTATCCCGAAGTTACGGATCTGACTTGCCGACTTCCCTTACCCACCTTCGTCTAACATGCCAGAGGCTGTTCACCTTGGAGACCTGCTGCGGATATGGGTACGGCCTGGCGCGAGATTTACACCTTCTCCCCCGGATTTTCAAGGGCCAGCGAGAGCTCACCGGACGCCGCCGGAACCGCGACGCTTTCCAGGGCATGATAGGAGTAGTGATATTTCACCGGCGGCTGAAGCCTTCCACTTATTCTATACCTCTCATGTCTGTTCACAGTGCCAGACTAGAGTCAAGCTCAACAGGGTCTTCTGTCCCCGCTGATTCTGGCAAGGCCGTTCCCTTGGCTGTGGTTTCGCTAGCAGCTAGTAGGTAGGGACAGTGGGAATCTCGTTCATCCATTCATGTGCGTCACTAATTAGATGATGAGGCATTTGGCTACCTTAAGAGAGTGATAGTTACTCTGGCCGTTTACCCGCACTTTATTCAATTTCTTCACTTTGACATTTAAAGAACTGGGCAGAAATCACATTCCTCTGGTCCCCACCAGTTCTAAGTCAGCTGCGAGGCACCAGCCGAGGCGACGTGCTGGGACCGCATCATTACTGGGATAACTGCTTGTACTAGGGTTGCATTTTTTGTCAGGCGAAGGTGTGTTGCTTGACGAGGCGAGGATGTTGCTCCACTTTCTGCGGTCCCCGAGTTTCGGTTGCCAATAGCTGTGAAGATACGTTTTGCATTTGTGTCCACTTATGGCCATAATCTATGTGGTTGCAAGACCTGCATCTGACAGTTTCTGAACCATGGTACTGCGGAGGCAGTGGTTAGTGTATCTCTGCTGCTTTCCTGCTTGGTGGCATAATCTGGTCAACATTGTGGTGAGCTGATTTATGCCCATTGGCTCTCGCGTATACCTGCAACACGGCAAATTAGATTTTTAGTAGCTATCCTAATCTAGCAATCACCTTAATATGCACTATGCCTGATTTACTTACCAAACATTGTCGACGCCGATGCTAACGTTTCTTCTTGGGTGAAGATAAAAGGCTGGTGCGTCCGAGGGCAAGTAGGAGAGATATTTCTCTAAAGATGAAACAGGGCAGAGAGGATCTCCAAGCTGTTCAAACATGTGCTTTTTTCATTCTTCGCCTGTGGGTCATTGTGATTCATTGTGTTCATTGAAGGTCAGTGTTGCATACTTTAGTCCATTTTCGTCTCTTTTGGTGGTGAATGACGTGGGTTTGAGCTGCCTGTTGCCCTCATTTCCCCTGCGCACAAAGTGAAGTTGAACGTCAAACCATACTTTGTTTACTAGTCCCTCCGGTGTGTTGGGATCCAGTGCTTTCTTGATAGCTTTGAAATCATCTTCTGATATCGATGTGTGATGGACTGTCATATCGAGTCCCTTTTTTGTCAGCGTTTTTACAACGCCAGTGAATACATTGTTGCATGTAAACTCAGTGTCTTTGAGGAGACACCAGGAGAGGCTGAGCGGTGGGTCGTTAATGTATCGGTTGAGACCTGCATGGAGGCCTATATAGCTGCTCAGTCCGTACCATTCGCCTTTACTGTTTCTGACAGTGGCATAGAAATCTCGTAAAACGCCATTGACTTGCTCTTTTGACGAGGTCTGAAAGTCGATAACCACACCTTTATCCTTGCACCAGTCTTCAAAGCATTTCACTGGCCGTTTTGTTTGCTTGACGGTGTTGTGTTCATTATGGTCTTTTTCCAGCTGGTCAACCTCCTCTTTACGTACCTCGTTTAACGTTAACAGGCTTCTTTTCTGGAGATAATGCAGGCACTGCTCAATCCACTCGTCCATAGATAAGCCACCCCAGATGTCAAAGTTAACCTTAAATGTTTCCATTTCCGTGCCTAGTAGTTGTCGTATAA
This sequence comes from Poromitra crassiceps, assembly GCF_964638095.1. Taxonomy (NCBI): domain Eukaryota; kingdom Metazoa; phylum Chordata; class Actinopteri; order Beryciformes; family Melamphaidae; genus Poromitra; species Poromitra crassiceps. The sequence goes on from NC_139642.1 coordinate 3,367,955, forward strand.
TTATGTCACTAGCAGGAGACAACAGTCAACACGAGCGCAAGGCACTCTGGGTATTGTATTGCGGAGTTCCTGTTTGCGAGGCTTGGACGCAAGCTAGCTTTATTTTCTCCAAAGTGGTGAGGCTCCAAGGTTACCAAGTATGGCAATATGAAAAGTATTATTATTATTATTATTATTATTTTTTATCATTATTTAAATGTCTTAAATCGCTGTTTAAAAAATGCGGTGAGAAAAAAATTAGATGACCTGTTTGACACTGAGCCCCTCTTGCCTGTCCCAATTTGGCCCCTGGCTCAGGTCCAAACAGCTTGCCTAATTTTCTTCACACAGTGAGTAGTGTCTCTAACCGTGGTATATTGACTGTGGTTTATGCTCATTATACCACAGCTGTGAGTCAATCAGATTGCTCGATTTGAGAGAACTGTTTTATAATTTATGTTATACCATGGTCTGGGTGAATACCCGTTTCTGATTGGCCGGCAGATGTGCATTAAAACCGTATAAGTCTAATCACATATAAATTCATAAGCTGCCCAACCTGCACAGCTGTTTAATTAACATAGCCTACTGTAAACAAACAGCACGCACACAGCTGTCAAAGCCTTAAGTGTTGCAACTGAGTTAGCTTGAGAAACAAACGACAATGTCCGATTTTAAGATTAATTTCAATATATTTGGACAGTACAAAGATTTTGAAGCATGGGATGCAGCGATGGATGCAGCAGAGGAAAAAGAAATTGAGAAGAAAATGACAAACGGAAAACGGGATAAGGAACTGACACCCACGGAGCTCAAACTGATAGAGGAAGAAGGATGAAATTAACACAAAAAAGTCAACTGGGCAGTCAATATCCTGACAGACTTTCTCCACCAAAAACAAGCTGGCAGTGTGGCAAGTTTAATGTGCATCTGAGCTGGTATCAACCGCCATGTATCACAGTTCAATATAATAAGTGACCCAGAGTTCAAATCAAGCAATGCTGTCTTTAAAGCCATGTTGAAATGCTACAGGAAAAGCGGCAAAGACACCAGTGGCCATCATCCTCGTATAACTGAGTCTGACCTCTGGGGTCTCATAATCAAACCTTGCATAGAATCCCTACGAAGGATTCCTAGGACTGTGTCGAAAATAATGACTAACCTATCAGTGACGGCACACCTGCATGCAATTCCCCGTTACCAGCAGCTGCCACAGTGATTAAACATGGGGACCTGACCCATATCCCGTCCCCTGCATGCTCAAATCCAACCAATGGTCAATGCAAATCAACACATGAATTTACAGCAGATATATTCTCGCGACCATCGGGCAGGAGTACTGACGGTACTCCTTTCGGAGGCCCTGGCAAACGAGTCGGTAGCTCTTTTAAGTCCAACTGGGAAGTATGTCTATGAACTTGCGGGCTGTGCTCGCGGTGGTCTTCCAGACCAGCCAGAGCTTCTCGCGCGTAGTGGCTTGCTCCACGGTTAGTCGGGTAAAAGCGTTCCGTCCTTGGCGAAGGACTCGATCTGTCGGTCGCGAATGTCCCTCCCCCCCCCCCCCAAATCCAGAAAGGGGGGGGGGGCGTCACCTCGACCATGGCAACGTCCTTCCTCCCGTCCCGGGGGCGGGGAGGAGTCGATGTAGCGATCATCACGGCGCTGCCCCCCTTCGCACTTGGGCGCCGATGAGGGGTCCCCACGATGATGCTCGTCATGGGGTGGTCGCCCCCTCTGTGGCCCGCATTTTTTTTTTTTACAGTGCACCTGAACGCAACATGCAAGATACCTGCTGAATAAGTGTCCAAATGTTCATGTCATTCTGGCCAATACTCCACTTCTGTTATAACATTTCAGTCTGGAATATGGAATATCTTTCAATAATCTTTATGACTAAAAGGTTAAAAGTAATCTCATGTGTAAGAAATGACTGCTCTACATTGAAGTAAAAATGTAAATAATTAACTTGTTGGTTTTGGATTTATTTAGCTTCAAGACTGCATTTTTGTTCGTGAGACCCTCAACACTGGCTTTGAGAATCCCGGGCCACTTACTGATACTTATGCTTAAATTAACCCACTCATATTCTGGTTTATTTCAAGAAAAACATTTTGGCTAGTGGATATTCTAATTGGCTGGTAACTTTAAAATCAAGCAGCCATATTGGCAGGTGGTCAAACTTGAACGACCGCAACGCGGACTTATGCCTCCCCCATTAGTTCATTCTTGACTCCAAATCGCCATTTGAGGCAAATTGGAAGAAATTCCGTCAAGGCGCTCCTGAGATGTTGCGTTACAGAGCTTGGAAATTGGGTGTGTGAGGTCACAGTGACCTTGAACTTTGACCACCAAAATGTAATCAGTCCATCCTTGAGTCCAAGTGGACGTTTGAGGCAAATTCGCAGAAATTCCATCAAGACATTCCTGAGATATCGCGTTAATAAGCTTGAAAATGGCATTCGAGAGGTCAGTGACCTTGACCTTTGACCTTTGATCACCAAAATGAAATCAGTTCATCCTTGCGTCCAAGTCGATGTTTGAGCCAAATCAGAAGAAATTCTATCAAGCTGTTTCTTGAGATATTGCGTTAACGAACTTGGGAATGGCGTTCGTGAGGTCACAGTGACCTTGAAGTTTGACCACCAAAATGTAATCAGTTCATCCTTGAGGCCAAGTTAATGTTTGAGGCAAATTTGATTAAATTCCGTCAAGGCGTTCCTGAGATATGGCGTTAACAAGCTTGAAAATGGCGTTGGAGAGCTCACAGTGACCTTGACCTTTGATCACCAAAATGTAATCCGTTCATCCTTGCACCCAAGTCGACGTTTGAGCCAAATTGGCAGAAATTCCATCAAGCCGTTCTTCAGATATCGCTTTAACAAACTTGGGAATGGCATTCTTGAGGTCACAGTGACCTTGACCTTTGAGCACGAAAATCTAATCAGTTCATCATTGAGTGCAAGTCGATGTTTGAGGCAAATTTGATGAAACTCCGTCAAGGCATTCCTGAGATATTGCGTTAACAAGCTTGAAAATGGCGTTCCTGACCTTGACCTTTGACCACCAAAATCTAATCAGTTCATGCTTGAGTCCAAGTCGATGTTTGAGGCAAATGTAAAAAATATGTTATGTTTAATATACATAAAAGCAAGAGGTACTTATGTGCTCAGTTACGATGTGGTATCCTGCCTTTACATATTGAAACAGGCAGATACAGAGGGACGGTGGAGGAGGATAGGATTTGTGAATATTGTGAGTTGAAGGAAGTGGAGAATGAATTTAATTTAATTTTGTATTGTCCATTGTATCATGACTTACGAGAGATACTATTTTAAAAAGTTCACTCCCCTGAGCTAAACGTGTTAGATTTTGAAGAAGGTGCCATACTTGAATTTATTTTTGACAACATCTTTGCTTTTTCCGAATATATTTCACATGCGTGGGATAGGAAGAAAAAGATGACATATGATAGATAATTCATATATTTTACTTACTACATATTGTAGTTAAATCTGTGTTTTGCTGTCCATGCTGTGTGTGCTGTGTGTGTTTGTATTGTTTATGCACCGGAATCGATATGGTAATTACTGATCCCATGTGGGATGGGTCATGTAACTTGTCCTGACACGTAAATAAAACTTTCATTCATTCACAGTGACCTTGGCCTTTGACATTTGACCACCAAAATCTAATCAGTTCATCCTTGAGTCCAAGTGGATGTTTAAGGCAAATATGATGAAATTCCGTCAAGGCATTCCTGAGATATCACGTTAACAAGCTTGAAAATGGCGTTCGAGAGGTCACAGTGACCTTGACCTTTGACCACCAAAATCTAATCAGATCATCCTTGAGCCTAAGTGGATGTTTAAGGCAAATTTGATTAAATTCTGTGAAGGCGTTCCTCAGATATCACGTTAACAAGCTTGAAAATGGCGTTTGAGAGGTCACAGTGACCTTGACCTTTGACCACCAAAATCTAATCAGATCATCCTTGAGCCTAAATGGATGTTTAAGGCCCATTTGATGAAATTCCGTCAAGGCGTTCCTCAGATATCGCGTTAACAAACATCGGACGGACGGACGGACGGACGGACGGACGGACGGACATATGTACGGACGGACAACCCGGATCCATAATGCCTCCGGCCTGGCTATCGCCAGCGGCGGAGGCATAAAAAGTTAATTTCAAGCCCTGCAGGGAGAGCAAGTGGTGACATAGGAGTGAGTGAGATCGGATCAAATATTGGTGTTTAAGACTGAATGACATCACAACTGTTCATTTAAAATGAGTTATTCCTCTAAACCTGACTTCAAATGCCCCAAAGGACAAAGGGTCTCCTCTATCAATCCTGGCGTAGAATCCCTACTAAAACCATGACTAACCTGTCCAGTGACTATCTACTCGATCCAATCCGTGTTTCACCACCCAGTATCGTCTTGTAAAGGTATCCCACACAGACCTATAGATGTAAAAAACAAAACTGTTTAAAAGTAAACAAGACAACTTACGCAAATAATCTATGCAAACCCTGACCCATATTTAAGTCCAGCGCCCCGAGTTCCTTAGTGGTGAAGACTGAGAAGTGCACACATACGCACCTTATCCCACACAAATTATTTCCAATCCCGAAATGCCTGACCGGCTGCAGTCCAATTAAAGTGTGCGGTCTCCCTTTGTTGTGACCAGCGGAGATAATGGTTGGTAACTTATTTGCAGTGAATGCTTGGGAAAAGTATTTTGTTCGCAAAATTTTTTTGAATGATCACTCCTGTATCAATAAAGTCTGTTTTTCCTCAAGTCATTGGACATGTTTAGAATGTTGGAACAAGCATAGTCTACCAGCCAACACAATCTCTCTGATTAATTATTTCAATCCATGTGGTAATGGCCATGTGGCTGTTAATGGTCATTTACGGTATTTATTTATTTCTATATGAATAGTTCATTTGCAAAAACAGATTTAAAGCCATTCTTAAAATTAGCCAAATAGACAACACATGCTGATATTCCATATAGCATATCAAAGTGAAAATCATTAGGTGAAAGTTGTAGGCCTAATTATGATCTGCAATAAGATGAAATATTAAAAGATAAAATGCTTATGATATAAATGTATATAGGCCCAATAAGAGGCATAAGAGAAACAAACCATTAATAGGCTATATTGCTTTGTCCTACTTTTCCTGACTTACAGTATATGGAGATGCTGCTTTATCTTCAAAATAATCATGTCAATCTACAATAGGCTATCGAAAAAACATGTCAGAGGTGTCGGAGGCGATGCGAGTGAGCTGCCAAAAATGTACATTCACACTTCAAGTTTTATACTCTTTGATTGAATGGTGATAAGAACATAGCCTAATTGACACACATAATTAGTGAGTGCAGACAGAGAATTTTTAATGGCAGAAATCAGTAACGACAGAATCCATGGTTACGGTAATCACAGACAGCATTTGGCAGTGAGAGGAGGGGGGAGAGGCACACCGCTGACTGAAGTGAATAGGCCTTGATTAATAGGCTACATGATGTTTCAGGTGCAATATTATAATACACATGACATGACAGTATCATGTTGCAAAGGTTACCCTCAGGCTCTTCTAAATTTCGTGTTAACACTACAGTTGGAAGAGCCCTCTCATCGACCATAGGATTTTCATTAGAGAATCTGTGTTGGGCATTAAACTCACCTTATTTCTGCACTTTGAAGTCACAGGTAGGGTCGGGTGGGGCAAACTAATTATATCGGAAGCCTAGTTGCCGAAAAAAAAGTGAGCGGTGGTGGTCTGTCTAAATGCATCATATAATGTATGTACAAGACAAAATGATGCCAGTGCGCTGTGTGTGTGTGTGTGTGTGTGTGTGTGTGTGTGTGTGTGTGTGTGTGTGCGTGTGCGTGTGCGTGTGTGTGCATGCGTCTGGACTCTGTTTCCAGGCAACTTGGTGATTCACGTCAAACTTTGTCTTAACACGTTCACTGCCAACGACGAGTTGAGACGTCAAAAAAAAAAAAAAAAATTTTTGACGGTGGTACGTGGATCAATGCCCCCCACGTCTCCTATAAAAATATTGGAGCTACCGAACGTGTACAACCCATTCCACCGACCCACTAAGTGGTGACAGTGCTCTCCATTCTAGAGGAAGGCAAGCAAAAAGCAGTGTGAGGAAGCCATTCTCATGAAAATGGATTGGCGAAAACGCTTTCGCGCTTGGGAGCTGGCGGTGGGGTTTTGCAAATTTGCATAATAGATTACGGGTGGAACACACTTTGAAACACTCAGCATAAATAAGACCAGAATCGCAAAAGCTTCATCAAAGCTCTCAGAACCCCGCCACGGGGTTCTGAGAGCTTTGATGAAGCTGCTGTGCTGCCAGCAGACAGGCACAGCAGCAGCAAAGCAGTGAGCCTGGTGACGCGAGGTTACAGCAGCAACAGAAACGAGCTTGTGACACGCCCGCTGCAGCCAAGAAGAACACACACGGAGGGAGGAGTTTGAAGGAGAGGGGTGTTTCCTGCTGTTATGGAGGAAATTACTGTTCAAAACTATTGTTTAGATGTCTGATGCCCCCAGTTGCTTCCTGGCGAAGATAAGTCACTGAGAAGTGCACATACGAACCTTATCGAGGTCCGGGCACTAGTCCGACCCTGCCACGACCTCCTGCTAGTCCGACCTCCCACTAGTCCGACCTACACTGCTGTCTGCTGTTGCTGTCCATCCGACCTACACTGCTGTCGCTGTCCATCGGCGGTGGTGCTGAAATGTAGGTGTAAATGTCCAATCTCTGGATTGCGGCCATAAATTTCGGCTGTGTCAACCAAGCTTCAATCACATGTAAATCAATGCCTGATGGGAAGCTAGGAAGATCATTGCTAGGAAGATTATTGCTGACCCCTCTCATGTCTTGTATTCAGAATACGAACTGCTTCCATCTGGCAGGCGTTACAGAGTCCCAATCAAGAACAAAAAAAGACACCTCAACATATACAAATACTCTTTCATCCCCATATCAGTCAGTCTCCTAAACTCAGGTCATAGGTAATGTATTGTTGATTGTACTGTAAATTATTGATGTTTGCACTTTGGTTGTGTGTTTGCACATGTCGGCACTGGTGTGCTATGCACTATTGTTTTTTGTTGTTGTTTTTGTTATGGCACTGTGTACCTATGTGGCAGCCTGTATGTCCAAGACAAATTTCCCTCGGGACAAATTAAAATAATCTTGAATCTTGAATCTTGAAGCGCACACAAAGAGCCACAGACAATTCTGTTTAGGCCTGTTTCGCACAACACACGCACGCGCACACACACACACACACACGGTAGGCTATTTCATGGCATAAACATCTTCAATCATGTTGAATTTGCTGCATGGAATTCTTGCTTGTTTTTAAGCACACACTCGTCATCTCAGGCTATTTTCTATAGCCTATCTATCTGATGATGTCCATTTTACTGCATGCATGCACACCCGAAAACATGGTTTGGACATAACACATGATGATGACTGGTGAACGTCTAAAATTGGACTCATTATCTGCCTATAATATAAGCAATAACAGTGCCAGTGTTTCATTACGCAGATCACAGCATTATGCAATGCTGTATTGCCACATGGAGAGAGGCAGAATTCATTCATTTTTAATCTTTCTGAGGTCAATTTACCATGGCTTTACCACTGCGATTTCTTTGTTTTATTGCTGCCTTATTCTATATAATTCAATTCAATTAAATTCTTTATTTCAGACCCAGGGAGATCCATATCACATAGAAAAAGTAAAAAACAGCACAGTACAAAATAAGAAAATAACAAAAGGGAAGCAAGCAAGGCCTTCCACAATGTTCAATGCCTAACATACAGACATGTTCGCCAATGGTTCCACAGTTTGGAAAAGAATCTGACAGAACTGCGTACAGGGTTAGTCAGGACAGCAATGAGGTCATTTTCTGACACAGATGCCCTACACATACATTTATACATCAGATTCCGCAGGACAGCAGAGCAGGTAGGTACTCCAATACTAACAAACATATGACTCGCGCTAGAGCTTCTTGAAGCTCTCAACAACAGCCTCATGCTGTCATTATAAGCCACTGTGAGCTTTCTGATGCTGCTTTGTTTAACACGACACCACAGGTGGGCAGTATACAACTGTGTACAGTATGCTTTAAAAAGTGAGATCTTCACCGGTACAGAGCACATGCTGAACTTGCGACACAGCATGTTCGCTTGAGCATACAGCTTCTGACGCTGTCTATAGATGTCCTTGTCATCAGACAGGTCATCTGAGATAATATGACCCAGATATGTGATCTCACTGCACACACTGAGTGCAGTGCCAGCAAGATAGAAGTCAGGAAAGGTTGAATGTCTGTCTTCTCTACTTCTGACAATTATGATCTTACTCTTTTTAGCATTATATATTATATCAAAATCAGCACCATACTGTGAACATATTCTCAGAAGCTGTTGGAGACCAGCACTATATGGGCTAAGGATGACCAGGTCATCTGCATACATAAGGTGGTTGACTAAAAAGTCACCAACCCTACAACCTGTACCACATGCATTTAAGAACAAAGATAAGTCATTCATATACAAATTAAAGAGTGCAGGAGACAGAATTCCACCCTGGCGAACAGAGTTGGACACATGGAAGGGAGCAGATGTCACTTTTCCCCATTTCACTCTCATTGTCTGATGCGCACACCAATACACCAGTATTCTAACAAAAAAACTAGGAACCCCACTTTTACTTAATTTTACAAATAATTTCTCGTGATTGATATGATCAAATGCTTTTGAAGCATCAATAAAACACATGGACATTGTAGAGTTTTGCCTATTATATCTATTTACAATTTCCTTGAGTGCAAAAATACATAAATCCGTGCCAAGCTTTCGTTTAAAACCAAATTGGTTGTCAGTAGACAGGATGAGTTGGATTTGAGTATGCAGGGGACGGGATATGGGGCAGATCGCGTGCGTAATCACTGTGGCAGCTGCTGGTAACAGGGAATTGCTTTCAGGTGTGCGCGCCATCACTGATAGGTTAGTCATTCTTTTCAACACAGTCCTAGGAATCCTTAGTAGGGATTCTATGCAAGGTTTGATAGGTGAGACCCCAGGTCAGACTCAGTTATACTAGGATGATGGCCACTGGTGTCTTTGCCGATTTTCCTGTAGCATTTCAACATGGCTTTAAAGACAGCATTGCTTGATTTGAACTCTGGGTCACTTATTATATTGAACTGTGATACATGGCAGTTGATACCAGCTCAGATGCACATTAAACTTGCCACACTGCCAGCTTGTTTTTGGTGGAGAAAGTCTGTCAGGATACTGACTGCCCAGTTGACTTTTTTGTGTTAATTTCCTTCTCTTCCTCTATCACTTTCAATTTAATTCAATTCAATTCAATTCAAAAAACTTTATTAGTCCCGCAAGGGGCAATTTAAGGCATGAATACTGCAAACAAGCTGTACTTTGTACACAATACAAAAAACAAGACAATAAATACAATAAATGACACTGATAAAGCAAGATCCATGATTACAATGTATCCAACACCACAAAGGAATATAGGCGTCAGATCAATACAAATTAAATTCAGTCAATACAATCCAAGTGCATATTAGACTTGTTCAAGGGTTCAAATCAAAAGGTCAAGGTGCAGACTTAGTCTAGATAAACTGACCATTTCTTGTACTGTGGCTGTTCACCAGTCGAATGGCCTCTGGAACAAAACCAAACTTCCTTCTGTTTGTTTTGCAGGCAGGCTGTCTAAAGCGCTTTCCTGATGGCATTAAGTCAAAACAGACATGAAGGACATGTGTGGAGTCATTGATTATCTTGTGCGCTTTCTTGAGCACTTGTGCACTGTACTAGGGATCTTTGTGTTTTGCCTATAATTTTAGAGCTAAGGTTGACAACACCTTGCAGTCTGTTCTTGTCTTTTTGACAGAGGGATGAGAACCAGCAGATAAATGAAAATGTTAAAATACTTTCAATAAAGGAAGAATAAAACGTGGCCAGAATTCTCTGGTCGACTCCAAAGGAGTTTAGTTTACGAAGACAGTACAGACGCTGATGAGCCTTTTTTACAACAATATCTGTATTGTCACTGAATCTCAGTTTGTCATCAAACACAGTTCCCAGATATTTATAGTTCTGGACAATTTCCACATCAGCTCCGTGGATGGTTGTTGGAGCGATGTCTATGTGTTTTGGTGAAATTACCATTTCTTTGGTTTTGGTTTTGAGCTCCGTGGGTGTCAGTTCCTTATCCCGTTTTCCGTTTGTCTATTTCTTCTCACTTTCTTTTTCCTCTGCTGCATCCATCGCTGCATCCCATGCTTCAAAATCTTTGTACTGTCCAAATATATTGAAATTAATCTTAAAATCGGACATTGTTGCTGTATTCTTCTACATGGACGTTTGTTTCTCAAGCTAACTCAGTTGCAACACTTAAAGGAGAATTTCGGTTTTTTACACCACGGTCCTCATTTCCAGCTTAACACGTTCATTGCCAACGACGTGTAAACACGTTTTCAGAATCCAGCTGTTGACTGCCAGCGACGTGTTAACACGTCGTTGGCATCGATTTTTTTTTTTTGACGGTGGGTTGTGCATCTAACCCTTTTACATCTCTTATATAAGTATTGGACGTGTACAACGTGTACAACCCATTCCACCGACCCACTAAGTGGCGACAAGGAAGTAGGAAGGCAAGCAAAAAGCAGTGTGATCCATTTCCATTCTCATGAAAATGGATGGCGGAGGCGCTTTCGTTTTCGCGCTGATTGCTGGCGGTGCGGGATTGCAAACTTGCATGGTGGATTGCGGATGGAGCACACTTTGAGGCACGCAGCGTAAATATGACCAGAGTCGCAGGGGCTTCATCGGAGCTCTCGGCCAGGGCTCCGGGAGGCGGGCGAGTCCAGCCGGGCTTCCTCGGGGAGCGGCCACGCAGACAGGCACAGCCAGGCACAGCGGCAGCGGGGCAGTCAGACTGGTGACAAGCTTGTGGTGCAGCAGGCCATGTTGCCTTGCAAAATAGCACCAAATTGGAAACAGCCATAAAAGGCTTTTAGAATGGGATTTTCAACCCATTCTTTTTTGTTTCTTTTTCGCTCTAATTTAGAGTAATTTAATTTCTATTCAGAAATTTATTTGAGAGGTCGAGAGTATGAGAAAGTGCATTTGCACAGGTAGGAAAGTGCTTGTGACACGGCGCTGCAGCCAAGAAGAACGCCCACGGAGGGAGGAGTTGAGCAGAGGGGAGTTTCCTGCTGTTATGGAGGAAATTACTGTTCAAAACTATTGTTTAGGTCTTACTGATGCCAAAAATGAATGGTTAAAGTGACTGTTCTATCGAATTTCACAAAAAGCCGTTTATCTCTGAATATTTTTTCTGACGCTAAAACCATGCTGTATTCAATTGCTAATGCTTACATAACTACTAACTCTACAAACTAACTCTTTTAGACAGAGAAAGTACACATTCTATTAGTACTTTTGAGATATTGTATGTTCACAAACTCCAAGCAGAAAAGAATCCTCGGCTCTTGTAAAATGAGCCAGAATCCTCAAAAAACGGCTTGGCAGAAGCTACCTACAGCAAAAAAAAACGGCTGGCAGTCAATGTGTTAAAATATGATGTTTTACTCACCGAAATATGTTTGGCTTCATTCGGATGCCCACGGAAGATTTTGAGCTCTGAGTAGTCTCCTCAAACAGGCTATAACGAGAGCAGACGGGGCAAGGTGCTTGCGCTCTGTAAATGTCACTTTTTCTGTCACATCGCGGTTCATTATGGTTGTAAATATAATTATGAGAACATGAAATCGATATCTAACTAACCATCCTTTGCTGGCAGTCCCGACAGCCCACTCCGTTTGCTGTCCGGGTGTCCATCACATATAACATCTCCCACTGCTGTTTGTTGTTGTCGATATGTGGCATGATTCCACACGAGCGGTAATGAAATTGAAACGTCCAGTTGGAAATGAATAACTTAAGATTGAATAAATGTATTTCCATGCCAACATAATTGATAGGAATTTGCCTCGGTTCACTCTCAGACAAAGACAGTGCAGCAGCACACAATATACAAACAATAAACATAAAACACAAGAAAAAAAACATTGAAGAATAGTACCCAGCAGCATCAGATTCAGCAGAAAGTGCATAGTTTATATGTCAAACATAATGATTCAATGCAAGTTCAGATGTCTTATGGCTTGGAGGTAGGTGCTATCGCTGAAGCATGATGTTTTGCCCTTGATGCTTCTGTATCTCCTGCCTGATGGGAGGAGGTGAAAGAGGTAGTGTGCTGGATGAAAGCAGTGTGGTCTGATTTGATTAGCCTTCATGATTCTTGTGGAATAAAGTGATGTCAGTGAGGGGAGACTACAGCCGATGATTTTAGATGCTCGACGTACTACTCTTCCCAGCCGAGTCTTGGTCTGAGTGGTTGTGTGTCCAAACCAGAGATATCTGAGATTCATTACTTAAGCGGATAATAAACATAGAAGCCTGTCTTTGTTCACAGCCCACTCACCACCGCAAGGTGCAGGCTCAGAGTGGGGGCACGAGACCAGACAAACACAAGACAGGACAAACCTAGACGAAACAAGTCAAACAAGAAATAACAATTAACATAACAAATAAAAACATATAACATGTGCAAAAACATTGTGCATCTTTTTGGTATGTAATAAAGAACAAAATCATTTTTTAATGAATAATTTTATTGTGCTCCATTAAAACAAACTCTACCAGTCAATACAATACGATATTCAATACTACAGACAATTCAAACAAACGGTGCATTTAATAAAACAATTTGCATAAACAGTAGTGAAACTATATACAAAGAGTGGGAACACGAGACAAGACAAACCCAGATGAGACCAGTACAAATAAAAACATGCAAAAAGTGCAATAAACTTTCAAAAACACGCTAAAATCTATCTTTTTGGTATGCAGAAAAGAGAACAAGTGCAATTTTTCATCATTTTTTTAATTAAAGATTTTTTATGTGCTCAATACAAACATAAAAAATTCAAACATTAAACTGGAGATTTAATAAAACATTTTGCATTAACAGTAGTGAAAATATATACAAAGAGAGAAAGAGGTCTTGGATGAATGGGCTGTTTGGTAAAGACTTGGGCTCCGTGACGGCAGCTCCAAGTATTGTGCATACTGGTTTGTTGGGACTGTGTTATTTTTGGAGTTGTAGTACAACTCCCGAGGAGTAATGAGCAGTGTGTCCAGTAAAGACTTGTGCTCCGTGATGCGAGCTCCAAGTACTATGCACACTGCCTAGTTGGGACTTTCTGTCTTTCTTTTGGAGTTGTATTGCAGTTGGACGGGCTCGTTGGAGGATGGTGCAGATGTGCAAGATATTCAGCTGAGAGAGTTGTTCAAGGACAGGATAAATATACAGGTGGTCATATGTATACACACAAACATAGATATACACACAAACACATTAAACCAGTGATTCTCAACCTTTTCCATATCAAGGACCCCTAATTTAGTCCACATTGAAGCCACAGACACCCCCCCACCCCACCCCATTTAATGACATTTTTGTCTCAGATCCAAATCGGAAAATTTGGCCAGAATTCCATCTCTATCTGTATTGTAATTAGATAATTAGTTTTATTTTATTTTATTTAACCTTTATTTAACCAGGCAAGTCATTAAGAACATATTCTTATTTACAATGGCGACCTGGCAATAGACTACTTGCACAACTCCACTACTTCCTGAAATGAGTAGGGCATCTTGGTTTCCTGTCCTACACTATTGGATGAACTGATTAATGTCAGGTGTGCCTGACTGCAGCAGTCACAACAACAGTGATCAGGCACACCTGACATTAATCAGTTCATCCAATAGTGTAGGACAGGAAACCAAGATGCCCTACTCATTTCAGGAAGTAGTGGAGTTATGCAAGTAGTCAGTGAAACTATGATAAAAACAGTCATTGTTTTAACTCCTTGTCAATTAGCCTAAAAATCAATTTGCTGGGGACTCCCTGGAACTCCCTCAAGGACCCATGGTGGTCCCTGGACCCCACGTTGAGAACCACTGCATTAAACACACAACATACATAATATTTACACAATATTTACACAGTATTTACACGTAATAATATTTACACAATAGAACAACCCTCTCAGTTGATACCAGTGAGATGATACCAGCATGTACATGCTACTATTGGTGGTGAAAGTGGACGACCTTGGTTAATTGATGCCTAACAATGTCCTTTGTGAGCTTCTCTGTTTCCCGCCTTGCCAAATGGTGCATCCTGATTTTGCAGTACAAGGAGGATGCCATTTTCACCAAACCATGCACATGGTTGTCTTCCACAGTGGTTTCGAACATGTGGTTGTGCAGGTCAGGAAACAATGTCTTATCAGCACTGTAACATAGGACTTGATTGACAATGGCTGGTGTTAAGCCATGTCCCTGGGGGAGCTTGCCAGAGGTTGATCTCAAAACCCTTTGAAAGCAGCGTTCTGACTCTGTACAGATGGCAATTATCCCTTGTGACGGTTTTTGCAAACCTCCACGATTCTTCAAGATAAGTAAGGGATCCACGTTGGAATCAGAAGTCAGCGCTTCAGTGCAAGGCACACAGTTGTGTTTTTCCTTGAGCTTCTTTACCACAAAGCCAGCAATTTAGCTTATGGCCGCCTCCTTGTACTCAGGAAGAGTATCTCCATTTGGACAGAGTTGATAATCATGGTCAGAATGTGCATGCTCCACAGGCTTCAGGTCAAATCTACGTGCAGTGTTTACTGACGCAGGTGTTGCCTCCAACATGCTGGTATCATCTCGGAGGAGGCAATTCCCTGTTCCTGTCTTCACCTGTTGCTTCACCAGAAGACGTTTATATGCAGCTGTAAATTGTCTTGCAGTTGGATTGTTGTTGAATCCACCACGTGCTCGGACAGAGGAGAAGAAGAGCTCTAGGTGATCTTGGCTCAGCTTGTATGTGAGGAGGTATCTGCATTGGGCATTGGGCTTCTCTACTCTCGCCCTTGGACCGAGCGGACGCAATCTCCTCCCTCTCCTCCCTCTCCAGCCTGACTTCCCAGAGCCTGCTCCCTGCTCCCTGCAAAAAATCTTCTCCTTTCCGCTGTCTCTTCATAAACCCTGAGGAATTATGGAATTAATTAGCTGGTCTCTCAACGCAATTGACAAAATTATCTCCACTAAAAATGCTGGTCCAGGGGAGCCAAAGTGCCCAGACGGAACGTTTTCGGCCGGGTACGTGATGGATGGATGGAAGAAATGGCAGACTCTATGCCTTGCCATTTTGACCGTTGAGGACGTCGAAGATGTTTACCAATTCGGATTCATGATAGCTGGACATATGCTGATCGGTGTTGGCATCGCAGTCGTCTATCGCAAAATTTGCATGACAATGGGGAAAAATGAAAGCCCAAAGATAGCCATTCTCATAGCCATTCTCATGAACATGATAAACGAGCTGGCCCGTGTTGTGAACTCTCAGTCTAATGCGATCATAGACCGCATGAACTATCAGACTAATGCAATCACTGAACGCATATCAAAGGTGGATGGTGTGCTGGCAGACGTGATCAAAAAACTGGATGAGATTTGGAGACGGTGCAATAAGACAGGACTGAAGTGTTTTAAGTTGAAGAGACGAGCTCAGAGGGAAAGATTTGGATTATACTTTCCTCTCGGGTAATCAAATTATCCATCATTTTCTTTCGGACCCCCAGACTGCCTGATGGTGTATGAGAAATTCTCCCCGTTGAAGGGGCCGGTGGAAACGAGGAGCTAATCCCCCCACAGTTCACCCTTCACCTAAACAGCTGCAAGATATTGACATTGGATAAGGCCGTATGCTCGCTTACCACCCGAGAAGGAGGCTCCCACTATCTGGTTGTTTAGGCTCACAGCTCACAAGGACAATCTATGGACATTCCTGACCACACTCAAACTGACACACACACAGCACACAATCTATCCTCGCCCCATCCCCCCCCCCATGCCGGCCGGTCCATAATGCATAGCCCCCAGTCCTGTGTGAGCGAGCTTCTCCCCCCCCTCCCACTGCTAAACCCCCGTTCCCCGCAAACCCACTCCTTCCCGCCCCTAGTATTTCGTGTTTCTTTGTGTATGTTAAGTCCTTACATATAACAACAAATGTTTATGTATTGTATAATAGTCAAGTGTGCCATTATTCCTATTCAAATCTAGTAATAATGTTAAAAATAGTCTTAATTTGAGTATAGAAGGTGATATCCATTTGTGTGTTGTTTTTTTTGTCCCTCTGTTGTTTGTAGAGGACCGCAATGGAAATAAGCCAATGGTTTATTGTGTTTTTATCCTCGGTGATTGTCTGTGATTTCCCTGTATTGTTGACATTCACCCAATAAATCAATCAATCAATCAATCAAACCAGCTCATGGAAAAGATTTTGAGCGCTTCTTGAACTTGCAATGATGCCAACGACACATGTTTTTCTTCTCCAAGAATGCAATGGAATGCCTTTGTTGTCGTTAAGTTCCAAAAGGGACATCTCTGCTTTTAGCAGGATTACCTCTGCACATCCTTTGTTTGATGTCCTCATGGGTGCTTTGTATCCCTTTCCCAGGGGGTTCCTACTGTTGAGAACATCAAAAGCAGCATTGATGGTCCTGAGGAAGTCCACTGTCTCCTCACATCCTCTGAACTGTGGTAGATGGAGCTGTGTGTTGCAGTACTCCAGAGCATCCGCTACACTGCTGCTGAAAACTTGAGCTGCAAGTTTAACCTTCATCTTCTGTCTCTCCCAACGTATGTGTGCCATTTTGAGCTTGTTTCCAAGTCTCAGCCCTTCCGTCTCCTGCAGTTTGTTCAGCTCCTGGAGGTATTGCCACTTTATTGTTCCTCTTTCATTTTGAAAGGTACCTACTGCAGCCAACGCATTCCTGAGCAGCTTCAGCATGTGGCATACATCCAAAACCACGTGGACAAGTTGTGATGGATCTGTAGGATGTGGAAAGGAGGGCCTCATGTCATGGACATTCAAATCAGCTCCCAAGGCTCTCAACATGGAAAAATGGCATGATGGTCCATCGCATGTTAACTCATTGAGTGCCAGCCACTTTTGGAGAACGGAAGCTCCCAGTGCCAGAGAGTTCAGAGCGTTTTCAGTGATGTAAACACCGAACACGCACAAAGAACGAGGAGACTCTCTTCTATCATCTGCAAAAAAAAGTTTATTGATCCCATTTTCCGTTCTTTAGTTATGAGCCGGAGAAGATAGGCTGTTTTGAGCAAAAAGACAGGTTTCAAATTATAAGCTGAGATATTCAGCCTTTTGTGAAATGCAGCATTTCAAGCACATTCACTGACGCTAGCTAATATTTTCTGATGTAGTGACGTGGTGTAGTTCTGTGGAGCCTGCGTGCCCCACCCCCCTCTCCCCGCCTCAGCTGCAAACTCCTCCCCACACGCACCCAGTCTATTTTCGGAGCCTCCGTTTTTGCGCCGGGCGGCTCCCGGGCGGCTTCCAGCGTGACAAGGAAATGCCAAACGGGACTGCAGGGATAGGTTTGGCCCTTCGGCGTCGGGTGCTGCCTTTCTGGCGGGTAATCGTGTGGAGAAACTATATGCAGACAGACAGACAGAGGCAGAGGAGCTCAGTTGTGTGCGCGGATTGACTGATGTTCGCAGCCCGACGTCAGCTGCAGACAGAGCAATCTATATGGCTCTGGCTGCAGCATGCATCGGCTTCTCTTTGATCACAGCTTTTTGCTGCAGTTTTCCGGACCTTTCTGTAATCTGGAGAGCACTGTCGCCACCTAATGAGTCCGTAAAATAGGTTATACACCTTCAATAGCTCCCATATTTGTACAGGAGATGCCTGATGCTTTGATCCACGTCCCACCGTCAAAAAACGCAATTGACGACTTTAGTCGTCTTTGGCACTCTACGTTAATATTCGAATTGACGACTAAAGTCGTCATTGGCACTCAATGAGTTAAGGAGACTGTATGGACTCCAACATCGTGAAGTCGTTGAAGACATTCACTGATGATGTTTGCACGCTCTTCTCCAGTCAATCCATCAACGAGGAAGTAGGCCACAGGGATTTTCCAAGATTCATCGATGGCAACAACCATGAGGACCAAGGCTGGTGCTAAACTATCATCGACAGTGCCACAGCCAAGGTCCACATAGCCATGGAATTTCCCTGCAGAATATTCCACGTGCTTGCGTATGGCCATTTCATCCATCATGAGGGCACACAGGGTCTCCTTCCCATCCTTTTTCCTATCCTTCACATGAAACTCGAGAGCAGAAAAGGCATGTTTTGTGAATCCTGGATCTGCAGAGATGTTGCTGTACCAGGTCTGGATGGTGTCTGGGTGGCGCAAAATCAGGGAGAAACTCTTTCGCACATAAGCATAGGCTTTGGCGGAATAGAAGTGCAGAGTCATAGCAAATTATCACAATTCCTCTGACACTCTGGACTTTCTTCCTTGCTCCACTCTGGTGAGGATTTCCTTTGACACTCCACTAAAGGACAGGGCTGCCAAGTTTCAGCCACAGTTAGGAGTGAGATTTGCCGCAAATGCAAATGCAAAAAAAATGTTGCCCTTTTTTAGGGTAGATTTAGAGGGACATCTCAATTTAAATTAACATTAGGATTACTGTTGTGATGTAATTATTCAGTCTTCACCCCCATGCCAGCTGCTCTCCCTGCACTGTCAGCCTCCTCGTGCTCTCTCTCTGTCTTTACTCTCTTCTACTCCCTCATCTCCTGTCTCCCCTGAAGTCTCATTCTCTGTCTCTTCCACTATTTCATCCTCTGTGTCTTCTGGAGTCTCATTTTCCTCCGCTCTGTCATTTTCTGTCAGATCCTCCACTGTTTCCTCTGACCTGGCAAGTTTGGCAGGGGGTGGTTGGCCCTTCACTGCCCAGAATGACAGCAGATCTCTCTGCTGCTTCTTCTTCCCTGACATCTTTCAAACAGACAAAAATCCAAGTGTGCAGTTAATGTAAATCCCCTTAGCTCATAGTAAGTATCAATTAGCTCACACATGCGTGATGATCAGTGTTGGGAACGTTACTTTAAAAAAGTAATTAGTTATAGTTACTCACTACTTGTTCCAAAAAGTAACTGAGTTAGTAACTGAATTACTCTATAATAAAAGTAACTAGTTACCAGGGAAAGTAACTATTTGCGTTATCTCCACCTTGAAAATGCCAAATTTTCATGGATTGCTGCAAACCTGAGGGTACCCTCACGGGCCCCTCGGGCCGACCAAAACGGGCCGAGGCCGGGCTTGTTTTTTATTTATTTTTAATTAATAGGTCCGGGGTCGGGCCGTTTCAATAATTCAATTTAATAATGTTGTAATAGCGTACTCGCTTGATTTTACACAGCGGAGCACAGTCAGACAAAGAGGAGGCCTCCCATAGCCACACACAGACCCTGTCCGTCCATGTACAGCGAGCGGACAGCTCCCGAACACAGAGAGAGAGTCAGAGAGATAGACAGAGAGAGGCTGCGCAGGACGGCCGCGCGGCGACGCAGCACGCGGAACAGAGAGGGAGAGAGATGTGTCATTATATCGTAATATTGGCTTCGGGCCTCGCAACGGGCTGGATCGGGCACGGGTCTGCATGTCACGGGCCGGGGAGGGCTCGGGCCGAAATTTCAGCCCCGCGCAGCTCTCTACTCCGGACTCGCCATGTCTGCTGCTTCCTCGAATCTGTTTGGTGTGTCTGTGTATGTGTGTGTGTGTGTGTGTGTGTGTCGCCCGTGTCCTGACTCCTGGCTCGTGTGTAACACTGGCTCCGATTAGATTGGCTACCATGAAACACATGACTCTGCCTTAGCCAATCATAATCGTTTATCTCGTTATAACCCACCCGGTCTCCTCACTTGACAACACTAGTGTAGGCTACGGGTAGTTTACTCAATCATTTCATAGTAACGCACCGCATTTAGCGTTCAGTAACGATAACGGCGTTGTAACGACGGAAACAGTAATTAGTTAGATTACCCCGTTACTGAAAAAATAACGGCGTTACCTAACGCCGTTCTTTTAAACGGCGTTATTCCAAACACTGGTGATGATTTTAATGAACACTGCTTGTCACGGTTGTTTATTGTACCCACAGCAGCAATGTGCCATGCTGTTCACTTACCCCGCTAGCCGGGCGCTTCTCGCTCATACTGAGCACATTAGCGCCCGGCGAACGTCACGCATTTCCCATCAAACACTCTGCCATTTTCACGGGTATAAATGCCAGCTCCTACCTGAGTCTTCACGTGAAGTGAAGACGCTATCCGATACGCAACATCCTCTATTATATGGCTCTGGTTAGATGTAGGCAGGGGAGACTGATGATTTGTTAAAGTTAGGGTAAGAATATCGGTCAGCCAATCAGAGGCAGAATAGGGCGGGCTCACCCTGTGACAGACTCGAACTACGGCAAGCCGCAAGCAGCGAGTTATGGAAATATAAGAAGTGAGAGGGAAACATTTATGAGCGTGTGAAATAGCAAGTGTGGCGTGTGCGTGTGTGAAGAGGTTAAATTGCGTGACTCTCACTCTCAATGGGTGAGACTTGGCAGCTCTGAAAGGATGTCTCCAACATCTCTGCACAGCCAGTCGAAATGAGCGTTTTCTGCTTCAGCTCACTGATGACCACAGACAAACTGGACACTTTTCTTTTTAGCCGTCTGGACTTCTGCTGCTCCAATATCAACTTATTTTTGCAAGTATTCAGTTTGTCCGTTGACCGACGCTTCAGTGTTTTGGGAGATTCTTTGACTGCGTATCCGTGCTCACTATGGTAGGATGTTGCTGCATCTAAAATATCTTCTCCCTGTACTACATCCAAAATGTCTACCTCGCCTGAATCGGATATGACAGCTACATCATTGTGAGGCAGGAGTCCCTGCCTCACAAGGATGTTGCTGTCAACATCATCGGTGACCTCATCCTCAGCACTCTGTGCGTAAGTGTGATCACATGCAACTGTGCGTGCAGCATCACTTACCTCCATACCCACCATTTGTTCCTGGGATGTTGTTCCATCGACCAGCATAGGGGCACCAAAGTGGTTGAAGATGGTGGGGACAGCTGTTGATGTCAGGCGCTTCCTCCCACTAGGGTGACCAGATCCCCGCAAACCAAATGTGGGACAAACAGTATGTTTGTGTGAGACAATGTGGGATACGTTACCAATTCTGAGTAGGGCTACAACTAATGATTCTTTTCATTATTGATTAATGTATTATTTTAGACAAATCAATTAAGCGTTTGATCTATAAAATGTAACCAATGGTTAAAGACTGTGATATTCTCCCCCCCAACTCCCAATATGACATCCTCAAATGTCTTGTTTTGTCATGAACAACAGTCCCCAACCGAATGATCGTCTGTCATAGAAGACTAAAGACATCAGAAAGCCAGAACAAGAGAAAACTAGAGCCAATCAAAATGTGGAACATCATCTCAATATGTGTAACATGGAAAAAGGCATGACAATGCTGCGCTGGTCACCCTACCCGCTGATATGTTCAAAACACGCCTCTTCAAAATGGTTTTCACATATCCTGGAGTCACGAGTTGGCCTCCATCTTTTGCGCCTGACATTGTTGACCCAAAGATAAACATGAGAAACATGCAGTCCAACGTTTTTTATATTAATTATTTTCAGATGTATTTGTTTAGTTAGTTAAGTTCTTAGTTCCACACACCCCTGCAGTGACTATCTATTGTCTTTGATATTTCCAAAATAAATGAGTTGAATTCAAGTACTAAGTTGACATTGATATTTTGAATCCTCGTGAATTGAATTAAACAAGTTGCCTTTTTTTATGACTGGCAACTAGCCTACATGTAGGCTATAGTATGCCCTACATGTAGTAGCCTACATGTAGGGCATGATCCGATGTGGGCAACTGTTAAATGTTTGAATATTTCACATTTCTTGTGTAAGGTGCTATTTGTTCGACATTATAGGGCACAACAGTTCTTGGAATACCAGCTGTGACTATATTACTGCATGAAACTATAGTTTATTTCCTAACTGTAACTACAGTTAAGTTTCCAACACACTAATGCCACATAATAGTGATCATATATTGTGATGATAA
This sequence comes from Poromitra crassiceps, assembly GCF_964638095.1. Classification (NCBI taxonomy): domain Eukaryota; kingdom Metazoa; phylum Chordata; class Actinopteri; order Beryciformes; family Melamphaidae; genus Poromitra; species Poromitra crassiceps. The sequence continues at coordinate 3,390,093 of NC_139642.1, forward strand.
TGGCTTATTTTCTAATCATGCCACATTGAAAAAACAGTTTGGGCCAGGGAGATAAAATATGGGGGCAGCACACAAGGTCCTTCACCTGTTCTTGTGAAAAAAGGACTGATGTGGTCACGTTAATATAGGCTATTTCGGTTGTTCAGTAGCTTTTTTTTTACTCAAGCGCGCTTTGCAAAGCTTAGCGGCCTACTCACCACTAGGGATGCAACGGTATGATTTTTTGACGGTATGATAACCTTGGACAAAAATACCACGGTTTCACGGTATCGCGGTATTGCGGACCTTTATGTGGCATAAAAAATGCCAATGAACAGAAAAAATAAAGTCATGTTAATGTAACCTCCAACTGTAATGACAAGTACAAGTACAACAAGGACAAGTACAACTGGCAAGTATGTGTGTGCTTTGGTAATATAGTATGTAAACGATTTAGTTCATCTAATCAATTTGATGTAAAACTAAAACATAACAATCAAATACACGCTTCTCTTTTGTAATGGGTGAACACTGGACACAAATAATGATTGTTTCCTCACACATACACCCCCACTCTGTCTCACAGGAAACATACATACACAGCCCTGTCCCTGTCTCTCTCTCTCTCACTCACACACACACACACACACACACACACACACACACACACACACACACACACACACACAGCCCTGTCCCTGTTTCTGTCTCTCTCTCACACACACACACACACAAAGTTTGTGCATAATTTTCCACTGCCAGATTGGAGGAGTCTTTCGTCATTTTCTAATGTTACTTCTCTTCAGTGCAATACGTTTTGATAACGACCTGCTGTACAGCGACGTTCGCTCAGTCAACTAACGTGTTGTTAATGTTAGTTAGAGGAGAAAGATAGCTGGTGTTAGCTAGCTAATTAGCCATGTTAGCTGCCTCAGTAGGTAACATTAGCCTATAGAGAGTATTTATCTGACGTTTATGTTAGCTACTCCTCAAACCTGCTGGTGGAAATGGTTTATGCGATGCGATGTATGTTGAAGCAAGACAACGTTTTAATGTACCTTGAATTTGACAAATTACGACGGGTCGTGCTCCGATCTAAGCCCTGGTCATCCTAGGCATCCTAGGCCTGGCCATCTGTATTTTTACAATAGCCGAAATATTCCCATACAGCCGACATTTTTAGATGGGGGAAAGTTCAGGGGGGTCCTTGCGTTCTCCTGCCTTATCACACACACGGTTGTAAACACACAGGGACAGCTCCTCACAGCTCCTCACTACTGTGCGTCTAGGTAGGCATGCAGCAAGGGGGAGGGGCCGCGTAAGCTGCACTCTGCAAAGCGACCTGGGCACGTTGTTTTGGGGAAACAACTGCGGTATACCTTCAAACCGGAAACTGCTGCATCCCTATTTGGGTGGAGGAACATCGAACCACCTCTATCCAAAGGGACTAGTGGACAGCCCGCTGTACCACCTGAGCCACGCCAGGCTACTGTACCAAGAAGGTAATTATTACTTTGATATAATTCTAACTATAGGGGAAAGCGTTACCATGCTAAAACTACTGTAAGGCCACAACATGAAGCTGCTAGCTATCGTTACTGTAGGCTACATGTTACTGCAACATTGGCCTGCTTTGTTTTATTGTTAAATGTAGGCCCACATACAACATAAATACACTGCGCATTACGTGAAAACCATACCAGAACAGATTCACTTTTCCTTTCGATCGGTTGGTGCAGTTGATTGCAGAACAGGCCGGCATCTTGCATCTCCGTGCACAAATCTTGCAGTGAAAAGAGGGTTTCTCTCGGCACGTTCGACTTTATAAAGGGGTACAATATGCCCATATATGGTTGTGCACCTGCAGCCCATCAGTGTCATTGGCCAGTGTACTGTAGACACTACAGAACAGAGCCTGTCCTCCCGGAGTCCTTCGCTCCGTTCAAGCTTAGCTTGTTTCGAACCGAAAAGGTATGATTTTCTGTTTATCCTGTCGCCTACAAAAGGTGCAATCATAGTGTCGGTTATATTGTTCAGAAAATCCCAATCAAAACAAAAATATAAGGCTTATATCTTTAGTGGATTTCAACTTTGTAGCTGCTAGCAAAGACGTTCCCTCTGCAACCTCCTTGGTTGTAGGTTCAGGTTGGTTTTAGTCAATGGTCAAAACAATCAACTACCTAGGCTACTAATAAGGTTTTTTTAATGGTACATTTAGATTGTATGTCTCACAGGCTTTTGAGTTTTACATAGCATACTGTATTTCTCCATTAGATTGTTTAAAGGTTGAATTAATGTCGGCTAATGTTTCCATACAGTATGAGATTGAGTGCTTGCAGATGTGGTAGGCCTAAAAGTAACGTTAGCCAATGAAATGTTTAAATCTGTATCTGCACAACTAGGCTACTGTAGATTAATAGGTATACACAGATGATGGAGAAAAAGGCAGGTAAGCACAAATTGAAGTATTTAAGTCTTTTCTCATTAACTTCTAGTTTGTGATGGCTACCACTGTGGCACAGAGGAGAGCGAGGGAGAGTCATCGACAAAGTGAGTCTTTAGCTGTCATTAAATGTAAATGAGAATCTGTTCTCCAAATCCATCCCGCTGAAGCTCATGCTGCTGGATGCTCTGCTCAAGGTCAGTGTCTGCAGTGTGACATCACACACAGTAGGGTCATCTCATGTGACACACTTCAGTGGCTGACTGTATTGGTGCTCCTTGTGTTGTGTGTCTCGGGCAGGAAGACATTCTCAGCATCTGAGACCTGTCCTCCCTCCAGGTGCTGCTCGAGATCCCCATCCCAGACCCTCCGGCTCCAGAGGAGGAGGTGAGACACATCTACCTATCTATCTATCTATCTATCCAACACGTTCTCACACCGAGCACGTAGCATATTGACGCTTTGTCCCGTCCCTTATGCGCCACTTGTTACTAACATGGTACCCTTGAGCGACCCATGAAACGACTTGGGCTTTCCGACTAAACTCAATGCAAACCCATGGAAGTCATCTTTGACGCTTATGGCAACTGCTCCCCCATTAGCCTAACTGCTCCCCCATTAGTCAACTGCTCCCCCATTAGCGTCTGGGGGGAGGTTAGGTTTAGGCGTGGGGGGTGGGAGAGGTTAGGTTTAGGGTCTGGGGGAGGTTAGGTTTAGGCATGGGGGTGGGAGAGGTTAGGGTCTGGGGGAGGTTAGGTTTAGGCATGGGGGGTGGGAGAGGTTAGGTTTAGGGTTAGGGTCTGGGAGAGGTTAGCTCCTCCAGACCCTAATGGGGGAGCAGTTGACTAATGGGGGAGCAGTTAGGCTAATGGGGGAGCAGTTAGGCTAATGGGGGAGCAGTTGCCATAAGCGTCAAAGATTACTTCCATGGGTTTGCATTGAGTTTAGTCGGAAAGCCCAAGTCGTTTCATGTGTCGCTCAAGGGTACCATGTTAGTAACAAGCGACGCACAAGGGACGGGACAAAGCGTCAATATGCTACCCGCTCGGAGTGAGAACGGGTTGATCTATCTATCTATCTATCTATCATTGTATTTTCTACAGTGGCACTGGCATTGCACCAAAACCACAAAAAATAAATAAATACCCTTTGTTCTTTGTTTTATGACAATAATTATTCACCATGATGTACTACGGAGATAAAAGTACCCAAATCACTCAAAATACCTGCAAAACTAATTTTCAAACTTCTTTTGTTCATTGCCAACAATATGCAGCAGCGACATGTGAAGGGTTTCTGCAGGCCACACACACACACACACACACACACACACACAAATAATATCAGATATACATATTTAAAATATCCACTTTACACCACACCTATTCTATAGTACTGTAGTTACTGTACATGTTTGAAAATGTTTAAATGGACCTTTCTTGTCTGTTTTAACTTGTGCATACGTTTTTTCTGTATGTGAGTACTTGGCTAATAAAGCTGATTCTGATTTTTAATCCACAGAACCAAAAGTATGGCTGATTGGCAGCAGCTACATCCGGCGTGGAGAAGAGAGAGCGAGGCAGACCATGGGTACGGACCTTGGACTGGATGCTCATGTCCAGTGGTTTGGCAGGGGTGGACTGAAGTGGGATGGAGTTCTCCCCATTTTCTACAAGGTCCTTGGAGGAAGAACAGCCCCGGATGTCCTGCTAATTCACTGCGGCAGCAACGACTTGGGTAACATCAAAGGTGTGGGGCTTGTCACAGCGATGAAGCTGGACCTGCAGCACCTCCACCGATGCTTTCCAAGGATGAAGATCATCCTGTCAGCGATGACCCAAAGACGCTGGTGGAGGAATGCTGCTAAGCCGGGGAAGATCAACAAAACCAGAATATGGGTGAACAGTGTGATGGGTGCTTTTGTTCGGGATTTTGGTAGGAGCGTGGTACATCATCCTCGCATAATGTTTGACAGCCCTGGGCTCTTTCTGGGTGATGGAGTTAATTTCACTCATATGGAGGGTGACTAATCCTCCTTCAAGTCTTTGTAGAGGGCAAGCTTCCATGATGTGTTGCATTGTCTGCTGCTCTCCACAAGCACACAGTGGGCTTTGGCTGCTGCCCCACTTGTGAAGGCTGGCCAAGCAGGGGCCATGTCCAGTCCAGAATCTATGGGTCTGGGTGGGGTCTGACACCAGGTGTTTGTTTGGGACGTCCTTGGACTATCATTGACATAGCATCAATCTCAATCACAATAAAACTGGCATCTAACGATTAAAAAGCACTGGGTAAAAACAATTAGCACATTTTAGTCGGCTCACTAGATCCCAGTATATTAACTCATTGAGTGCCAGCCACTTTTGGAGAACGGACACTCCCAGTGCCAGAGTTTCAGAGCGTTTTCAGTGATTTCTCGAGGCCCACAGAATATTGTGTGATATTACTATGTAAACACCGAACATGCACAAAGAACGATGAGACTCTCTTCTATCATCTGCAAAAAAAAGTGTATTGATATAATCTTCCGTTCTTTAGTTATCAGCCGGAGAAGATAGGTTGATTTAAGCAAAAACACACGTTTCAATTTAGAAGCTGAGATATTCAGCCTTTTGTGAAATGAACCATTTCAAGCACATCATTGACTCTGAAGCTAATATTTTCTGATGTAATGACACCTCAAAAATAATTTCCTTCAATAAAACAGTGAAAACAAAGGAATTTTGTTTGGCCAAATAATATTTTTTAGCTGCAACCAGCAGCGCTGGCCCCTGCGTGCGCAGACCCTACACCTTCTTGCTGGTCTTGATTTACTGCTGGTGGGCATCAGATATTCTAGCTTGTTTGCCTGTCTCTGTCTATCGAGCCTGCTGTCTGGGTCTGTGTTTACTGTCAATGGTTGTATGCTGCCCTGCGTGCCCCACCCCCCTCCTCCTCCTCCGTGGGAGTGTCTGGTGGCTCTGCTGCGTTTGCTCTGCACTGAAAAGTGCGCTGCACCCCGCTTTTACACATCGTGTCGCCGGCTCCCAGCTGAGAATAATGTAACTTTTCAGAAAGACACTGGTGTCGGCAACTAAATCATATGGAGGGGCTATCGCAGCGGAGACGAAGGGGCTCAATTGTGGCAGCAGATTGACTGCTGTTCACAGGCACAGCTAACGTTATGCTTCATGCATATCGATGCGATTTCCATTTCCCCATTACTTCTTCTCTCTTTTTTCCTCGCCTTTCTCTAATCTGGAGAGCACTGTCGCCACCTAATGGGTCCCTAAAATAGCTTTTACACATTCAACATCCACCATACTTTCACAGGAGATGGATCTGGCTTTGATCCACGTCCCACCGTCAAAAAACGCAATTGATGAACATACTCGTCCTTGGCACTCTACGTTAGTATTTGAATTGACGAACATACTCGTCCTTGGCACTCAATGAGTTAATGTGATGTCAACAACTCAATCAATCTATATTTATATAGCACCAAATCATAATGACCACTCAACAGGTAGAAGCTACTATGGACTTTTACCACACAGGTCATGTGTCAATTAAACAATTTTGAGATTAGAGAAAAAACAACATGAGAGCGATGGTGATGAGACAGATATCTTTGAAAGCTATATCTTTCAAGTTTATTTATGACAATAAACAACAAAATCCTCCGATCAATCCTGACCCATAGGCTCTGGCCGTCTTCTCTCCATCGTCAGCCACCCCCTGAGGAAACAAAAATGTCATTACTCACGTTAATGTAAACGAGCTCATTGTAGCCTATTATGCTAACGTTAAATTTCCATGCAGACCTGTTAGCCGTTTGACATACAATTCCAACAGCAATAAAGATGTGTTCATTATGCATATAAACCCCTAATACTGTCTAATTAAAATCTGCAACCGCACGGCTAACCACCTCTAAGCTGCTCTAAAGTTGTCCGAAGTGAATTAGTTATCAATTAGTAATGATATTGAATGCAGAAATGTCAAGAAACCTACCGCATTTCAACAATGGCTGCTCTTTCAACTTGGCTGTCTCTGGCTGTCTCATGAACGCGCATCTTCGGTGGGAGACGTCATGGAATACATCATGGCACACATGCGCACTTCGCCTTGGGCTACATGGTCAGGAAGTAAAACCCGGAAGAAACCCCCCCCATGTTGGCATCATGCGCCAATGAGCAACCTCCCTCCGAATGCATGGGTGTGCACGTCCCCTATCCAGTTCTTCTAATACATCCATGGTCTCAACCAATACATTAACGACCCACCGCGCAGCCTCTCCTGGTGTCTCCTCAAAGACACTGAGTTTACAACATGCAACAATGTATTCACTGGCATTGTGAAAACGCTGACAAAAAAGGGACTCGATATGACAGTCCATCAGACGTCGATATCAGAAGATGATTTCAAAGCTATCAAGAAAGCACTGGATCCCAACACACCGGAGGGACTAGTAAACAAAGTATGGTTTGACGTTCAACTTCACTTTGAACACATTAGATCTGCCCCTACTCTGCCTATTTTTAAATCCAAGCTAAAGACCTTTATGTTTACTCTTGCTTTTAACTGCTACTAAACTACTGCCTCTCTCGGCCTGTAATTTAAAAAAAAGATTCCTGTACATTTCCAACAAATGGACTGTGCATGTAATAATAATATTGAAGAATGCCTTGTAACTTATTTAAAACAGAAATAATGTTTCATGTTTGTTAATTTGAGTATATATTTTAACTAAAACTGTCGGCTGTGTTTTTTATGTGTTTTTTATATGTGCATTGCTTTGCTGCTTGTTTTTTCGATTATTTTTTTGTAAAGCACCTTGAATTGCCTTTGTGTATGAAAGGTGCTATATAAATAAAATTTGATTTGATTTGATTTGATTTTGATTTTGATTTGGGCGCAGGGGAAATGAGAGCAACAGGCAGCTCAAACCCACGTCATTCACCACCAAAAGAGACGAAAATGGACTAAAGTATGCAACACTGACCTTCAATGAACACAATGAATCACAATGACCCACAGGCAAAAAATGAAGAAAGCACATGTTTGAACAGCTTGGAGATCCTCTCTGCCCTGTTTCATCTTTAGAGAAATATCTCTCCTACTTGCCCTCGGACGCACCAGCCTTTTATCTTCACCCAAGAAGAAACGTTAGCATCGGCGTCGACAATGTTTGGTAAGTAAATCAGGCATAGTGCATATTAAGGTGATTGCTAGATTAGGATATCTACTAAAAATCTAATTTGCTGTGTTGCAAGTATACGCGAGAGCCAATGGGCATAAATCACCTCACCACAATGTTGACCAGATTATGCCACCAAGCAGGAAAGCAGCAGAGATACACTAACCACTGCCTCCGCAGTACCATGGTTCAGAAACTGTCAGATGCAGGTCTTGCAACCACATAGATTATGGCCATAAGTGGACACAAATGCAAAACGTATCTTCACAGCTATTGGCAACCGAAGCTCGGGGACCGCAGAAAGTGGAGCAACATCCTCGCCTCGTCAAGCAACACACCTTCGCCTGACAAAAAATGCAACCCTAGTACAAGCAGTTATCCCAGTAATGATGCGGTCCCAGCACGTCGCCTCGGCTGGTGCCTCGCAGCTGACTTAGAACTGGTGGGGACCAGAGGAATGTGATTTCTGCCCAGTTCTTTAAATGTCAAAGTGAAGAAATTGAATAAAGTGCGGGTAAACGGCCAGAGTAACTATCACTCTCTTAAGGTAGCCAAATGCCTCATCATCTAATTAGTGACGCACATGAATGGATAAACGAGATTCCCACTGTCCCTACCTACTAGCTAGCGCAGTGGTTCCCAACTTTTTTTGTGTTATGTACCCCTTGAGCTGTTTTTCCATGACAATAGTACCCCTCACTCATGCGTGTTCATGATTACATACAAGTAAATCTATACAAAATATATGTTTCACTGAACTGCCGGTGTTTGGGCTTTTTAGTTGTTGTTTTTTGCCATTATCAGTAGCAGAACAGTGTAGCAGTTGACACGTGCCAGCAGAACTAGTTGCGGCACACACATCACATTTTAACAATGGGCTATGAAATGACTTGGATATATATATTTATTTATCATTTTGGAAGTAAATTGTATTCCCCAATCATTCCAAGTACCCCCTGCAAGCTGCTCAAGTACCCCTAGGGGTACACGTACCCCTGGTTGGGAATCACTGAGCTAGCGAAACCACTGTAGTATATAGTGCCGCGGACTGATATGGGGGACGGGGAAGTTTGATGGTGTGGCACCACCGGATATAGAGAGGGCAGTTGTGCGCATGTGTTAGACGGTTGCTGGTTCTGTAATAAACACCGAGCGTAGCTCATTGGATTTAAAACATAGTCTCGTGCATATTCCTACAAGTCATCATGTACAGCAGTCAGATGAAACTATAACATGGTGTCAGAAGTCGGTCCGGTTCACCGTTTTGCCGTGTCAGAGGAACGCTGGAGTTGTTAGCACGAGAGCTAACGACGCTAACAAGCTAACCTAGCTTCTTCACGTCGCAAGGGGACCAGCAGAAGTGGAGAGACAGCCACCGTCAGGAGATGGAGCAGTTTCGATTGCCATCGCCCCTGCAACTGACAGGCAATTTGGGAGAAAATTGGAGAAGATGGGAACAACGCTTCCAAATCTACATGACTGCGAGCGGTGCAGCTAGCAAGGACGAGAAGATCAAAGTAGCGATCCTGCTGCACGCCCTAGGAGAGGACGCTCTCGAGGTGTATAACACACTCAATACTGTGCATGAATGTGTTAGTTGTGATGAGGGCTGTGATTTGGAAGAGACACTAGAAGAAGTACTAGCAGCTTTCAAATCTTACTGCATGCCCAAGAAGAACACTGTGTTTGAAAGACACCAGTTTTGGGCGCACCCCATGTCTGAAATGATCACAATAGAGAAATATGTGACAGAGCTAAAACAGAAGAGCAAAGACTGTGAATTTGGTGCTACTGAAAATGACATGATCAGAGACAAGATTGTGTTTAGCATGATTGACCAGCGTCTGAAAGAGAGACTGCTAAGAGAGCCAAATCTCACACTGGAGAAGGCCATAGACACATGCAGAGCGGCTGAGACCGCCAGAGCACAAATACAAGCAATGGGTGCAGCTACCCAAGAGAGAGCTGTACATGCAGTATTTAAGAAAAAGACAAAATACAGTCAACAATGGAATAAGGGACAAAAACAGCCGGTCACACACACAGAGAACAGTGGACAAGGAAACGCATGCAAAAAATGTGGAAAAACACACCAGCCAAGACAATGTCCAGCGTATGGAGTAACCTGCCACAAATGTGGTAAACAAAACCATTATGCCAAGGTGTGCGGGTCAGGCAAAGCACATCATGGAAAGACAGTACATGAAGTCGGCCCAGAAATAGACACGCTGTTTATTGGTACAGTGAGTATTGATCAGCTAGACCCAGCTGACAAGTCCTGGTACTCTGAGATAAACGTGGACAATATGGCTGTCAAGTTCAAGTTGGATACTGGAGCAGAGGCCAACGTCCTGCCGCTGAGGGTGTTCAAGTCCATGAAGAGGAAGGCCAGACGTGAAAGGAGAGCTCACCTACAGCTGCAGCCCACAAAAACGGTGCTGGTGGCATATGGAGGAACAAGACTGAGTCCAGAAGGGAAACTCACACTCAAGTGCTCCACACCCAAAGCACAGGCAAGTCTACCATTTTTCATATCAAAGCACTCCACCACACCCATATTAGGGAGGGAGGCATGTGAAGATTTACATCTTGTGAGAAGGGTGGACATTAACACACTAGATGTGAAACATCCGAAAACAAAAGAGGAGCTGATAGCTCAGCATCCTACTGTCTTTGAAGGTCTAGGGGAGTTTTCTGGAGAGTACCACATCCACATAAACCCTGACGTCACACCAGTGATACATGGATGTAGACGAATACCACTAGCAGTGGTGGACAGACTCAAAGACACTCTTGATGGCCTGCTCCAGGCCGATGTGATTGCAAAGGTGACTGAGCCAACACAATGGGTGAACAGTCTGGTAATCACAGAAAAGAAAGGCGGGAAATTACGGGTTTGCTTGGACCCCAGTAATTTGAATGAAGCCATACAGAGACAGCACTACAGCATTCCAACAACGGAAGACGTTCTGAGCAAACTATCAGGCAAGAAGATATTTACAGTGCTGGATGAAAAGGATGGCTATTGGCAAGTAAAGCTAGATGAAGAGTCATCACTACTGTGCACTTTCAACACTCCGTGGGGGAGATATCGCTTCAAAAGCCTGCCGTTTGGCATTTCGTCAGCGAGTGAAGTCTTCCAGCAGCGCAACTGTGAGACATTTGGAGATATACAAGGTGTTCACATCATAGCTGACGACATGATCATCGCTGCAGCTACTGAGAAAGAGCACGATGAGATAATACAGAAAGTGATGGCCAAGGCAAAACAAGCCAATGTGAAATTCAACAAAGAGAAAATACAATACAAGGTGAGCAGTGTAAAATACATGGGCCACATTGTCACCGTTGAAGGAGTCAAAGTAGACGATGCAAAGATCAAAGCCATCACTGAGATGCCATCACCTACTGACAAAGCGGGACTACTGCGAATGCTTTGCATGATAAGGTATTTGGCACCATATATCCCTGGCGAGGCCACCTTAACAGCGCCACTGAGAGAGCTGCTACGGAAGGATAATGAGTGGCAATGGCATCATGAACATGATGATGCAGTCAAGAAACTGAAGGAAGCTCTCACAAACGCTCCTGTGCTCAAGTACTTTGATCCAAAGAAACAGCTCACCATACAGGCTGATGCGTCAAAAGATGGCCTGGGGGCGTGTCTTTTACAGGAGGGCCACCCGATAGCCTACGCATCCAGGGCGCTGAAGGACACCGAAAAGAACTATGCACAAATTGAGAAAGAACTTTTGGCTATAGTTTTCTCTGTCACGCGGTTCCATCAGTATGTGTACGGTGTGAGGGTTAATGTTCAATCTGACCACAAGCCATTGGAAAACATTATGAGGAAGCCGTTAGGTGCAGCTCCTGCCAGGTTACAGCGGATGTTACTTCAGCTACAGCGCTATGATCTAAATGTCACCTACACGCCAGGTAAAGAGCTGCTGATCGCAGACACACTCTCACGTGCTGTCATACATGAACAACACACAGCAGTGGATGACATCACAGATGAGAAAGTTGTCTATGCTTTGGAGCCAACAGATGCCATGAGCACAGAGACTCTGGAGCAGCTCAAGAACGAAACAATGAGGGACGAGACACTGCAGCTGTTGCATGACATACATCGACAAGGCTGGCCCCGACGCAGGAAGCAGGTAGACACAAGACTGATACAATACTGGCCAATCAGACACACAGTATCAGTGAGACAGGGAGTGATGTTTGCAGGAGACAGGATAATCCTCCCAAGCACAATGAGAACTGAAATGCTACAAAAGCTGCACATAGCTCATCAAGGGATGCAGAGGACTAAAGCACTGGCCAGAAAGCACTGGTACTGGCCGGGAATGACAAGAGAGATAGAGCAAATGGTTGAGAGTTGTGGGACATGCCAGCAGTTCCAGCCCAGGAACCAGAAGGAGCCACTGATCTCACACGACATCCCTGAGCTCCCCTGGCTTAAAGTGGGAGCCGACATCTTTGAGATAAAAGGTCAGTCATTTCTGCTGATGGTTGACTACCTCTCAAAATACCCAGAAGTATTAAACATACGGGATAAGACATCACACACCGTCATCAGCAAGATGAAATCAGTATTCTCAAGAATCTGAATACCAAAAGAGATAGTGTGTGACCATGTTCCATTTGCGAGTCAGGAAATGAGAGACTTTGCAACATCTTGGGGCATAAAACTCACTCACTCCAGTCCAGGTTATGCACAATCAAACGGACTAGCTGAGAGGACAGTAAAAACTGTGAAGTATGTGCTGAAGAAAGCGTATCAGACAAACGCAGATCCTCACCTCGCGCTTCTCACACTGAGGAACACACCTATAACAGGCATGGAGTATTCCCCAGCACAAATGCTCATGGGCAGGGTCCTCAGGAGCACTCTACCGAGCTCCAGCACACTACTACAACCTGCAGTTCCCAAAGGTGTACACTCAGCCCTGCAGGATCTTCAAAAGAGACAGCAGCAATACTACAACAGAGGAGCGATGCAGCTTCCAGACCTGCACCCAGGTAGTACTGTTCACATGGAGACAGCACAAGGTTGGCGTCCAGCTGTGGTCACCACACAGAGGAATGAACCACGGTCCTATGACATCGTGACATCTACTGGACAGCGCTACAGACGCAACAGACGCCATCTGAGGAGAACGCCACACTGCAGTCAGTCACAGATGAACTCTGAGACAGACTTTGTGGATGACGAGCAGATCAGTGCACCAGACACTGGCACAGCAGTGAGTGCTGACATCGAGCACTCATCCTCACCCAAACCAGCTCAAACCAGAAGTGGCCGAGTTGTTCGACCACCTGAGAAATACAAGGACTTTGTGATGAGCCAACAGTAAGGGGTTGTGCTCTAGCAAGCTCTAAAAAAAAAAAAAAAAAAAGAGCTCAGAGACAATAATGACTGTTTGAAATGTTTAAGTAAAAAAAGGAAACATTTGTGAAGGAGAGAAATGTGGTTTGAAAAGTTTGGGGTATGTGTTGAATATTTGTTGTCTATTCTTACATGGAAGACGCTATATTAAGCTCACAGACATTGATTAGTCTTTGTCATGTTTACTTGCACAAGACAGTAACAGAACAGTTTACCATCGGTTCTAGTGTGAGCGGAAAGTTCATCTATTCTAGTGTTGAAGCAAATGTGTGAAGGTATTATTTACTATAAGACACAAAGTTCAGTTCTATGCAGAAACTGTTATATATACATTCAAGTGCAACTTAAATGCTGAGAAAGGGGGATGTAGTATATAGTGCCGCGGACTGATATGGGGGACGGGGAAGTTTGATGGTGTGGCACCACCGGATATAGAGAGGGCAGTTGTGCGCATGTGTTAGACGGTTGCTGGTTCTGTAATAAACACCGAGCGTAGCTCATTGGATTTAAAACATAGTCTCGTGCATATTCCTACAAGTCATCATGTACAGCAGTCAGATGAAACTATAACAACCACAGCCAAGGGAACGGCCTTGCCAGAATCAGCGGGGACAGAAGACCCTGTTGAGCTTGACTCTAGTCTGGCACTGTGAACAGACATGAGAGGTATAGAATAAGTGGGAGGCTTCAGCCGCCAGTGAAATACCACTACTCCTATCGTGCCCTGGAAAGCGTCGCGGTTCCGGCGTCATCCGGTGAGCTCTCGCTGGCCCTTGAAAATCCGGGGGAGAAGGTGTAAATCTCGCGCCAGGCCGTACCCATATCCGCAGCAGGTCTCCAAGGTGAACAGCCTCTGGCATGTTAGACGAAGGTGGGTAAGGGAAGTCGGCAAGTCAGATCCGTAACTTCGGGATAAGGATTGGCTCTAAGGGCTGGGTCGGTCGGGCTGGGGTCCTGAGTCCTGGGGAGTGAGACCGAGAAGCCCCGTCTGTCCAAGAAGCCTTGTAGGGCCATCCAAAAGAAATGCACTCCCGTGGTCATGGTCGAGCTGATCGATTGGTAAACAAAACTTGCCTTGGGGGGCCCCCGCCAGCCGACCCCAGTCGGGTTCGGATGGACGGTTCCCCCGCCTGCAAGTCTGCCTCTAGCCTAGTCCTGGGGAGCAAGACCGAGAAGCCCCGTCTGTCCAAGAAGCCTCGTAGGGCCATCCAAAGAAATGCACCCCTGTGGTCATGGTCGAGCTGGTAAACAAAACCCGCCAATGGGGGGCCCCTACCGGCCGGCCCAGTCGGTGTTCGGGTGGAAGGTTCCCCCACCTGCGGGTCTGCCTCTAGCCTCAGTCCCAAGGAGCAAGACCGAGAAGCCCCGTCTGTCCAAGAAGCCTCGTAGGGCCATCCAAAGAAATGCACCCCTGTGGTCATGGTCGAGCTGACCGATTGGTAAACAAAACTCACCTTGGGGGGCCCCCACCAGCCGACGTAGTCGGTGTTAGGGTGGACGGTTCCCCCGCCAGTGAGTCTGCCTCTAACTGTAGCCCCGATGAGTGAGGCCGAGATACCCGATCGGCCTGAGCAACACTGCATGGCCACCAATGGAACCTCGAATTGGACCACCGCCCTGGCCCCTGGGCAGGATGGGAGAGCCAGACCAAAGCCCTGGGAGAGCAATAAAACTAACTCCCAAAACTCTCAAGTGTCGTTTGTTCTAATAAAGAGTGATACAACACTAGCAAAGTAGCACGACTCATGCTTTGCCTGGCCTGTATGTGCATCCCGCTGCTGATATGAATGTATCCCTGGTAGCTACCCTGCCAACCCTGCATGAATGATTGCTTGCTTTCGCAGATTAGAGAATGCCGCCCATAAGAAGGAGATACGGAGACAGGAGGCTCATGAACCTGAGTGCGGGGAGGCGAAGGAGATCAGCGGATGAGGTTAAGGGGGTGAAGATCCCTGACAGAGTGCCGCAGCGGCTGAGGTGGAGAGTCGGAGCGGCACTAGGTGCAATCACCGGCTACCTCGAGGACCAGGAGGTGGTCTTCCCGAGGGACGGGGGGCTACAGGCAGTCGTCCCGGAGGATAAGTACCAAATGGTCATCCACCTAGAGTGGCAAGCACTCTTTATCAAAGTCATCCCTATAGACAGGAGTGAGAACTGGGATGGCGGGAGAGCCATCAGCCTGGCAAACAGGAGAATAATGAGCATGGTGGAGCGGCTGAGACGGGAGGGAAAGATCAGGGAGGAACAAACTCCTGTCCCCGTCCCCCTGATACTGCCAGAGGGCAACTTCTGCTGTGCCGGCTTAGACCGGCTTAAGTTGTATATGGGATGGGGTGACAGCACCCTGGAAGACACTCTGAAAGCCCTATAGGGAGTGTTTGCACTGCTGCTTGCTTGCATTGATGTTGATGGTACTATGCATGTGTTACAAATAAAAATGTGTTTTTGTTAACCCTGTCTCATGAGTGGTAAATGTGTGGCCTCATTACATCAATGGTGTGTGGAGAATAAAGGGGGTCTGTTGGGATCTGAAGCGGGAATTTGGTGAAGGGTCATACGCTTCTTTGAAAAGGTGGCGAGGGGAGAGGAGGATGACTGAGACCTAAAGAAGGGAAGAGAAGATCGAGGGATTCGCCGGAGGACATCAACATGGAACGCCCACCAGCGAGGACGAGGACGGTGCCATGGAGGGGATCAGAGGAGACATCGACAAGAGACGCCTTCAGCGAAAACGAGGATGGTGCCATGGAGACGCAAGGAGATCGGAGGAGCACCCTAGAGGTCGCCGAGGGGCGACCTGGGGCGAGCACAAGTATTCAAAAGAGTGAAACCCTATAGGTCGCCGAGGGGCGACCTGGGGTGAGTACATGGATTCAAGAGGACAATACCCTATAGGTCGCTGAGGGGCGACTTGGGGTAAGTACATGCAGTCAAGAAGCCCTAGAGCTCAACGAGGGTTGTCCTGGGGTGCATGTCAAGCCCGCAGATGGGTGGTCAATCGATCATGGGCAAAGAGGAGAGACCCACGCACTGGAGACGACCAGAGTGGGACTCAAGAAACCCCGGAGAGGGCGAAAGGAGAGCACACTCCTGAACCAATACAGGAACTTCAGGCACTACAGCCTAAGCCGACTCCGAAAGGAGACTCAGGCAAAACCGGACAACGAGGATTGACCAAGGTCCTCTCTGAAACTGCCCAGAGTAAGACGCAGGCA
Organism: Poromitra crassiceps; assembly: GCF_964638095.1. Classification (NCBI taxonomy): domain Eukaryota; kingdom Metazoa; phylum Chordata; class Actinopteri; order Beryciformes; family Melamphaidae; genus Poromitra; species Poromitra crassiceps. The sequence goes on from NC_139642.1 coordinate 3,406,301, forward strand.
AGGCCAAGTGCCTGACAGTCACCTCGTGTGGCCTGTCCACTAACGGGACATGTGGAGATGATGAATACTGCCCAACTACCAAGAATGAACGCCCGATAGATGCAGTCTCGAATGCCAAGAAGTCTGAGACGAAAATGCAGAAATGAAAGATGGTGGGATGACATACCAGCGGAAACCCTAGCCTCACGAGGCAGGACAAGAGGGTGAAGACTGGGGGGCAACCCCCCAACACACAACGCATACTGCCCAACTACCAAGAACGAACGCCCTAACAGATGCAGTCTCGAATGCCAAGAAGTCTGAGACGAAAATGCAGAAGTGAAAGAAGATGGGATGACATACCAGCGGAAACCCTAGCCTCATGAGGCAGGATAAGAGGGTGAAGACTGGGGGGCAACCCCCCAACACACATAAGCAGAACTGGAGTCCAAACCGACCGAATGGCAAACAAGACCCACCTCAAAGGGCCCTCATTGGCTGGCCTCGCCAGTGTTCGGATGAACGGTTCCTTTGGCCTGTGGGTCGGAACGGAGGGGGGTCAAACCCCCTCAGACAAACAAGAAGAAGCCCAATAAAAAGACTCTCACATGAAATGTTTGGCAAATTATTATTGGCATGAAGTGATGATATTTAAAATGTTTGGCAACTTATCTCTGGCATGAAGTGATGATGCAGTACCCAATCAAACGCTCCTAGTACCACACTTCCACTGAGTAAATCCGGGCCTTGCCCGGTAATCGAAGCTGTATCTTAGATAGATGAGAATACAAGGGTGACAATCAGACGAAAGGACACGGTTAGCCCATGTGAGTGCAGGAGCAAAAATGAGGGGAACAACTTAGGGGCCTCCTACACGAGGTATCAGCACAGTACAGAGATTAAGCTTCAGCAAGATATCGGTCCAGCTGATAGACGCTGATGGAAGCGAGGGTGTGCGGTGGCTGCGGGGCCATCAAGGTGCTGGGAGGGTCTGCGTCATACGAGTGTTGTCCGGCTCTGCCTCTTAGTAGCAAACCAGAGCGGTGATCCGGCTTAGCCCTTACCTACCCACCATGACGGAATCGTAGAGGGCACTGGGCGGGAGGGGGCTGGCCGCCTCGTTGTCTCTAACCGCTGCGGGGGTAGGCACGTCGGTGCCCTCGCCCAACTCATGTGTCCCTCTTCGGGGGGAGCTGGGAGGGCAGGGATTCTCAATGATGCAGCTTCCCTCACCCAACTCGCTGCAGGTACTAACGAACAATAGGAGGCAGACAAGAAGTAGATAGATACCCTACTAACCAATCCCCATGTCTATTTTCTGTGTATAGGACTGTTGGGGCAAGCATGAGCGGGAGGAGCCGAAGACAAAGGAGGAGGGCGGACGCGAGGGCGAGGAGACTCAGGGAGGCAAGAGAGAGGCGAAGAGGAGAAAAGGCCAAACTAGCATTCATGAACGCGGCCTACAGAAAGGGCTGTATATTCTTCTTAAGCGAGATGGGGATCACCTGCAGGGACGGCATTAGAAGGAACTTCCCCCTTTGGATGTCCATAGGGACTTCCTCCTTCCTAGTGAAGATGATCCCAGGATGTGGAGAAAGTGAGGAAGAACAATTAGAGGCGAAGCGCCAGGCGGAGGTGGAATTAGACCTCATCGCAGAGGCTATGGCGAGCTGGGACTCGCCACTAATCAAACTTATTTACCATGTGGCGGTCCCAGTTCCCAAGGAAGACAGAACCATAACGGCCTGGTGCCTATGCGCGTTTCTAATGCTGCTGGGGGTTGAGGAGGAGGAAATGGAGGAGGAAATGAAGGAGGTGTGGACGATGGGGGATGTGCACTGCATTTGTGTACTATAAGAGGAGGTGAGGATAGAAACAGGGGACCCTAGAGGGTGGGGACGAGAGAGGGAGAGCGGGGGCCTGACGAACTTTCAGACTAAAAACAGCGATATCTGAAACGTAGAGAAATCAATCCAAATAGTGCATACATTTAACCCGCTTGTATGTATTACTTACTTATGTTACAGGTACCACAAATGGCCGATAATAGGAGGGTCGTGCTGGGGAGATGGCACCTCCAGCGGGAAGCAAGGATCAGGGAGCTGGCGAGGGACCTGAGGACAGCGGGAAGAGACACCACTGGCAGCTGGCAATCGGGTGCTTCGTGGGAGAAGGGATTATCGAACAATGGGACTATTACGAGATCAACAAACCGATGCTAGTGGAGGGCGGCCCGGTCAAAATAGACCTCATCATGACAAAGGACAGGAGGGCCATTATGGTGGGGGTAGTAACCAACCCACCCAGAGGAGAGGGCAATGAAGCAGCCATGAGGGCGAGAGCCCGGCTGGAAGAACCAGCCAGACACTTAAGGATTTGCAACCCGTGGCTGGAAAACATCACAACTTTCGGCGCTGCCCTAGCCGACATCGGACTGTGGTGCTGCCGAGCGCGGCCGATGTATTGGAGGCGATAGGGGTGGAGGATGACAGATGGGTAGAAGCCCACGAGAACCTTAAGTGGCTCAGGCCCATGAGTCTGGGGGCCATCCGAGCCCGTAGGTAGAGTCTCACATGAGAACTCCCAACAAGGACTCTTTATGTTAGCCAAGTGCTAGTTTGCCAAAGTTCAAGGACTCTTATGTTAGCCAAGTGCCAGTCTGCCAAAGTTCATATGTTCAAACCTCAATAAAATTCCTATGTTCAATCCTGTCTGTTGGTGTCACCTTACTTATGCGGGCTGCTTGCGGCAAGTCAAACAAGGGGTAGGGCGAGTATAGTGAAACGCCGAGTCTGGGAAGGAGCACGCAAAATCAAGAAAAAGCCATAGCGATAGAGAGAATCAAGGTGTCAACTAGGAATAGAACAGAAGCACATAGTCCGAGGCCCCTAGAACTTCACCACTTAGGGGGTCGATTCACGGTGTTCTCTGTGGATGGATTTCCCCTACCAGTGGAAAATTATAAATGGGTGCAGGCCCATTCATCTAACCACTTATTAATCGCAGGAACAGACAGGGAGCGGATGCTAAATTAATAGATTACACGGTTCCCCCACAGGAGGACCTGGAGAGAGCGCCGGGCAAACATTAACAACAGAATAGTATTATTTATCGCCCGTCTTTGTGTGTCTTACAGGTTTCACAGTGAGAAAGGCTCCCTGTAAGAGGCTCCACAACGCAAAGCCTAGATTCGCCAGAACCAGGGATCGACAGGGGGTCCAGACTGTCACCAAGGCTAACTTAACGGAGGAGAAAGCTTGTATTCAGGGAGGCAAGGGTGCTAGACCCTCTCCCTGAAGCCCACAGAATGAGTGAAGAAAAGGCCTTGAGCCGCTCAGCGCCAGGGGCACGACACAGCTCCAGACTCGGCAGGCCCCTGGGCGTAGGGACAAGCAGTAGGATCAATTTGTCGAGGAACAGTTCAACACCCAGAAGAAGGAGGTCTAATATAGCAGTAGAGGGGGCAACTACACCCCAAGAGACAACCCCAACACTCCAGGCACAGTCACCAACGGAAAGGGTAAAGGGTATCAACCGCCTCAGAAAGAAACTCTTCCTACCCGGCATCCCAATCAAACCAGTCTTCTTTATGAGCCATCTAAAGGCAGCGATCCCAGAGATCAAGAAGGGTCAGAAGGTCAGAGGCCTGGGCAAGGCAGTGAAGGTGGGCCTAAGACTGCCCTTTGATAGACACGCATGCCAACTTTGTAGAACATTCCTGACCAATGCCCACGCAGCCCGCAACCACTTTGCCATGAAGCACAGGACCAGAAACATTGCATATGTTTGCAGGCACTGCTCAAAAATGGGCCCAAACCTGAGGGCTATCGCCTGTCACGCAGCCAAATGTAGGACAACTAAAGTAGCTCCCCCCAGGGTAGGGACAGCCAAATGCACCACGTGTGACAGGAGCTTCTCCACAAAGGCAGGGTTGACTAATCACCGGAGGAGGTCACACCCCACTCTGGATAGAACACAGACAGACACAGCTCGTAGCCCCAAGAAAGCCCCTATAAAAGGTCAGGGAATGCAAGCAAGGGAGGTCACAGGGCCTTCAACATCACCCCAGAAGTGCAAAGTCTGTGACAGGACATTCGCCACTAGGAGAGGCAGGAATAGACACATCAGCATTAGACACCCAGGGTCAATAGTGGACACACCACCAAGACAGGCACGTCCGAGCGGAATAGCCAGGGTGAAATGGTCTCCTAGTAAGATAAAGACCCTAAACTCCATCTTAGATGATAGGGAGAATACCCCCGGACTCTATAGTAAGGCAAAAAAGATGCTACCCATGTTCACCAAAGAACAGATAAGATATAAAGTCCAGAAAATGAGGAAGGTCAGGGGAGAAATCGGAACCATTCCGACGAGTGAGGCCTCCTGGCAAGAGATGGTAGACGGCCTAGGGAAGGAAGAGACCAGACCCCTACCCCCAGACTTAGCTAGGTCCCTACTCATCAAAAACATGGCAGAAGCCACAGAGAGCCCTCCCATACCCCTCAGCAAGTTATCCGCGAACCCGTCCTGTGGCGAGATTGGCAAATATCTAAAGAGAATATTTAAGAAAATCAGCCCCAAGATGAGCGCTCCAAGAGGGACAGTGAGGCCCCAGCGAGGAAACAGAGTGACAAACCGCAGTAAAAAGCTCCAAGACATGTATGCGAAAGACAGAGGGGGACTGGCGGACATGATCTTCTCTGGGGTGGAGAAACTCCAATGCACCCTTGATCCCTCTGTGGTAGAGAAAGCTTATAGGGACAAGTGGGAAGCCGCAGACAGATTCAGGAGCCTAGGACAATTTAAGCCGTTTGCAGGGTGTGACAACTCCTTCTTGGAACAGCCAGTCAGCAAAGAAGAAGTTAGGGCCACCATCAAGAAGCTGAAGAGTGGTACAGTGCCAGGGCCGGAGGGAGTGACTAAAGAACAGATAGGGACGTGGGACAGGGATGGCAAGAAACTAGCCTATCTGTTCAACAGAATCCTTATACTGGGCAAAATCCCCACCATCCTCAAAGTTAATAGGACCACCCTAATCCCCAAAACCAGCGACAGGGAGAAGATGAAAGATGTAGCACAGTGGAGGCCAATCACTATCGGACCAGTAGTCCAAAGACTGCTCTCCGGAATAATGAACAAAAGGCTGGAGAAAGCCTGCGACTTAAACCCCAGGCAGAGAGGGTTTATAGCGGGGCCCGGCTGCGCAGAGAATCTCATGCTGCTAGACGGCATGGTCAAGATGGCCAAACGAGAGGGGAAAAGCATAGCGGTAGTGCTAATAGACTTTGCGAAGGCCTTCGACTCGGTCTCCCACAAACACATCCGCGAGGTGCTAATGGCCAGAGGGGTAGACACCCTCTTCCTAGACTTCTTCAAGTCAGCTTATCAAAGGTGCACCACGACCATTAAAACGTCCACCAAGGACACTGAGAAGATAAGCCTCAAAATAGGAGTCAAACAAGGGGACCCCCTCTCCCCTCTACTTTTCAATCTGGCAATAGACCCTCTCCTCTGCAAACTGGAGGAGCAGGGGGTACCACCCTTTCATCACCCATGGCGCTGTCATGTCAGACAGGTAACGGAACGCAACCGTAACACATTGTAGCTTAAAGCGTTGCTTAAAGCGTTGCTCTAGGCGTGTGTGTGAACCGGCCGTAACTCATGAGTGGTCGAACTATTGAGAGGTCGGATGGAAGACTATGACCCTATTATGTGAGTGTTGTCTGCGCCTTCATCCCTATTACGACATGCCTCTATGGGGCGGAGCACATGAGCGGGCCTTTAAACCCAATAAAGCTTGACATTGTATGCTTTAACATAGCCTACATGCCCGCAACAGCGGGGCTTACAAGCATTAACACATGTAGGCTAAGAGGAGAAAAATACTATTTCCCCGCCCGCTCATGTGCTCCGCCCCATAGAGGCATGTCGTAATAGGGATGAAGGCGCAGACAACACTCACATAATATTTAAAAAAGGCCTGGTAATCCCCGAGACAGAACTCAGAAATGATGGTGGGGAAAAAAATTACGTAGTCGGCAGGCCCTTTCCAAATGTTACGGAGAGTGTTGTCTTTTGATTGAATCACGCGATCATATGAGGTAGGCTGTTTTTGGCATTTCGGGAGAAACATCGGACCAGGGAACACAGCGCTGAACATAGGACCCTATTTGGGAAAAGCGGGGAACATAGGACCCTTTTTCATAGAAAGGGTTCTATGTTCCCCGGTCCCACAAAAACGGGGAACATAGGACCCGGGGAATATAGGACCCGGGGAACATAGGTACGCTCCCAATATAGCCTACCGTTTCAAAACATGAACCCCTTGTTCTTTTTATAGCGGTATAACATCCATGAAGTCGGGACAGTTTTAATAAAAACGAAAGCTAATTTAATTTGAACCTTAATCTCGAAGAATCAATCAAGAATAACGTTTATCCAGTGCTCCTGCACACACAGGCTATACGAGACATGAATATAGCCTATACCGTAGGATTATGGCAGAAACTATTTTGTTTTTTGTTTTTTTTTAACGTGGGCGTCAAGTCTTTGTGGATCGGACATCACAGTGTAACCAATTACAATCTGTGTAAGCAGAACCCCGAAACACATTAACACCGCTCAATGCTACATTCCAAATTACAACTCATAAATGTATAGTTTACGCCTCTCTTTCAAAACAATCTGGCAACAAGATATGCATGTGAGACAATTGCAGGATTCCCCCGCAATTCATCTCCTCGTAGTCCGACCTCCATGAATAAATAGTTTGTTAATCAGGGCAGATTGCACATGCAAGTGCTGATCACCCGGATTTTGGATGAATAAATAGCCCAGGCTGAGAAATACGTGATTGATTGCAACCATTTAGTTATCCTCATGGGTATTTCAGTGGTGAGTGCAATTAGTTGGATAGTGATACAGTGATAATCTGGGCCTGATCTGACGTCATGATATGACTTGAGCTGGCCCCGATTGGGCTCTCTCGATTCGTCCGGGTCCGTCCTTGCTTGCTGGGATGGGCTTTCCGTCTGACCAACCGCAAAGTCCTGAGGTGCCGGCGCAAACTCGACAGACAGACATCTATATGACTTAAAGACATGAGTATCTCCCAATGTCTCAAACTGAAAATAAAGTAAAGCTGGATTAAACTAGACAGGGACATGTTTACTTCCATGCAATCGAGCTCGAGAGCCTTCTCTTGTGATTTTGAGATAGCCTTTTTTTGTTTTTTTACTTAACTCGTTAATTCAGAAAAACAGGACTGAATTTATTCTTTTAAATATTATCTCGTTAATTCAGAAAAACAGAGCTGAAAATAATTATTTTGTGAAAATGTATCTCATTAATTCAGAAAAACAGGGCAAATATTTTCTTTTCAAGTGAATGCAATTCACCACCATAGAAAATGGCCACTTTTCCAGCCTTAGGTGGCTCAGAGTGGAGGAAAGAGTGAATCAAATTAACACATTGAGTGCCAGCGACGCCATATGGCGTCATTAGAAATTTACCGTAGGCTGCCAGCGACGCCAAATGGCGTCAATAACTCGAAATTGTTTTTTTGACGGGGGGGGGGGGGGTGTCGATCTATGCTTCTTACATCGCCTCTTACAATATGAGAGCTATTGAATGTGTCTAACCTATTTTACAGAACCCTTAGGTGGCGACAGCGCACTCCAGATGAGAGAAAGTGGAGTTAAACACACAGAAGAAGTCGTTGGGGAAAAGGAAATCGCATCGCATCCGTCCGTATGCAGCTGCTTCATTGAAGCATAACGTTAGCTGTGCCCCTGCAGCAGCCAATCTGCTGTCACAATTGAGCACCTCCGTGTCCGCTGCAACAGCCCATTCGCATGATCAGCCGTGGAGTTATTATTCTCAACTGGAATGCGGCTGTAAAAAAGCTGGATGGAGCGGACTTTTCAGTGCTGAGCACACGCAGAGCAAACGCACTCACAGCAGAGCAGAGCAGAGCAGAGAGACACTCCTCCCACAACGGGGGGGGGGGGGGGGGGAGGAGGAGGGGGGGAGGTGCGGCACGCAGGACACTACAGCATACAACAGACCCAGGCACTGCAGCAGGCTCGATGCACAGAGAGCAAACAAGCTAGAATAGGCTATCTGATGCCCACCAGCAGTAAATCAAGACCAGCATGAAGGTGTAGGGTCTGCGCACGCAGGGGCCAGCGCTGCTGGTTGCAGCTAAGGTCGGGTTCACACCAGCCTTGTTTAGTCCGGTCTATCGGACCTTTCCCCTTTAGTACGGTCCATAGGGTCGGTGTGAACGCTCCTACTCGAACTCTGGTGCGGACTAAAACCCGCGCTCTGGTTCGCCTGTGAGAGGTCGGTCTCGGTCCGCTCTCAAGCGAACTCTGGAGCTGCCCATTTCTGGTGTGAACTCCACCCGTACTAGTCAGAGGAAGCACGTGATTTTTTGTGTTGATTTTTTTGGTTATTTCCTGTTTTGGAACTTGCTCCCGCGGAAGAAGAAGCTGCTTGCTAGCTGTAGCAGCAGTTAGCTAGCAGCGCGACATCACAAACAGACAAACATGACGAGTGGCAGGGGACAAACTTGGAGTCGGGAGGAAGTCAGATGCCTTCTGAATATATGGGGTGAACAGAGTATTTCCCAATTAATGGAGAAGGTGCACAAGAAGGCCGAGGTGTACCAAATATTCAGCGACAAAATGAAGGAGAATGGATACAACCGAACGGTCGACCAGTGTCATGTAAAAGTTAAAAAACTGCGTCAACTATATATCAAAGTGCGCGACGGGTTGCGTAAAAGTGGTGGCTCTTCAGACGTGAAGGACACATTTGAGTGGTATGACGACATCGATAAAATCCTTAGCACAAGACCCATTGTGAACCCAGTAGATTGTGTTGAGTCATATTGTGAGGAGAGTAGTGATGGCTCAGCCTCCAACACGCCATCAACGTCGTCTACATCTCCTGTCCCAGATCATGTTGACCGCAGTGCCTCCGCCTCGGCTGATGCAGAGGAAAGCAACAACAATGGTAAGTTGCTCATTTATGAAATACATACAATTGAAATGCTTTACCCACATGCTTTGAGGGCAAATAGCCTGTTTGTGTGTGTGTGTGTGGGGGGGTGATATATACACACACACACACACACACACATATATATATATATATATATATATATATATATATATATATATATATATATATATATATATATATATATCAATAAATCACTGTCATAGGCCATGCCAATAACATACTGTCTGTCTGTCAACAGGTGACACTGATGCAGGCGACAGTGGACAGCCAGAGCACAGCCAGAGCACAGCCCAGTCTCAGCAGCCAGGAAAGAGATGGGCTATTCCTGGGGCTGCGTCCAGAAAGAAGAAGGCAAAGACCGCTGTGGACACCAGAATGAGAGAGTACATGGCTGAGCAAAACAAACAACTGACTGCCATGATGGAAGCTGAGCAGAGCCACCAGCGGAAGGAGGCTGCTGCCTTTGAGACGTATCTACGGGTACAGCAAGAAGCTGAAGAGCGAAGATTCAGGGCCTTACAGGAGGAAAAACAAGAAAGTAATAGAATGTTCATGCATCTTATTGGAACTGTGGTCAATGCCATGGCGAGCCAAACATCACATCCACCTCCGCCCAATTGGATGTCAATGCAACCTCAGACAGCATACTCCATGCCCCTGCTGCCACCACAATCCATGTCCCACCTGCCCACTCAATCAGCCATGCACACACCACCTTTCAGAGCCACCCGACTATTCATGCCCACTCCTTCAGCCATGCCCACCCCTTCCACCATGACCACTACTCCAGCCATGCCTCCTACTCCTCCAGCCAGACCAACTCCATCAGTGTCGACTCCTCCAGCCATGTCAACTCCATCGGGGACCCAAGAGTCTACACAGCCCATACCTCTGACCATATGCCTCGAGGAAGAGAATGATGGCGCAAGAATCTCCTTTATGTGAGCCAGAGATGGGGACTTGGACTTGAGTCGCACCCACACAGTGACTTGAGACGTGTCCTCAAAGACTTGAGACTTGACTTGGACTTGACGGTTTGGGACTTGTGAAGAAGAAATCTATTTTTCTTAATTTTATTTTTATATTTTTTTGGTGCTTTAACATTCAGGGAAATGTCTACAAATGTAATCTATCTGTGTGTGTGTGTGTGTGTGTGTGTGTGTGTGTGTGTGTGTGTGTGTGTGTCTGTCTGTCTGTCTGTCTGTCTGTCTGTCTGTCTGTCTGTTGTGTGTTTGTGTGCAGGTGGGAGATGAATCATCGCTGCCACTGTATTCGATAAGGAATTTTTAGTTTGCAGCAGATGCTCATACGCAAGAGACTTGAGACGACTTGGACTTGTGACCAAAGACTTGAGACTTGACTTGGACTTCCAAAAATGACTTGTGAGCATCTCTGTGTGAGCACAGGGTCAAATGCACCACACCCAAGTTTGCACTTATGTAGCACTTATTTTACTTTATTATGTTGAAAAGCCTGTTTGCACACATTGTTATTGTGATTACCCATTCTTTATTCTCAGGTACACATGTAATACATGCATACAGTATATTGAAATGTTATGCCTTTCCTACCTCAAAGCTGAAAGTACTTTCAATTTAATTATTTTACTTTTTTCAACGTATGCATTCTACACTGGAGTCAGTGTTGTTCCCCTGAAGAAATGGGTAAGGAGAAAATATAAACGCAGTTGTTCAGCAATGTGTTGTTCTATACCTCAAAGGCTCAAAACAATAGCATGCTGTGTCATTGCTACCTATTTTGCTACCTCAGTAGTTGTTATACTGTAGCAATTACATAGTTTTTGCTCTCGAGACATTTTTGAAGTTACAAAATAAACATGAATGTTTAACAAAAATGCAGCTGCATAGTGATTGATTGATTTTATTTTGGACGATGAACAAACTCCAAGGGATAACATGAAAAAGTGTTAACACTTATTTAGTGCGTTGAGGAAATTAACACCTGACCTAGGGATGCCGATTTTGATCAATTTCCTTAATCGATTAATTGGTCATGCTAACAATCAATGCATCGATACACCATTATATTACAAAATTGCTTGATGGAATATAGAATATATAAAAATACAAAATGCAGGTTTTACTTCTGTAGATGGATGCAACAAGTTGATCAACCAATTAAACCTCCTGCATTAGCTGTCATTGTGCTTGTGGACGTGACATATTTCAACATTGTACAATGTTTACAATACTGTTGTCTTTTTTGGTGTAATTCTCCAACACAGGACATTCTGCCTGCTGGCTTGGCTTGCTTATTCACCAAGGCACTGTCCAACCCTGATGCTAAACTCTGGCAAAATAGGCACAGAGGGCATCTCTAATGTCACGCCCAGTGCCAGGCTGATTCTGCTGTGCTGCAGCATCGTCCTCTCCTCTGCCCTGGCCAGCCTCCCTAACCCTTCCAAAAGCCTCTTCATCATAATGTTCATTATGGAGTTCACAAAAATTGTGAAGCACACAACAGGCCATTATCAGCCTGCTGATGAAGGTGATGTGGGTGTCATTTATTTTGAGTAGACACCTCCATCTACCCTTGAGCCTTCCAAATGCTCTCTCCACTGTCATCCTCGCCTGACTGAGCCGGTGGTTGAACTGTACTTGTTCTGGTGTAACACCTCTTCCCTCGGGAAAGGGCTTCATGAGCCATGGGAGGAGAGGATATGCAGAATCCCCCAGGATGAGTAGAGGCACATCCACCCCCTCGAATGTCTCTGTCCATCCAGGGAACAGGGTTCCAGCTTGGCCGCGGCGGTAGAGTGAGGAGTTGGAGAACACTCTTGCATCATGGACTTTGCCTGAGTAGCCTATGTTGATGTCCCAAAACATCATCCGGTGATCCACCACACCTTGCAGCAGCACAGAGAAGAACCCTTTGCGGTTGTAATAGTCGGTAGGGGTATCGCTCGGAGCCTGGATCCCAATGTGAGTCCCATCAATTGCTCCAGCAACTTGTGGGAAGTGCCATCTGTCCCGGAAGGCTTGCATGATGGCTCTCAGCTCAGCTGCAGATGGAGGTTTAATGTGCGTCTTGCTCATGGTGTTGTTTATGGCCATGACTACTTCTTGGGTGATCATGCAGGCAGTAGATTTTCCTACTCCGAATAGGTGGGAGAGGGACCTGAACTCCAGGTTGGTGGCCAGCCTCCACACAGTAAGGGCAACCCGCAGCTCAACAGGGACAGGTTGGCGGTAGTGTGTGTTATTCCTCGTGAGACTAGGCCGCAGGAGGTCACAAAGGTGCATGAAGGTGCCCCTTCTCATGCGGAAGTTTAGCAACCATTGACTGTCAGCCCAGGTCCCACTCACCTCCTGCCACCACTGTGAGGTTCTGGGTTCAACCCACTGGCTCCTGTGGCAGGGGAAAAAAAATACATTATAATATAAATATTAACAGAATAAAATGTAAATAGCGCAGCACAGGCTACTCTCCTAACATCTGGTTGATGATAGACCTGCAGCCCGCCTGATCAGCTGATTTGACCAACTACAAAATACTAGTACAGATGGCTAGGGTGGCTACAATTTATGCAACTTTGTATACAAAAATGAAAAAAAATCGGTATGTAGCCTACATTTTATTGCCAATGTATACATCCAGTAATTAGGCTATTATGTTATAGCCTATAATATTTCATAATTGTATTTTATAGGCTTATTTATTGATGAAAGAAGGGTGGCAACCTTTTTTATCAGTAGCCTCTACAGTAGCCTATGTATTCATTCATTCATTCATTCATGGAAATAGCCCATGGAGATGCTTTTATGATAACACTTTCGCCTTCAGCTATTTGCTTTGGCCAACGTTGTGATTTATGCATGTTTGTGAATGTGAACGTACCTCACTGGTCCCCTTTGTAAGATCAATGCAAACAAGTCGTGGTAAGATTGCATTACAGCCAGCCGTCTTCTCTGATGAGCGCGTCTGATAGCAGAGCGTCTCCCACGATATGCATACGTCATTAAATTATTGAATGTCCGCATTCTGATCAGACGTTCATGTTCTTGTCACAGGGTGACTAGTGTCTATGTGTGTGTGTGTGTGTGAGAGATTGAGTGCCACGCCTTCCACTCTTGCCACAGGGGTTTGATTGGCACCAATTGCACACAGGTGCGGGCAGTTTGGTTTCCCCCTGGCTTTCTTATTTAAGCAGCAGCCGAGAGGACAGAGGGAGAGCTGGAGGGAGCAGACATTGAGAGTGTGCCTGGAAGAGACGAGCCAGAAAGCGGTTAAGAGCCAAACCCGACCAGACTGTTGTTGCAGCAGAACCACAAGCACCTGTCCGTGCTCGAGAGGTCCGGGAGACAGTGTGAGCCCTACTACAGCCACAGCGGCCGTCTGCTACACCCAGGAAGCCGTCCGGGAGAGCCAGCCCAGTCACCAGGGAGAACTAGCCAGCCGTTCCCGTTCCAGTGCCATCCGGTGTTCGAGAGAGGAGGCCTTGGACCAAAGTGGAGGGGTGGGGACGCGTTCCGCCCTTCCTCCAGTTAAGTCCCTCTCTTACACCCTTCTCTACAGCACTTTACCAGCGCAGCAAGCTATTTATCGGCGCCCATATTGACGCCTTTTAAACTATAGTTATCCATCAAGTGGGGGTTTTAATACCAGCGCTTTAACGTGGGCTAGGCTATGACAGTTTGGACTGGGTCTTATTTCGTTTGATTTGAAGTGGGTTTATTTGCAGTGCAATCATAACATTTATTTATTTGATTTGTTCCTAAGTTGAACTCTTGGTGTGCCGTGGACTATTTTTATTTTGTTAAATATCTTCCCAGCTAAGCCTTATCGAGTGCCCCGTTTTAGCTTTACAACAGACTGATTTTAAGGAAGACCATCCCCCTGACGAGATATCTGTTTTTATTCTAAGCTGCTGCTGTGATCGGCCGTCCCCGGCAGACGAAGGACTCGTCTGCTGCCTGTCTTCGGGAGCGAGGACAAGGGACAATTGAGGAGGACTGGAACTTCCATGAACTTTGCACCTTTTTTTATCCATTGGATTAGTTTTATATATATTGTTGTAATAAAGGACACACTATTTTATTCTGCCTCCGCCTTGCATTTTGTTGTTGCTCCCCAACAGAAAAAGGGTTTTTATTAAAGACACCACCCGGTGACATTTTGGCGTTTGTCGGCAGGATTTCTGTTGGGTTGAGCAATAGCACTTTGCAACATGCCTGGAGAGGAACAAGCAGCCGCAGGGCAGGCTACGATGATGCCAGTTGTTATGGGAATGCCATGGGTGCAGAGGTTTAGTGGGTCAGGCTCTGAGGTGAAATTGGGAGAATGGAAAACACAGATGGAAACTATGTTAAGCTTCCAACCAATAAGTGACGCTCAAAAAGCAGATTTTTTAATGGGCTTTTTGGATGGCGACGCAAGAAGAGAAATCTTGACATTGGAGAGAGAGGGGAGGAATACTACACGGAAAATATTTTCTGTATTGTCCCAGTTGTATGGTGACACGACTCATGTATCTGTTCTGAGATCCCAATTTTTTAACTGCAGACAAGAACCTAACCAGTCCCTCAGATCCTACTCCCTTCACCTCCGTGAGCTGTTTTACAGGTTAAAGCGGAAAGATGATGCGGGCCTGGAACACGGCGATGCCATTCTACGTGACCAGTTCATTATGGGGCTACGAGAGGGGCCCATCCGACAAGAGCTGAGGCGCCAAGTAAGAAAGACTCCAGCCCTGGCATTTGATGAGGTAAAGTGTGAAGCCCTGGCATTAGAAGAAGAACAAGACGATAAATGGTCGGCACCTTCATGCCTTGCCGTCAATAGGCAGACGCCCCCTGCACAAAATAGTGCTAATGACTGGAAGGAAGAGTTTCGTCGGGAGATACTCAAAGAGGTTAAAGAACAATTGGCAGAAACAGCAAGGGCACTGGTAGATGAGCTGCGGGTGGGGAGTAATGGACCTTGCCCTCCTGCACATGCGTCCCGGCCGAGGGCCTAATCAGATGATTCCTGGAGGGGGAGACAGAGGTTTAGGGCACCTTTAAATGATCGAGGGTTCAAGTGGGACCCGCAAGGCCGCCCCCTTTGCAATCAGTGTGGGGAACCGGGACATATCAAGCGTTACTGCCCACAACAAGAAGCCCCACAGGGTTTTTAGCTCCACCGGCCACTGTGGGTCAAGTGGCCGGACCCCCCAAACATGACCCTATTCACCAATTAGCAAAGGCCACAATTGCTGGAGCTTGCCCTGTAACAGAGGTTAAAGTAGATGATGTGAATGTTAAATGTCTTATAGACACTGGTTCCCAAGTCACATTATTTAGTGAGAACTTATGTAACAAGCTCTTTAGGGGCAAACAGAAAGAATCCAGACACCTTCCGTGGTTGACCTTACGGGCTGCTAATGGCCTTAACATCCCTTATGTTGGATATATGGTTGCTGATTTTAGTATTGGGGGAGTAACTGTGCCATCACGTGGAGTTGTCATTGTAAAAGATGAATGTTTAGGAGAGCATAAAGCCCTTTTAGGGATGAATGTGATTCTGGCCTGCTGGGAGCAACTGTTTAAAAGTCAAGAGACTCTGTGCCATAACCCCCGCACAAAAGACCTTAGGAAAGAGTGGGAAGGTGTGTTTACAGATTGCAGACGGATTCAAGCCATTGTGGCTAAGGAGCAGTGGAAAGGCACCGCCCGGGTGGCCTGCCGCTATGCAGTGACTGTTCCAGCTCAAAGTGAGGCCCTGCTGTGGGCCAGAGTGTCAACCCCGCCAGACCTCAGGAACCGCTCTGCCCTAGTGGAGCCTGCTGGAGGAGACGTGGGGGTTGAGGTATCCAGGACACTGGTAACTATAAAGGGAGGCAGGGTCCCTGTAAGGGTGCGTAACCTTCATCCTTACCCAGTCTCCCTGTACAGGCTCCAGACGCTGGCAACAGTATCTGTTGTGGATGCACTGAGTGTGAGAGAGGCTGCCGACTGTGATGTCTCCCTCACAGAAATAGACGCAGGTGTGGTGGAGGTGGCCGTCGTCCAGGTCGGCCAAGGGCAGAGCCCGGTGGGGATGGCCAAGCCGAATATTCCCTTACCCCCCACTGACCACCTGAGTGAGGACCAGCAACATCAGTTCCACAAACTTTTGTCTAAGTGGCAACATGTATTCTCTGCACATGAGGAGGATTATGGGCGAACGGACATTGCTAAACATCATATCCCCACAGGTGATGCTGCCCCTATCAGAGAGAGGTTTAGACCTCTGCCCCCTACCCTCTACAAAGAGATGCGCAGTTTGCTACAAGGTATGTTGGAGAAGGGTGTTATCAAGGAGAGCTGCAGCCCTTGGGCGGCGCCAATCGTCCTGGTCCAAAAGAAGTGTGGTGCCTGGCGCTTTTGTGTGGATTATCGTAAGCTTAATAATGTAACGCATAAAGATGCTTTTCCCCTTCCACGCATTGAGGACTCCCTCACCAGCCTGACCAAAGCTGATTGGTACACCACGCTAGATCTTGCCAGCGGCTATTGGCAGGTTGAGGTGGAGGAGAAAGATAAGGAGAAGACAGCCTTTACGACCCCACTTGGCCTCTACCAGTTTGAAAGAATGCCGTTCGGCCTTTGTAACGCACCCGCAACATTCCAGAGACTGATGCAAAGGTGTCTGGGAAACCAATTAACAGATTCTGCCCTTGTTTACCTCGATGATGTAGTAATCTACTCCCCTGATTTTACAACCCATCTGCACCATCTAGAGACAGTTTTTCAATCCCTAGAGCGCTATGGCCTGAAGCTCCGACCAGAAAAGTGCCACTTCTACCAGAAGGAAGTGAAATTCCTGGGACATCTGGTGAGTGGACAAGGCGTCGCACCTGACCCTGAGAAGGTGGCGGCAGTGCAGGACTGGAGCCCCCCAGGGACAGTAAGGCAAGTGCACTCCTTCCTAGGGTTCGTGGGATATTACCGGCGCTTTATTAAAGATTTCTCAAAGATTGCTAAACCTGTAAATGAACTTTTAGCAGGCACAGGGCGAAGGAAAAGAGGTGGTTCGCCGCCCATTAACTGGACTGACAAGTGTGAGACAGCCTTCCAATTTCTAAAAAAAGAACTGCTTAAGGCCCCGATACTGGCTTATGCCGATTTTAGCCTCCCTTTTATTCTTTACACCGACGCTAGCAATCTGGGGTTGGGGGCCGTTTTGGCACAAGAGCAGGATGGCCAAGAAAGAGTCATTGCCTATGCAAGCCGAAGCCTCCGTACAGCAGAACGAAATGATACAAACTACAGTTCTTTTAAGCTGGAGTTACTCGCAATGAAATGGGCCATGGTGGAAAAGTTTAAAGACTATCTGTGGGGCGCACAAGTGACTGTGGTGACGGACAATAACCCACTTGTACATTTACAGACGGCTAAATTGGGGGCTGTTGAACAGAGGTGGGCTGCTCAGTTGGCTAACTTCAATTATACGACCAAATACCGGCCAGGTAGAGATCACACTAACGCTGACGTACTGTCTAGGCTTCCTACTGCACTTTCAGACCAAGCAGCTGCAGAGCCAGCGGCCGAGGAAGACTTGCTGGTTGCTGTAGTGGTGGCTCCGGGGACCCAAGCAGAGGCTACACCCACCGGCTGGGGATGGGACCCGGTTCGCTGGAGAAGGCTACAGGGAGAGGACGTCACACTTCAAATGGTGAAAAGGTACCTGGACCGAGGTTGGTTACCGAAAGCGCTGGAACGTGCCCAACTCACCATGTCAGTAAAGAAGCTATTGAGCCAGTGGCGGCGGCTGGGGCTGAAAGATGGAGTAATATGTCGAAACGTAAAAGACTCTTTAACCTGTGAGACTCTCCAACAGGTGGTGGTGCCGGCAGACCAGACTAAGGCCCTTTGGGAGGCCTACCACTCCGAAACAGGACACCAAGGTGTGGAAAGGACCGTGTCGCTCTTACGAAGGGGGTTCTACTGGCCAGGTATGGGAAGTACCGTTCTCTCCTGGACTCAAACCTGCCCCCGTTGTGTGTTGCGAAAGGCCAAGCCAGAGAGTAGGGCCCCATTAGTCCCCATCGTGCCCAGAGCCCCATTAGATATTGTGTCAGTAGACTTCCTGACTCTGAGCCGTCCCACTGATCGTTACCAAAACATATTAGTTATTACCGATCTGTTCACCAAATACGCTTGGGCTATCCCCACTGTCGATCAAACAGCCCTCACTACAGCCCGTGTTCTATGGAACCATGTGATCCAGCCGTTTGGCTGTCCAGAGACTATACACTCAGACCAAGGCCCCAATTTTGAGTCCAAATTGATCTTAGAATTGTGTAACCTTTATGGCTGTCGGAAGAGTCATACCACCCCGTACCACCCCCAGGGGAATGGGGGCTGCGAACGATTCAACCAGACTTTGCTAAATTTGCTTGGGACTCTCGAGACAGACAAACAGAGCAGATGGCCTGAATACCTACCTGGCTTAATCCATGCATACAATAATAGTATTCACAGTTCCACGGGCTACGCACCAACATACTTAATGTTTGGCCGTCATACAAGGCTCCCTATCGATATGGTGAGTGGCACAGTAGGGGCACCAGCACCCGTGAGCACTCCTGAGTGGGTTGTGAGGCACGAAGAACAGTTGGCCTATGCTTACCGCAAGACATCTGAGAACCTCAGAAAGGCAGCTGACAAAAATAAGAGACTGTATGATAGGACTGCTCATGATTCCCCACTGCTGCCAGGAGAACGAGTCCTAGTGGTGGACCACCGGAGGCGAAACAAGGGGAAACTGAGTGACAGATGGGAGAACAAAACGTATGTGGTGGTGGGACGTCACCATGCAGGCCTTCCTGTCTACAAGATCAGACCAGAAGGCAGAGATGGTCCAGAACGCACCCTCCACCGCAACCACCTCCGCCCCTGCCTGCTGTACCCAACGCCTGAATCCCCTCGACCTACCGGTCAACAAACTGCTCCTCGCCCCGTGCCTACATGGGGAGTGATGTTTCCGATGGGCCAAGGCGCAGTAGGAGAGGAGATGGAGCCCGGGCTGGCACCAAGACGCTCCCAGAGGCCAAACATGGGTAACCCCCCTCCTAGGTATAGGTGATGTATGACTGGTTCTCGGGACTAGAACACTTTAGTCTGGGGGGGTGTCACAGGGTGACTAGTGTCTATGTGTGTGTGTGTGTGTGAGAGATTGAGTGCCACGCCTTCCACTCTTGCCACAGGGGTTTGATTGGCACCAATTGCACACAGGTGCGGGCAGTTTGGTTTCCCCCTGGCTTTCTTATTTAAGCAGCAGCCGAGAGGACAGAGGGAGAGCTGGAGGGAGCAGACATTGAGAGTGTGCCTGGAAGAGACGAGCCAGAAAGCGGTTAAGAGCCAGACCAGACTGTTGTTGCAGCAGAACCACAAGCACCTGTCCGTGCTCGAGAGGTCCGGCAGACAGTGTGAGCCCTACTACAGCCACAGCGGCCGTCTGCTACACCCAGGAAGCCGTCCGGGAGAGCCAGCCCAGTCACCAGGGAGAACTAGCCAGCCGTTCCCGTTCCAGTGCCATCCGGTGTTCGAGAGAGGAGGCCTTGGACCAAAGTGGAGGGGTGGGGACGCGTTTCGCCCTTCCTCCAGTTAAGTCCCTCTCTTACACCCTTCTCTACAGCACTTTACCAGCGCAGCAAGCTATTTATCGGCGCCCATATTGACGCCTTTTAAACTATAGTTATCCATCAAGTGGGGGTTTTAATACCAGCGCTTTAACGTGGGCTAGGCTATGACAGTTTGGACTGGGTCTTATTTCGTTTGATTTGAAGTGGGTTTATTTGCAGTGCAATCATAACATTTATTTATTTGATTTGTTCCTAAGTTGAACTCTTGGTGTGCCGTGGACTATTTTTATTTTGTTAAATATCTTCCCAGCTAAGCCTTATCGAGTGCCCCGTTTTAGCTTTACAACAGACTGATTTTAAGGAAGACCATCCCCCTGACGAGATATCTGTTTTTATTCTAAGCTGCTGCTGTGATCGGCCGTCCCCGGCAGACGAAGGACTCGTCTGCTGCCTGTCTTCGGGAGCGAGGACAAGGGACAATTGAGGAGGACTGGAACTTCCATGAACTTTGCACCTTTTTTTATCCATTGGATTAGTTTTATATATATTGTTGTAATAAAGGACACACTATTTTATTCTGCCTCCGCCTTGCATTTTGTTGTTGCTCCCCAACAGAAAAAGGGTTTTTATTAAAGACACCACCCGGTGACATTCTCGTTCCGCTAAAGACTGTTGATATGCCTGCCAGATCAACAGCAACAGCAAAATAACCCGCCGATTATGCTCCATGATGCCGATGGCGATGAGATGAGATGACAGCAGCAACGCTAGACCATTGACTGTAGGTTCCCAGATGACTAGTGGGAGGGTTTGTTTACTTTTGCCCCGCCAAATTGTATGGCCAATAACAGAACGAGATTTCTGCCCACGTGACTTTGGTTCGTGTGGGCAGGACTAGTGGATTTTGGCCTTGTGAACGCAAACTGAACCAGCTGAAAAACGAAACAATGTATCATCATCTTCTCTGGCCCGAACCAAGGACCCGGACTTTCTGGTGTGAACCCGACCTAAAACATATTATTTGGCCAAACAAAATTCCTTTGTTTTCACTCTTTTATTGAAGGAAATTATTTTTGAGGTGTCATTATATCAGAAAATATTAGCTTCAGAGTCAATGATGTGCTTGAAATGTTTAATTTCACAAAAGGCTCATTATCTCAGCTTCAAGAAAAAAATTGCTGTTTTTGGCTAAATCAAGCTATCTTCTCCGGCTCATAACTAAAGAACGGAAAATGGGATCAATAAACTTTTTTTTGCAGGTGATAGAAGAGAGTCTCATCGTTATTTGTGCGTGTTCAGTGTTTACATAGTAATTATTAAAGAAATTATATGACTGTTTTAAAATGCATTGCGGCCTAGGTGGCACAGTACAGCACCTTTTGCCCAAGGGCCGTGGCACTCAAAGTGTTAAGCTGTGCCTGGTCCATAAGATCTTGCATAACTTGGTCCCCAAATATCGCCAAAATTATTTCATCAAAGTAAGCGATGTCCATACTCCACCGAGCTCCCACAACGTTGTCCCCACTAAATTTAAGAGTTGTATGAACAAAAACTCTTTCAAATACTCAGCCGGGCTGCTGTGGAACAGCCTTCCGGACAGCCTGAAGCTGATTGACACATTGAGCAGTTTCAAAATTTCTCTCAAAAACTGGTTCATGGCTGGTTCTGGAACATACATGTAAATATTTTGAGTATTGTTAATTTATAGCCAGTTTAAAGTTATTTTATTTATTTTAGACAGATGGGTTTTTTGTTTTTGTTTTTTAGCCTTTTTAACTCATTGAGTGCCAATGACGACTTTAGTCGTCAATTCATTTAGTGACGTAGAGTGCCATTGACGACTAAAGTCGTCAATTGCGTTTTTTGACGGGGGGATGTCGATCTAAGCCTCTTACATCGCGTCTTACAATATGGGAGCTAATGAATGTGTCTAACCTATTTTACAGAACCCTTAGGTGGCGACAGTGCTCTCCAGATTACAGAAATGTCAGGAATACATCCTGAAAAAGCCGTGATCAAAGCGAAACCGCTCATGCTGCAGCC
The DNA here is from genome assembly GCF_964638095.1 of Poromitra crassiceps. NCBI lineage: Eukaryota > Metazoa > Chordata > Actinopteri > Beryciformes > Melamphaidae > Poromitra > Poromitra crassiceps. Next base: position 3,427,917 of record NC_139642.1, read on the forward strand.
CAGAGCCATGTAGATTGCTCTGGCTGCTGCTTGACGGTGCCTGCCAACAGCAATTAATCAATCAATCCGCCTCTGTCTGTCTGTCTGCATATAGTTTCTCCACACGATTACCCACCAGAAAGGCAGCACCCGACCCCGAAGGGCAAAACCCCTTTCACCTGCAGTCCCGTTTGGCATTTCCTTGTCGCGCTGTGAGCTGTCGCGCTGTGAGCCGCACCGCCCGCAAAAAGAAAATAGACTGGGTGCGTGTGGGGAGGAGTTTGCAGCTGAGTGGGGGAGAGGGGGGTGGGGCACGCAGGCTCCACAGAACTACACCAGGTCACTACATCAGAAAAGTCAGTGAATGTGCTTGAAATGCTGCATTTCACAAAAGGCTGAATATCTCAGCTTCTAGATAGAAATGCATGTTTTTGCTGTTTTTGACCTATCTTCTCCGGCTGATAACTAAAGAACGGAAAATGGTATCAATAAACTTTTTTTTGCTGATGATACAATAGAGTCTCCTTGTTCTTTTTGCGTGTTCGGTGTTTACATTACAGTAATATCACACAATATTCTGTGGGCCTCGAGAAATCACTGAAAACGCTCTGAAACTCTGGCACTGGGAGCGTCCGTTCTCCAAAAGTGGCTGGCACTCAATGAGTTAATGTCCGTAACATCATCACTGATGACATCATCATTGATGATGATGTCACAATGTCTACGACAATAACCGATGGCTGTCACAAATTACATTGTGACAACATGATAACTGGGACTGGCTGCAGCAATGGCGGATTCATGCTTGTTAAATTGCTTTTCATTTGCTTGTTATCATTCCATTTTCAAAAAGCCTTCTGTGACAGCGGATACAATAACATATTCTTCCATATTTGAAGAATATTTGGGAATCAACTTGATCAAGTTTGGTCAGAAAAGTCTGTCTATTCAATGAAAACAGCACCAGTGCGACCTGTCGTGTGTGATGCTACTGTACCTTCAAGCACGAGGACGTCTGAAATTAGTTATTTTTCAGTCACCGATATGAAAATGAGATACCTAATTAATCAACTATCGAGTTAGGAAGCTAGGTGATAGGTAGTCTCTCTAAGTGAACTCACAGTCCTTCACACCACAAACACCCAGAATAACATGCAGTAGGCTGCAGTACGCTCCTTCACCATGTGGGCGCAGACAGTCTGGGCCTAACACTGTCTTGCTGCTGCAGCCAGTGAGGAGCTGACAGTCACTCTCTGTCCTCCAAGAACCCTGGTGGTGAAGCTCTGGTCTAGAACCTCGTCCAACTAGAAGGCATTCAGCCAGCACAAACCTCCAACACTAAATTACTCTCCAAACACATGGCTCCTTTCACTTCACTTCTCAATTTAATTGATTTCTAGACTGCAAACTTCGCGGCAACACCAGCGTCTTCATCCGCGGCCTGGAGGTCAGCAGCACCGAGGCGGCCGACCGCACGCTCTGCCCCCGGACGGCCGAACACAGCTGGGCCGGACAGGGCCCGCGCACCCCTGCCACCCCCAGGACCCCCGGTGGCCCCGTGGCAGAACCCCGACCCAGGGGAAGGTGGGTGATGGGCTGGGGGGAAGGGGGTGGGCGGAGTCACCTGGGTGCCTGTTTAATGATTGACAGGAGAGCGAACTGACACACTGAGCTAGGGAAGGAGATAGCGGGCTAGTGTGAAGGAGATAGTGGACTAGGGAAGGAGATAGTATGGAAGGTGATAGGGGCTAGGGAGCGGATAGAGGGCTAGTCACGGAGATGGTGGGTTAGGAAAGGAGATAGTGGGCTAGAGAACGAGTTAGTGGTGTGGTCAAATCAAACAAAACTTAGAAGACAAATGATAAACAAACATGCTGCAGGTGGGATAACTGTTGAGTGTTGTTGGTTTGCGGTCTACTGCGTGACTTATTGTGTGTCCAGTATATTTAACTTTTATTTTGTAACCTGTAACACCTGTGTGTGATGTCCCCACAGTAAGCTGCGTCACATCGTGTGTAACCTGTAACACCTGTGTGTGATGTCCTCACAGTAAGCTGCGTCACATCATGTGTAACCTGTAACACCTGTGTGTGATGTCCTCACAGTAAGCTGCATCACATCGTGTGTAACCTGTAACACCTGTGTGTGATGTCCTCACAGTAAGCTGCATCACATCGTGTGTAACCTGTAACACCTGTGTGTGATGTCCTCACAGTAAGCTGTGTCACATCGTGTGTAACCTGTAACACCTGTGTGTGATGTCCTCACAGTAAGCTGCATCACATCATGTGTAACCTGTAACACCTGTGTGTGATGTCCTCACAGTAAGCTGCATCACATCATGTGTAACCTGTAACACCTGTGTGTGATGTCCTCACAGTAAGCTGCGTCACATCGTGTGTAACCTGTAACACCTGTGCTGTGTGTGATGTCCCCACAGTAAGCTGCATCACATCGTGTGTAACCTGTAACACCTGTGTGTGATGTCCTCACAGTAAGCTGCATCACATCGTGTGTAACCTGTAACACCTGTGTGTGATGTCCCCACAGTAAGCTGTGTCACATCGTGTGTAACCTGTAACACCTGTGTGTGATGTCCTCACAGTAAGCTGCATCACATCGTGTGTAACCTGTAACACCTGTGTGTGATGTCCTCACAGTAAGCTGTGTCACATCGTGTGTAACCTGTAACACCTGTGCTGTGTGTGATGTCCTCACAGTAAGCTGCGTCACATCGTGTGTAACCTGTAACACCTGTGTGTGATGTCCTCACAGTAAGCTGCATCACATCGTGTGTAACCTGTAACACCTGTGTGTGATGTCCCCACAGTAAGCCGTGTCACATCGTGTGTAACCTGTAACACCTGTGTGTGATGTCCTCACAGTAAGCTGCATCACATCGTGTGTAACCTGTAACACCTGTGTTTGATGTCCTCACAGTAAGCTGCATCACATCGTGTGTAACCTGTAACACCTGTGTGTGATGTCCCCACAGTAAGCTGCATCACATCGTGTGTAACCTGTAACACCTGTGTGTGATGTCCCCACAGTAAGCTGTGTCACATTGTGTGTAACCTGTAACACCTGTGTGTGATGTCCTCACAGTAAGCTGTGTCACATCATGTGTAACATGTAGCACCTGTGTGTGATGTCCTCACAGTAAGCTGCATCACATCATGTGTAACCTGTAACACCTGTGTGTGATGTCCTCACAGTAAGCTGTGTCACATCGTGTGTAACCTGTAACACCTGTGCTGTGTGTGATGTCCCCACAGTAAGCTGCGTCACATCGTGTGTAACCTGTAACACCTGTGTGTGATGTCCTCACAGTAAGCTGCATCACATCGTGTGTAACTTGTAACACCTGTGTGTGATGTCCCCACAGTAAGCTGTGTCACATCGTGTGTAACCTGTAACACCTGTGTGTGATGTCCTCACAGTAAGCTGCATCACATCGTGTGTAACCTGTAACACCTGTGCTGTGTGTGATGTCCCCACAGTAAGCTGCATCACATCGTGTGTAACCTGTAACACCTGTGTGTGATGTCCTCACAGTAAGCTGCATCACATCGTGTGTAACCTGTAACACCTGTGTGTGATGTCCCCACAGTAAGCTGTGTCACATCGTGTGTAACCTGTAACACCTGTGTGTGATGTCCTCACAGTAAGCTGCATCACATCGTGTGTAACCTGTAACACCTGTGTGTGATGTCCTCACAGTAAGCTGTGTCACATCGTGTGTAACCTGTAACACCTGTGCTGTGTGTGATGTCCTCACAGTAAGCTGCGTCACATCGTGTGTAACCTGTAACACCTGTGTGTGATGTCCTCACAGTAAGCTGCATCACATCGTGTGTAACCTGTAACACCTGTGTGTGATGTCCCCACAGTAAGCTGTGTCACATCGTGTGTAACCTGTAACACCTGTGTGTGATGTCCTCACAGTAAGCTGCATCACATCGTGTGTAACCTGTAACACCTGTGCTGTGTGTGATGTCCCCACAGTAAGCTGCATCACATCGTGTGTAACCTGTAACACCTGTGTGTGATGTCCCCACAGTAAGCTGTGTCACATCGTGTGTAACCTGTAACACCTGTGTGTGATGTCCTCACAGTAAGCTGTGTCACATCATGTGTAACCTGTAGCACCTGTGTGTGATGTCCTCACAGTAAGCTGCATCACATCATGTGTAACCTGTAGCACCTGTGTGTGATGTCCTCACAGTAAGCTGTGTCACATCATGTGTAACCTGTAGCACCTGTGTGTGATGTCCTCACAGTAAGCTGTGTCACATCGTGTGTAACCTGTAACACCTGTGCTGTGTGTGATGTCCCCACAGTAAGCTGCGTCACATCATGTGTAACCTGTAACACCTGTGTGTGATGTCCCCACAGTAAGCTGTGTCACATCGTGTGTAACCTGTAACACCTGTGTGTGATGTCCTCACAGTAAGCTGTGTCACATCATGTGTAACCTGTAGCACCTGTGTGTGATGTCCTCACAGTAAGCTGCATCACATCATGTGTAACCTGTAACACCTGTGTGTGATGTCCTCACAGTAAGCTGTGTCACATCGTGTGTAACCTGTAACACCTGTGCTGTGTGTGATGTCCTCACAGTAAGCTGTGTCACATCGTGTGTAACCTGTAACACTGTGTGTGATGTCGCCACAGTAAGCTGCGTCACATCATGTGTAACCTGTAACACCTGTGTGTGATGTCCTCACAGTAAGCTGCATCACATCGTGTGTAGCACCTGTGTGTGATGTCCTCACAGTAAGCTGCGTCACATCATGTGTAACCTGTAACACTGTGTGTGATGTCGCCACAGTAAGCTGCGTCACATCGTGGAGGAGATGGTGACCACGGAGCGGGAGTACGTGCGCTCGCTGCGTTACATCATCCACCACTACTTCCCCGAGATGGAGCGGGCCGACCTGCCGCAGGACCTGAGGGGCAAACGCTCCGTCGTGTTCGGCAACCTGGAGAAGCTGCTGGACTTCCACAGCCAGTTCTTCCTGCGAGAGCTGGAGGCCTGCTGGAAGCACCCGCTCAGAGCCCCGCACTGCTTCCTGAGACACGTAGGAGGCACACACGTGCACGCACACACACACACACACACACACACACACACACATACACACACACACACACACACACACACACACACACACACACACACATACACATACACATACACACGCACACGCACACACAACTAGGTCTGCAACTAATGATAATTTTCTTTCTGTCAATTATTTTCTTGATTAATCGATTAGTCGTTTGGTCTGTAAAATATCACAAAATGGTGAAAAATGTAGATAATTTTCCCCCCAAAAGCCAGGATGATGTTCTAAAATGTCTTCTTATGTCCTGACCAACAGTCCACAACCCAAAGTTAATCAGTTCACTGTCATATTCACCTTATGTTCCAACACAGGGGTCAACCAGTTACTTCCTATTGTGTTGACACTTCCTGTGACAGTACAGTACTAGTGAGCAGTAAAACAGAACACTTCCTGTGACAGTACAGTACTAGTGAGCAGGTAAAACAGACGGTGTTTTGAGCAGGAAGTCATAACACAACTGGGTCAAGTGGGCGGGGCTACATAACGTGAATAGAAGACAAAAGAAACCAGAAAATATTCACATTTATCAATGTGGGCATTTTAGTCTACATGCATGTCTGTCCAGACTCATACAACCAGAAATACCTTGAAGCCCACAGCGCCATGGTGTGGCCATACAGCCTTATGACACTTTAGGCAATGTTTGTGTGGCTGAATGTCGAATGTGATGAAATGTTGTTTTGTGTTGGAGCAGCAGGAGCAGTTTGGACTGTACGCGCTGTACAGCAAGTCTGACGCCCTGCTGGCCAGCCACGGGAACAACTTCTTCAGGTTGAGGACACACTCACACGCACACACGGTGACCTTTAACCTCTGCTGTGTTTTAGCCATTTCATTTTAAAACTAAAACGATCTCCGTCCAAACGAGTGTTTCAGAAACGATCTCCGGCCATACATCACATGACCATTCACATACACTGGGCAGGCACGTGCCGGTGTAAACAGGAAGCAGATTGTCTACTCTGTGTTTGATTGGTCAGTTGCAGAAAAAACTACAGACGAAGAACAGCAATGGCAGCATTTTCAAAAGTCTTCGTTTAAGGGGTTTGAGAATGGAAAGAGAAAGTTATGTGTTTTAAAACGAAAACGTATTAGTGTGGATCAGTGGTGGCTGGTGAGATTGGTAACAGGGGAGGTAGCGGTCGCCGTCGAAAAAAATTTGGGCGTTTTTTTTTTTCTCTTTTGCTTAACACGTTCACTGCCAACAACGAGTTGAGTCGTCAAACACAATCCAGCTGTTCACTGCCAACGACGAGTTGAGTCGTCAAAAAATATATATATATTTTTTTGACGGTGCTACGTGGATCAATGCCCCCCGCGTCTCCTATGGAGATATTGGAAGTATTGAATGTGTATAATCTATTTTACCGACCAGCTAGGTGGCGACGGTGCCCTCCCGACAGAGAGAAAGTCAACCAAAAGCAGCCGCCTCCCGCGGCTGCTTCCTCCATTCTCAAGGAAATGGCTTGCCGATTTTACAGTCATCAGTCACCAGACTCGCCGCTCTCGGGCCGCGCCAGCAGCAGCACACGGGGGATTGCAAATTTGCATAATATATTATGGGTTAAACACACTTTGAAACGGCCGCAGAAAGGCCAGAATCGCACGCATTCCGAAAACCCAGAAACGAACGAGCCTCATTCTCATACTGTAGGCGGGGACGCTTCCGCGCTGCTGCGGTGGGGGGTTCCAGAAATGGACTGGGTGGGCAGCACAAAGCCTAGAGTCGCACGGGGCTTCATCGGGGCTCTCAAACCCAAGAGACGAGTGAGCCCTATCCACACTCGCTGCCAGGGAGGGAGGCTGCTCAAACTCGCTGCCAGGGAGGGAGGCTGTGAACTCGCAGCAGCAGCAGCAGCAGCAGAGCACTCGCTTGTGACAAACGCAGGCTGAAAGCCACTAGACCCGCCCACGGAGGGAGGAGTTGAAGGAGAGGGCGTTCGGAACTATATTGTTTGGATGTCTGATCTCTCACTGATGCCAAAAATAAATGGTTAAAGTGACTGTTCTGCCTGTTTGATTGAATTTCACAAAACTGCGATTATCTCAGCTTACACTCTCAGACAGCTGAAACCATGCTGTACTCAACGGCTAATATCTACATAACTACTAACTCTACAAACTAACTCTTTTAGACAGAGAAAGCACACATTCTATTAGTACTTTTGTGAACTTTGTGTTCACAAACTCCAAGCAGAAAAGAATCCTCGGCTCTTTTAAAATGAGCCAGAATCCTCAAAAAACGGCCTGGCAGAAGCTACCTACAGCAAAAAAAAAACGGCTGGCAGTCAATGTGTTAAAACGCCCAAATCTCATTTTAAATTAGCATTAGGATTAGACTGTTGTGATGTCATTATTCAGTTTTAACCATCAATAATTGTTCCTTTTCTCATTATTTCATTTCTCAGAGTAAATACTGTATATTTATTTCGAGATTTTTGTCAATTATTTGTGCTGTTATGGTTATAATTAGCCTAGTTACTCACTTCTACACTATCTTAGATTGTGTTACTTATGGATGGCATGGAATTATAGTGAAAATAGATTATCCCCCCTTTTTGCTGGGGACCCCACTTTGAAAACCACTGGCTTAGGCTAGAACTGTTGCGAGAAGTTTTCAGGATTTATCTCTATGCATTAGGCTGTGATTACTATTTATATAAATCTATTTATTCACATAGATTCATGATATATTATGGTATACAGCCTACCTGTGACATCAATGTTTTGATTAATCTGCGCCAGTACCGAAAATGTAGCCTATTACTGCATGACTGATCCTATGATGTCTCACACTCAGGTGTGCTTTCCCAAGACAGGTGTTGTCCATTCAATCAGCCAACCTGTCTTTATAATGGCTGTCTTGCACTGTTTGTATGATACTTGACAAAGTCTATGGCCGAAACTGTTGTCAAATAGCGTTAAATTACACGTAATTGCATCTGGAACGAGAGTGTGTCTTCCCGTGCACAGTGCTGCACTACTCTAGTTACATTCCAATTCATCAACTTTGGAGCGTTATTTACCCCCCCTTCCCGACATCCTAGGTTGACATGCTTCATCCCAATCGATTCCTTATTTCTTCTACTTTCATATGATATAAAGATCACCACTCAAGCTTTAAAATTGAGCTCGCTGTCAGCTATCGATTTACAGGCCAAATTCAGTTAAAAAATGTGTGAATTTAAGGTTCGCGGGTTTTATTATAAAAAATTACAGGATGAAACTTCAATACGACAAAAATAGCGCTGCTCGGTGAACCATTTCCACGCCGAATTTAATAGAAGGCTCGGATAACTTGAAATCAATTGACTTACTTGAATATCCATGCTGTCTGTAGTGGAAACGCTGCAGTCGAGACGTTGCAAATATTCCAGTTTTCTGACATTGCAAAAAGCCCAGTACCGCGCAGCGCACCGCAAGGCTGAGGCTCCCGCAACTCGAAACTCGTTTTGGGTGTAATCCAATACAACGACTGTCTGGCTTGTGAACACTTACTGATTGATAAAAAAGTAAATAAAAATAAGGGGTAAATATAATATGCTGCTACTGTCTCAGTAAAAGTCGTAAATCCTTCCTGTCAGGTCATCACAGGCACTGGATTTCACTTCCTACTTTGATTCAGCTTGAGAGACCAGACAGTGGACAATACAAATGTCAATCAATGTCAGCAATCTATCCAACCAACAACCAATTAGATTTCACCTGGTTTAACCAGGGTAAGGGCGTGCTCACTTCCAGCTCAATCTTATTGGTTGGAAAACACATCACTCTCACGTGTTCTCTGTGAATTGCAAATGTTTTTCAACCAATCATATTTTTCATTAGATAAATTACCAAATAAATAAACGCCCACAGGGCGAATGTTTTTTTATCTGCCTACTAATGGCTGGGACCAGGGCCAGAGTGACTCTCTGCATGGAGCTCTCCTTTCCGTCAGTTCAGGTCACTGTTGTTGAAGCATTTTAAGCATATAAGAATATAATGAATGAAAAAATGAGCGTCTGCACATAAGAAAAAACACATTTGATTGATATTTTATTATAAAAAAAAATGAAAAATGAAAAATGAAAAATGAAAAATGAAAAATGAAAAATGAAAAATGAAAAAAAAATAATAATAATATATATATAATATTTTTTTTTATATAAAATCCCCAATCTAATAGAGGAGGACCATCCTCCTATGCTCACTGGAAAAACCTCCTCTGGTGTGGATATAGCCAAAGTCGACCGCCACTGAGCCTTCTTCACCCAGTGACAGTCTTCTCCTTTTCTCCCCTCTCTCCTCCTCTCCTCTCTGCTCTCCTCCTCCCCTCTCTCCTCCTCTCCTCTCTCCTCCTCCTCTCTGCTCTCTCTCCTCTCTCCTCCTCTCTCCTCCTCTCTCCTCCTCCTCTCTCCTCCTCTCCTCTCTCCTCCTCTCTCCTCCTCCTCTCTCCTCCTATCCTCTCTCCTCCTCTCCTCTCGTCCTCCTCTCCTCTCTCCTCCTCCTCCTCTCTGCTCTCCTCTCTCCTCTCTTCCTCTCTCCTCTCTCCTCTCTCCTCCAGAGGAAGCAGGCAGAGTTGGGAAATAAGATGGATCTGTCCTCCTACCTGCTGAAGCCGGTCCAGAGGATGAGTAAATACGCTCTGCTGCTGACCGACCTCACCAAGGAGGTGGACGTGGCCCAGGAGGCGGAGCTAACGGCGCTGCAGGCCGCGGCCCACATGGTCAAGTTCCAGCTGCGCCACGGCAACGACCTGCTGGCCATGGACGCCATCCGCGACTGTGACGTGAGTGATGATGATGATGGTGTTTACATTTGCATTTGACTTGTCACTGTTCACATACAAGCCTATGTATACAGTACATTCAACTACCTATAGGCTAAGACAGTGGTTCTCAAATGGGGGTCCGGGGACCCCCAGGGGTCCGTGGCACTTTGCCAGGGGGTCCGCGAAAGGTTTTCAGGAAAATACAAATAAAAATGTTTTTTGTTGTTGCAAAAGCTTCATAGTTCAATAAAAATATTTTTTGCTTTAAATCTAAAATGGTTCATGGATTACATTCTAATCTAACAAACCTATCAATTTAAAAGTCAAGCACGTTACCATGGAAACAATTAAGCAGACAATTACAAAAAAATATATGTAAATAAAAATATCTGTATATATACAGATTTTATATATATATATATATATATATATATATATATATATATATATATATATATATATATATATATATATATATATATGTATATATATATGTACAGACACATATTACTGGTGCATGTCCGAGAGAGGGAGAAGAAAGACCTGAGACTTTTATGGACGCAAGCGAGCGTGAAATGAACGCTAGTTACACATAATCATAAACAAACCCGGGACCCGGGTTTTTAATACAATGGAACCCGACCCGGACCCGATTGACCATCATTAAACGTGAACCCAAAACCTGACCATCATTAAACGTGAACCCAAAACCCTACGGGTCCTGGGTCGGGTGTTGGATCCCACGGTCCAGGTGAAGACCTCTTTTCTGGTAGCCTCGTGGCTTAGGTAGTCTGGTAGCCTAGTGGCTAGGTAGTCACCAGGCAAGACCGCGGCTTCGCTAAACCCCCGCCTGCGGCCTAGCGGACTTTTTCTTTCTCAAAACAATTGAAAACCACCGTCATGTTCAAGCTGAGCAAGGAGATTGATTTGATTTCACCAGAGCCGAAGGCAGCAACACAAAATAAATAACTTCTGGAAATAACAGAAGAGAAGGTAAGCCCCACTAAACTGGTATCCAGCATTGACAGTAGATGCCTACAGTAAACACGATTCTGCCTGACCAATCAGTCGTCTGCAGTGTTTTCACGTCACCGTATGGTACCGGGTCCACAGCACTGGAACCTCAACAGAGCAGGGACCAAAAGCAGCACGACTCAACCCCGATCGGTGGAATGAGACAAAAAAGCGAGACGAGGTGTGCGGGGCCGCGTTGATACCAGCGGTGGAAATGGGCCATTGGTAGCCTGGTGGCTAGATGTGATGTCTCTCTCTCTCTCTGTCTCTCTCTCTCTCTCCAGGTGAACCTGAAGGAGCAGGGCCAGCTGGTGCGGCAGGATGAGTTCACCATCTGGAGCGGGAGGAGGAAGTGCCAGCGCCACGTCTTCCTGTTCGAGGAGATGGTTCTGTTCAGCAAGCCCAAGAGAGTGGAGGGGGGCCTAGACGTCTACATCTACAAACACTCCTTCAAGGTAACGCACACAGGCGCGTGCGCACACACACACACACACACACACACACACACACACACACACACAGACACACACACACACACACACGCAGCTGCTCTTTCCTTGATTTGTGTCAGTGTTTTCCGCTAGCTCAGAGAACGTCCAGCTAGCTGAAAGTAGCCGGGCCCCCGGGAGAACACTTTGCACGTTGAGAGCAAAGTTAGAGGTCTCTCTGTCTGTGTGTGACTGGCAGCAGACAGCAGACGTGGGGCTGACAGAGTCGATGTTAACAGCGGGCTGCGTTTCCTTAATCCTACACCCTAGGAGGGCTCAAACACACCTGACGCCTATCCTACGCTGAAGCAACGCCGCGTGGAGGCAGTTTCATTTTGGCGCCCATGTTCACAGGGGAGACTGGCATGACGTCAATGCAAGTTGTGACCCGGCGTGGGGCAAAACAGAGCGAGGCGTGGAGCAAAACAGAGTGCTTCTGGTGGGACTGGTGTAGCGTGGCACTGGAGCTGACAGGAGACGCTTCTGTGACGCGCTGCTTCTGTGGTGCTTCAGCTGTGAACCAAGAGTAACCTTCTCTCTCTGTGTGTGTGTCTCTCTGTGTCTCTGTGTGTGTCTCTCTGTGTGTGTGTCTCTGTGTGTGTCTCTCTGTGTGTGTCTCTCTCTCTGTGTCTCTGTGTGTCTCTCTGTGTGTCTCTCTGTGTGTGTCTCTGTGTGTCTCTGTGTGTGTCTGTGTGTGTCCCTGTGTCTCTCTGTGTGTGTCTCTGTGTGTCAGACAGCAGATGTGGGACTGACGGAGTCGACGGGGGACAGCGGGCTGCGCTTTGAGGTCTGGTTCAGACGGAGAACCGCCAAGAACCAGACCTTCACCCTGCAGGCCACCACGCCCGAAACCAAGCTGGCCTGGACCAATGACATCGCCCGCATCCTGTGGACCCAGGCCAACCGCAACAAAGGTACAGAGGGGGGAGGGTGTGTGTCCGTGTTTGTGTGTGTCCAGGAGGCCGGAGCTAAGTGTGCTAAGGCTAGGTGATAGCTTCGCTCAGACCTGTGTGTGTGTGTGTGTGTGTGTGTGTGTGTGTGTGTGTGTGTTCAAATCTATGTATCCATCAAAGGAGGAAATGTGACTTGGAAATGGACTGTCGCACAAATCAGACTTAAAACCATGTTTAGCGAGCTAACGTCACAATATTGATTTAAGTATTTCAGCATACGAGCGATTGTTTTGCTTGCTATAAAGAAAAGGTAGATAACGCATTTAAATAACATGAAACTAAGATAAGAGGATGGTTATCATCTTTTTTAAATCTTTATCAATGAAGAAAATACTTATGTGTGCGTGCGTATGTATGTGTGTGTGTGTGTGTGTGTGTGTGTGTGTCTGTGTGTGTGTGTGTCAGAGATGCGGTTGAAGGAGATGGTGTCCATGGGGGTGGGGAACAAGCCGTTTCTGGACATCCAGCCCAGCGAGGCGGCCATCAGCGACCGGGCCGTCCACTACATCATGAAGAGCAGAGGTAAGACACGCACGGCCTCAAAGTTTGATAAAGTCACCTAGTTCTGCTTGTGACCCCAACTTTATGAGCTTCAAAACTATATTTAGCGTTTAAATTCCACAATAATCGTCACACAGAATGAAAGCCAATGCTTTATTTATATGCTGGATGCTAGGTAAACGTAGCAAAATTTATGCGTTTTGAACCAACAATGTAGCCTATGACACACACCACATCCTGGTAGATTTTTAACAGGTCTGTGTTGATGAAATAATAATCAGTGTGTGTGTGTGTGTGTGTGTGTGTGTGTGTGTGTCCAGGAGCCCGGACCCGGGCGTCCATCGCCGTCTCTCTGTTTGACCACTCAAACCCGTTTAAGCGCGGGGCGGAGCGGAGGACCTCTGACCCCACCGCCTTAGGCCCCTCCTCCTGCAGCCTGCTGGGCCCGCTCAACCTGCACATGTACAGGTAATTTAGCTTGATGTAGACTAGTTAATGTAGACGCTCAACCTGCACATGTACAGGTAATTTAGCTTGATGTAGACTAGTTAATGTAGACGCTCAACCTGCACATGTACAGGTAATTTAGCTTGATGTAGACGAGCTAATGTAGACGCTCAACCTGCACCTGTACAGGTAATTTAGCTTGATGTAGACTAGCTAATGTAGACGCTCAACCTGCACATGTACAGGTAATTTAGCTTGATGTAGACAAGCTAATGTAGACGCTCAACCTGCACATGTACAGGTAATTTAGCTTGATGTAGACAAGCTAATGTAGACGCTCAACCTGCACATGTACAGGTAATTTAGCTTGATGTAGACTAGCTAATGTAGACGCTCAACCTGCACATGTACAGGTAATTTAGCTTGATGTAGACTAGCTAATGTAGATGCTCAACCTGCACATGTACAGGTAATTTAGCTTGATGTAGACTAGCTAATGTAGACGCTCAACCTGCACATGTGCAGGTAATTTAGCTTGATGTAGACAAGCTAATGTAGACGCTCAACCTGCACATGTACAGGTAATTTAGCTTGATGTCGACCAGCTAATGTAGACACTCAACCTGCACATGTACAGGTAATTTAGCTTGATGTAGACGAGCTAATGTAGACGCTCAACCTGCACATGTACTGGTAATTTAGCTTGATGTAGACGAGCTAATGTAGACACTCAACCTGCACATGTACAGGTAATTTAGCTTGATGTAGACTAGCTAATGTAGATGCTCAACCTGCACATGTACAGGTCAGTTAGCTTGATGTAGACAAGCTAATGTAGACGGGACAGACTAAATGCCCTTCCTGGGTGTTCCTCCCCACATGACAACGTTGAATTATGTCCCAAAGGTTGGTGTTGTGGTTATGGTCATGGTTAGGCAAGTAAAACAATGGTGAGGGTTTGGATTCAATAAGAAAAATGTTCGTTAATATTTTTTATGTAGCCGAGCAAGACCATTGGTTCCCAAACTGTGGTCTGCGGACCACTGGTGGTAACATTTACTTTCAGAGGCTGCAGCAGGCTCAGTTTTAAAGCCAGAGTGAAGTTTCTGGTATCATATGAAACTGGAAGACCTAAGGAATGGATTTGTACCAACCATGTCATGCTAGTTTGTCAGGAAGGTAGTTAAATAACACTCCAAAGTTAGGCTACATTTTGGCGAGGGACAAAAAAACATTTTCAAAGGGGTCCTGTCCTCTTTTTCACAGCCTAATGTTGGCAGGTGTGTGTGTGTGTGTGTGTGTGTGTGTGTGTGTGTGTGTGTGTGTCTGTGTGAGTCCGTGTGTCTGTTTTGAACCAGCTAGTAGCCTTATATTGTTATTTAGCCTTTCTGCTGCTATTGCATGGTTAAATCAGCTAATTTTATTTTTAGGGGGGGGGGTGGTATACAAGTGCTCCCTGGGAAATTTGTTTTGGTACGTAGTGGTACTTGGACGGAGAAGTTTGGGACTCCCTGATGTAGACAAAGCAGTAGAGCTGACTTGATTCATATCGCCCTCATGTGTTCAGGAGGTGTAATATTTTTATTATTTTTCACAAAAAGAAGTCTGCAGTACAAAACAAAGAACTGCACAAAAGGGTAGAGACAGGGCAAAACACAATGCCACCCATCAAAACACTCTCTCCTCTCCTCTCCTCTCTCCTCCTCTCTTATCTTCTCTCTCCTCTCCTCTCCTCTTCTCTTCTCTTCTCTCCTCTCCTCTCCTCTCCTCTCCTCTCCTCTCCTCTCCTCTCCTCTCCTCTCTTCTCTCCTCTCCTCTCATCTCCTCTCCTCTTCTCTCCTCTCCTCTCAGTAGTCAGAGTGTCCCCTCCGCTCCGCCTACTGAAAGCTCCTTCATCACTTCCTGTATCGAGGAAGACGAGCAGGAGCATGAGACCAGCAGCCAGCCTTCAATGAGTACGTGCACGCAGCAGGCGCATACACACACACACACACACACACACACACACACACACACACACACACACACACAGTCAGTTAGTGTCTGCAATCTTACCCAACTACAACAGGCTGTAGAAACTTTACTAACACTTTCTATGTATTACATTCTAATCCTACTTATAACACATCATGCCATCATCATGCATTATAATAAATTTTATTTATAATTATCCATAGATGGCTAATGCTGTACTTATAATCTGTTATATCTTCTTTTTTAAATTATGATTATAACTATACTTATAATGCATTGGTGATTGATGGAAAAGTTATCATCATTATTATTAATATTATTGTTGTTGTTATAAAAGTGTCCCTCTGTTCCTCTCAGCCACAGAGAGCTCTGGTTCGTCGTCTCGGTGTCTCTCCGGCTCCACTGGCTCAGACAGCGGCTGTGTCTCCTCCCACCTGCAGGAGGCGCTGGCCGAGGAACTGAGCGCTCCCTGCCGGCTCCCTGGCCTCTCCCCCGGCCCCCCGCCTGGCCACAAGCAGCTCCTCAATGGCCGATACATTTCAGCTGTGAGTAGTACAGATACATTCAGCTGTGAGTAGCACAGATACATTTCAGCTGTGAGTAGTACAGATACATTTCAGCTGTGAGTAGTACTGATACATTTCAGCTGTGAGTAGCACAGCTACATTTCAGCTGTGAGTAGTACTGATACAGTTCAGCTGTGAGTAGTACAGATACATTTCAGCTGTGAGTAGTACAGATACATTTCAGCTGTGAGTAGTACAGATACATTTCAGCTGTGAGTAGCACAGATACATTTCAGCTGTGAGTAGTACAGATACATTTCAGCTGTGAGTAGTACAGATACATTTCAGCTGTGAGTAGTACAGATACATTTCAGCTGTGAGTAGTACAGATACATTTAAGCTGTGAGTAGTACAGATACATTTCAGCTGTGAGTAGTACAGATACATTTAAGCTGTGAGTAGTACAGATACATTTCAGCTGTGAGTAGCACAGATACATTTAAGCTGTGAGTAGTACAGATACATTTCAGCTGTGAGTAGCACAGATACATTTCAGCTGTGAGTAGTACAGCTACATTTCAGCTGTGAGTAGCACAGATACATTTCAGCTGTGAGTAGCACAGATACATTTAAGCTGTGAGTAGTACAGCTACATTTCAGCTGTGAGTAGCACAGATACATTTCAGCTGTGAGTAATACAGATACATTTCAGCTGTGAGTAACACAGATACATTTCAGCTGTGAGTAGTACAGATACATTTCAGCTGTGAGTAGTACAGATACATTTCAGCTGTGAGTAGCACAGATACATTTAAGCGGTGAGTAGTACAGATACATTTCAGCTGTGAGTAGTACAGATACATTTCAGCTGTGAGTAGTACAGATACATTTCAGCTGTGAGTAATACAGATACATTTCAGCTGTGAGTAGCACAGATACATTTCAGCTGTGAGTAGTACAGATACATTTCAGCTGTGAGTAGCACAGATACATTTCAGCTGTGAGTAGTACAGATACATTTCAGCTGTGAGTAGTACAGCTACATTTCAGCTGTGAGTAGTACAGATACATTTCAGCTGTGAGTAGTACAGATACATTTCAGCTGTGAGTAGCACAGATACATTTAAGCTGTGAGTAGTACAGATATATTTCAGCTGTGAGTAGTACAGATACATTTCAGCTGTGAGTAGCACAGATACATTTCAGCTGTGAGTAGTACAGCTACATTTCAGCTGTGAGTAGCACAGATACATTTCAGCTGTGAGTAGTACAGATACATTTCAGCTGTGAGTAGCACAGATACATTTCAGCTGTGAGTAGTACAGATACATTTCAGCTGTGAGTAATACAGATACATTTCAGCTGTGAGTAGCACAGATACATTTCAGCTGTGAGTAGCACAGATACATTTCAGCTGTGAGTAGTACAGATACATTTCAGCTGTGAGTAATACAGATACATTTCAGCTGTGAGTAGTACAGATACATTTCAGCTGTGAGTAATACAGATACATTTCAGCTGTGAGTAGTACAGATACATTTCAGCTGTGAGTAGCACAGATACATTTCAGCTGTGAGTAGTACAGCTACATTTCAGCTGTGAGTAGTACAGATACATTTCAGCTGTGAGTAGCACAGATGCATTTCAGCTGTGAGTAGCACAGATACATTTCAGCTGTGAGTAGCACAGATACATTTAAGCTGTGAGTAGTACAGATAGATGACATAATGAGTATGAAAGACAATGAGTTTTGGCCTGTCAGATGTGACTGGGGGGAGGGCATTCCAGAGGGAGGGGGTGGCTGCAGCAAGGCCCTGTCAGAGGCCCCCCTGTCACAGCTTTAGCAAAGAGATACCTGTGATTCTTGTCAAAGTGGATATAAATTGTATGATCATATTCAGCCAGACAGTGAGATGAAGATTTACAATGGTGAGCAAAAAAAATATATATACAAAATATAAAATAAAATATAAATATCTCCTCCTCTCTCCTCTCCTCCTCTCTCCTCTCCTCTCCTCCTCTCTCCTCTCCTCTTCTCTCTCCTCTCCTCTCTCCTCTCCTCTCCTCTCTCCTCTCTCCTCTTCTCTCTTTCCTCTCCTCTCCTCTCTCCTCTGTCGTGCTCTCCTCTCCTCCTCTCTCCTCTCCTCTTCTCTCTCCTGCTCTCCTATCCTCTTCTCTCCTCTCCTCTCCTCTCTCCTCCTCCTCTCTCCTCCCCTCTCCTCTTCTCTCTCCTGCCCTCCTCTTCCCTCCCCTCCCCTCTCCTCTCCTCTCGTCTGTCGTCCTCTCCTCTGTCCTCCTCTCCTCTCCTCCTCTCCTCTTCTCTCTCCTGCTCTCCTCCCTGCAGACTGCAGCTCCGGTCATCGGCCCGGCCACCATCGTGTGACTGTTTTGTTCACCTGCTCACTGTAAGTGCACTCACAGTCCTTCACACCACAAACACACAGAATAACATGGAGTAGGCTGCAGTACGCTCCTTCACCATGTGGGGGCAGACAGTCTGGGCCTACCACTGTGTTGCTCCTGCAGCCAGTGAGGAGCTGGCAGTCACTCTCTGTCCTCCATGAACCCTGGTGGTGAAGCTCTGGTCTAGAACCTCGTCCAACTAGAAGGCATTCAGCCAGCACAAACCTCCAACACTAAATCACTCTCCAAACACATGGCTCCTTTCACTTCACTTCTCAATTAAATTGATTTCTAGACTGCAAACTTCCCCTTAGGATTTGGAGTCACGCCTCTGTCTCTAGTTTCAGAGTTCTGCTAAAAAGACAAATCATATACTGACAGAAATCCCATGATCCCAGATCCAGATCCCCACCAAAATCAAATCAGTTGTTCCTTGGCTCAAGGCTGATCTGTCCACCAGATTTCATGGAAATCTGTTCATAAGTTTCTGAGAAATCCTGCTGACAGTGAGACAGGCTAACACACAGGTGAAAATATCCATCTGGACACCCAGCTAACCCTCTCTCTAACTCTTCCCCCTCTCTCTCCCTCCCCTCTCTCCCCCATCACTCTCTCTCTCTCTCTCTCTCTCTCTCTCTCACCCTCCCTCCCCTTTCTCCCTCCCTCCCCTCTCTCCCCCATCACTCTCTCTCTCTCTCTTCCTCCCCTCTCTCTCTCCCCCATCACTCTCTCTCCCTCCCATCTCTCTCTCCCTCCCTCCCCCTCTCTCTCCCTCCCCTTTCTCTCTCCCTCCCCTTTCTCTCTCCCTCCCATCTCTCTCTCCCTCCCCTCTCTCTCTCCCTCCCCTCTCCCCCCCCCCTCTCTCTCTCTCTTTCTCCCTCCCCTCTCTCTCTCTCTCCCCCCTCTCTCTCTCCCTCCCTCCCTCCCCTCTCTCCCTCCCTCCCCCCTCTCCCTCTCTCTCTCTCCCCCCCTCTCTCTCTCTCTCTCTCTCTCTCCCCCCCCCTCTCTCTCTCCTGCAGGATGGAGACCGTGCAGCAGTTTGATCCAGACACTGAAGTCAGTTGGGACTTAGCACTGTTCAAAAAACACTTCTGCTTTTGTATTGTTTTTGAAAAGAAAGTTGTTTTAAATATTCTTATATTTATCGTTGTTTCCTAAAGTGCTGCAGTAGATGACTGTTGTGTACATAATGTTGGAATTGTTTCTAATGTTCTGGCCGGGCCGCTCCGCGGGGTTTTTTGTAGTGCTGATGCCCGTCCTGCTGGTCCAGGGTCAGTCTACTCAGAGTCAGTCTACTCAGGGTCAGTCTACTGATCCAGAGTCAGTCTACTCAGGGTCAGTCTACTCAGGGTCAGTCTGCTGGTCCAGGGTCAGTCTACTCAGGGTCAGTCTACTGGTCCAGAGTCAGTCTACTCAGGGTCAGTCTGCTGGTCCAGGGTCAGTCTACTCAGGTCAGTCTACTGGTCCAGAGTCAGTCTACTGGTCCAGGGTCAGTCTACTGGTCCAGAGTCAGTCTACTCAGGGTCAGTCTACTGGTCCAGAGTCAGTCTACTCAGGGTCAGTCTACTCAGGGTCAATCTGCTGGTCCAGGGTCAGTCTACTCAGGGTCAGTCTACTGGTCCACGGTCAGTCTACTGGTCCAGAGTCAGTCTACTGGTCCAGAGTCAGTCTACTCAGGGTCAGTCTACTGATCCAGAGTCAGTCTACTGGTCCAGTCAGTCTACTCAGGGTCAGTCTACTCGTCCAGAGTCAGTCTACTCAGGGTCAGTCTACTCAGGGTCAGTCTGCTGGTCCAGGGTCAGTCTACTCAGGGTCATTCTACTGGTCCAGAGTCAGTCTACTCAGGGTCAGTCTACTCAGGGTCAGTCTGCTGGTCCAGGGTCAGTCTACTCAGGGTCAGTCTACTGGTCCAGAGTCAGTCTACTGGTCCAGGGTCAGTCTACTGGTCCAGAGTCAGTCTACTGGTCCAGAGTCAGTCTACTCATCCAGAGTCAGTCTACTCATCCAGAGTCAGTCTACTGGTCCAGAATCAGTCTAATGGTCCAGAGTCAGTCTACTGGTCCAGGGTCAGTCTACTGGTCCAGGGTCAGTGTGCCTCTGGTCAGCTGGTCAGAGTGATGTGTGAAGCTGATCCAGGAGCAGCAGGACGAGTGGAGGTAGAGACTAACTGTACATTGTGTGTAAATAGTTCTGATCTGTTTCTTACCTGTTCAATAAAAATGAATTGGTTCAAAGAGAAAAGCTGGTTTGCTTTTGCTTTAGGGGGGAAGTTAGGATTCTCAGGGCCGCTGACTGACAAGGGTCCTTACAACCTCTTAAACTGGTCAGCTGACATTTCTGTCTTTCAGAAGCTGTTGTGGGTTTTTAAAGGTAGAGTGAAGATACTGATATATGAAACTAGAAGGCCTAATGCATCCATTGGTCATGCTAGCTTGTCAGGAAGGCAGCTAAATAACACAAGTTAGGCTACATTTTGGTGAGGGAAAAACAGGCATGGCCATATTCAAAGGGGTCCCTTGACCTCTCACTTCAAGATATCTGAATGAGAATGTGTTCTATGGGTCTCCACGAGTCTCCCCTTTACACACATGCCCACTTCATGCTAATCTCATGCCATGGTGGCTACAAGCTCCTCTGTTCCCTCCGGCCGTGCCTGCTGTTATCGCCTAGCCAGAGTCCCTGTCGTCGGCCCTCAACACCCAGCCTGACCCTCAACACCCAGCCTGACCCTCAACACCCAGCCTGACCCTCAACACCCAGCCTGACCCTCAACACCCAGGCTGACCCTCAACACCCAGCCTGACCCTCAACACCCAGCCTGACCCTCAACACCCAGCCTGACCCTCAACACTCAGCCTGACCCTCAACACCCAGCCTGACCCTCAACACTCAGCCTGACCCTCAACACCCAGCCTGACCCTCAACACCCAGCCTGACCCTCAACACCCAGCCTGACCCTCAACACCCAGCCTGACCCTCAACACTCAGCCTGACCCTCAACACCCAGCCTGACCCTCAACACTCAGCCTGACCCTCAACACCCAGCCTGACCCTCAACACCCAGCCTGACCCTCAACACTCAGCCTGACCCTCAACACCCAGCCTGACCCTCAACACTCAGCCTGACCCTCAACACCCAGCCTGACCCTCAACACTCAGTCTGACCCTCAACACTCAGCCTGACCCTCAACACTCAGCCTGACCCTCAACACCCAGCCTGACCCTCAACACTCAGCCTGACCCTCAACACTCAGCCTGACCCTCAACACCCAGCCTGACCCTCAACACCCAGCCTGACCCTCAACACCCAGCCTGACCCTCGACGGCAAAATGCCAAACTCAAGGCTTCAGAACGGGAGTCCACAAACCAATGGGTGACGTCACCCTGCATGGCTACATCCATATTTTTATACAGTCTATATGGGAAATAGCCTAAGCATCATGTCATCATATCATACACTCTTTTTAGAGCCTTATTCAAAGCTCTAGTTTCACTGCACAATAAATGTTATGAGTGTTTTGACAGGACTTCTATTCTTCTGCACAGAAATGCTTCATAATTCATGACAGATTTGATGCTTTTATTGTGAAAGCAAAATCATTCAACTACTGGTTCTGTTCTTGCTGCCTTGATGGAGACTGTCCACTAGTGACGTCATGAGAATCCTGTGTGGAAATGGATACAGCAGAATGACATCATAGATCCAGAGATACATTCAGATGATCTGAAGCTCCAGCTGTTCTCAGGTCAGATTTACAGTCCAGATTAAAGGAAAGGGGAGGTGGGAGTGATAAAGATCCCCTAATGTAAAAACATGTTTTTCTTCTTGTTTCTCTGAGCTCATAGAAAAATACCATTTTAGGGGGCGGCCCCTCAAGGGTGATTTGTGACATCACCGTTTGGAAGCCAATCCCTGTCCACTATTCAACTTACAAAAGTGTGATGTGGAAACTTGGAGCCTCCAGTGCGTGCGCACGCAGACACACACACACACACACACACACACACACACACACACACACATATATATATCTAGGCTATATATATATATACACACACACATATATATAGGCTATATATATATATA
Organism: Poromitra crassiceps; assembly: GCF_964638095.1. NCBI lineage: Eukaryota > Metazoa > Chordata > Actinopteri > Beryciformes > Melamphaidae > Poromitra > Poromitra crassiceps. Next base: position 3,450,152 of record NC_139642.1, read on the forward strand.
TACACTAACACACACACAGAAGTAGGAGACATCTTGTGTCTCTCGTAACGGACAAGCCCGTCTTTTATTATCACACGAACACCACAATACATGCATGCGGCCACAACACACTCATGCTGACGGTGGCCGGTGAAAAGTGTCCTCCACATTTAACCTATCCAGGCATGTCCTTTCCTCCGGGGGGCAGGCCAGGAGCAGTGGTCGCTTTCTCGTACAGCGCCCGGGGACCAACTTCGGATGTTGTCGTCACTGGTCGGATGACGATGACGATCTGGGCCCCTATTCTCCCACAGGCCTTCGGCGCTAAAACGGGCCTTAAACGCAAAAAAACGTGCCTTGCGCCTGTTTTGGGACGATATCAATATGGCTTTACGCTGCCAAATGCGCTTTAGGCCGAATGGGCGTGGCGCAGTCCCAGAATGGGCCAAAGTGGGCGTGTCGGCGCTAAATACCGGCCTACTGATATCTTCCGACCTGGCGTTAATTTAACGCCTTGCGCCTTTGAAAAGCAGGCCTATTCAGTGGGCCAGTTGCGCGGAGCGCTCCCCTCTGGCTCTCTCCTCTGTCACCCTTCTCTGTGTCACTCTCTCCCTCTCTCCTACTGACAGGAGCAGGCATTGGTGTGCGTTTACCAGTTTATTGTGAAATAAATCCTTCCGCGTTGAGTTACTGTCACAAGCCTGTGTGACAACAAGTCCAGCCTGGGTAAAACAAGTCCGTGTACCGCTTTGAGGCTGCAGGCAGTCTGACAGGCACAATACGACTGTCTCTCTCTGACTGCCTGTGAATGTCCCAGCATGCAATTGGGTACTCCATTTCGCTACTAAATAGCAACCAAATGAGGCGAAATAGATATAAAATGTCGATCTAAAATAATGTGTAATGGTAACACAGCCTGCAATTGTAGAACATTTCAATATTGGACCAAATAAATCATCGAAATTAAAACACCACCCTAAGTGAAACATATATGTCCTCCTGGGCCTATATATATCCTTTGTCGATTTAACGTCATTTAGATAAGTGTTAGCGGAACGCGCTTCGGAACGCGCTTCTACTATACTGTGATGTCCGCTCCAATAACTTGGCCCAACTTCACATTTAGTTTTACAATAAAAACACATTTATGCAATGACTTTACATAATGTAGGGTATATTTATGTGCATCATTCTACCTGCAGCAGGGGAGAGAAAACAATATCGTTCTGAACAAACTTTCACCAATATAAAATTAATCTCATCATATAGGGATATGCTATATTTTTCTAGCTGATGCCTTTAGAACATTCTTTTCACTTTGATCTTGCTATAGTGTAGCGTATTTACATGCTTGCAGTATTTAAACTGCAGTTAGATTGGTTTGAGAAGCATAATAATATGGAATAATAGCCTATAATGGAGACAGACAGACTGGATGAAGGGAGGGGGGGGGGGGGGCAGAGCGTTTGGCTTTCGTCTGGTTTTGCGGGATCACTGGAATTGGAGCTAAAAAGGCAAGCGTGCGATTCGTTTATTGCAGTTATCCAATGAGCATGACGGTGCATAATTTTACGCTTAAAAGGCATGGTTGTAATGCTTTAGGCTGCGTGTAGCGCCAGCACGACGATATCAAGTGCGCTGGTCCACGCCCACTGATTTGCGCTGCGCCAGGTGCTCGGCCTAGAAACAGCAGGGCCCTGATCTTCTGCATGTTTGTAGTGGGGTTATATATGGAGGAACCCCCTGGAGAGCACGGGGAGAACATGCAAACTCCACACAGAGAGAAAGGCCCTTACGACGAGATACCCCACCTGGGCAGTAGGCACTGAAGATATGGGGGGGGCACAACCACAGCGCCCACAGTGTCCCAGGCGAGAATCGAACTCAGGACCTTCTGACTGCGAGGCGACAGCTCTACCACTGAGCCACCGTACCCCCACTGAGCCACCGTACCCGTGTGTGTATATATAATATATATACATACAGAGGTCTGCAGAGTTGGGGGGTGGTGGCGTTGCCTTTTCCCGCGGTGTGCCGCTTTGATGAAAACAATTAGGCTGCAGTAATATTTATTAGACGCTAGGTGGCAGCATATCACCTGAATCTGCTGAATCACCTGAGAAACGATACACTGTGTGACCACAACACGGTTAAAATGGCAGAGTGGCGCTGTCCACTATTTCTGTTCATTGACTCAACAGGAAGTGCCTGGAGTGAACCAAAGAAGAAGAAGGCTGTCTAACGTTAATACCGGTAAATAAATAAATAAATAAATAATAGTATGTTATGCCACGCAGCGCTGTGGAAATAGGCTACAGTGTGTACTCATCCATCAAATTTGTAACACAACAGTGAAGGTAAGACATCATTTCTGCTTATGGTAGTAGCCTAACAGAAATAAGATGATGTATGGGCTTGTTATTATTATCTCCGCCAGGAGATTATGAGATTGTCGCCTACAGCAGGCCTGTGTTAGCTAACGTTAGCATCATACGCTAACATTAGGGAGTTTGCTAAGGCTTGCCATGCCACCGTTAGATAACTGCAACTGAATGTGTAACATTAACAGTGATTAACCCCATGGTACCGCTAATCGTTTCCTCAAGGAACATGGTTCTGTGCTGTTGGTAGGCTATTTGGTAGCCTATCTGATGCCTGTAGTCTGCTTATGGAGGGTAGTAGCCATAAAGTGAAGTGGCTAGCGAACATGGCTAATGGGAGCTAAATCTAAGTCCCGTGTAAACCATAATATCTGTGTCGTTTTAACTTTGATTGCATTTTTTTTCCACCAGATTAAAGAAAACATTTAGGCCTATGTGATATTGACTGATGCGCGGTCATGCATCATGGTGTAGCTACAGTAACGCTAATCAATCTACAGTAGATAGCTCTGTTTTGGACTGGAGCTGCATATGGAGCTAGCTTGTCGTCTGAGCCATGCTGTTTTTCAATCACGGAATTAGGAAAACTAACGCGCACATTACATTAAAAAAACACATCAGTCAACATCACACAGGGTCTTTTCTTTAATCTGGTGGCAGCATTTTTCAGTAAAACGTGAAACGACGACAGATAATGGTTTATAGTGGGACTTATAGGTTCCATAAAGATCAGGTTGTTTGTAAACAAACTGCTTCGGTTGCTAACAGAAAGAAGATGATGTATGGGCTTGTTATTATTTTGTAGGTAGTAATAATAATAATAATTTAATTTCTTTTTCAGTAAATCACAGCATCGTACAGCTCCATGTTCAACTGAGCAGAAGCAGCTGAGTCAGACAGCATGACATGATTGCTACAGACATCCATCAAGAACCTACTTCATGAACATGACGGAGGAAAAGTATGAAGACCTCAAATTCAAGTTGCCATTCTTGTCATCAGCTCAATCCATTCCTTAAAACCACATGGGCTCAATGGAGAGAATTTTCATGGAAGAACCTTATCAGATTTTTTTATTACTCCAATAAGAAAATATTTACAGAACGATAGACCAGAATCCGGTAATTGCTGGAGAAAATGCAATAATTCAATGGCTGATCACTATCACATATTTTGGAAATGCCCAGCAATCCAAGATTACTGGTTAAAAATAATCTCAGAGATCAAATTAATACTGGGTTTTGAATAGCTGAAAGTGAAGCCAGAAAGGCACCTTTTCAAGTATTTTCAACTTAGAAGTTTTATTTTGACACGACTTAACAATTCTGTACAACAACCTCCTATGTCCACACTAGAAATATTAAGTAGAAAGTCAGGTTGCAAGCACACTCGAAAATATTTAAAAACTCACTGGGTGCAGGGCAAGCATGAGATATGAACAAGAGAAAAGCCAGCACTCCAAATGTCTTTTTGTTGATTTATTTCCTCATGTACCTGGGCAGCAGCAACGAACGTTTCAGTCAAAGACCAACGCTGAGGAAGGCCCATGTGTATTTTCACATTGAATGTATTATATATTATACATGCATGTCTCATTCCATTTTTTCTCTCTATTTTTCGCTCTATTCTTCTCTCTCTCTCTGAAGCTGATTGGAACAAGTAACCGAACAACATAACTTAACACAAAGCTAACTATTAAAAAACTAAGAATTGATCTGTAACACCCATCATGATGACCTGAATGTTTTTGTTTTTTTGTGAGTTTGCATTTGTAAAACTGTCACTCATGTGGAGAAATGTTGGAAAATGATGCACTCTGTTCTAAAACAAAAACCTTAAAAATGAAGTTACAAAAAAAACACATGGGCTACATTATTTCCAGTGTCAATATTACACCCTGTTGTGGCCAACCAGCCTCTTCTGTTCAATAAAATCATGTTTCACTGATGGAATGCCATGCAGATTAGTCACCGTTTGTTCAAATTGTCCTACTGTAGCCTATATCTTATTGTTAGGCTATTTTACTTATATGGGAAACAGGGGAAATCCAGTTTGTGTATAGAAAACGCGTCACGTTGAAAACCTGTTCTAAAACAAAAACCTTCTCAGTGTCTGCAGGGTGGCAGGGTGAATTAGCAAAACAAAGGACTGGGGGGAAGGGCATTGCTATTCACAATGTTCAAAGCAGCTATCAGCTGAAGCTCACCGGATAAAAAAGCTTTCCATAGGGCAGCAGAGAGAAGGATCTAGCACTCAAAAAATGTCCTTTGAGGGTTTTATTCCTGTTTCAAACACTGCAACAACGTACGCGTTTCAGCAAGAACCACTATAGACTGTTAATTAACAGCATACATATTAACAGAGGTTATGTGTAATGTACAGTGGCTGCAATTTAATTTAGCAGCAGTACCTGTTTTATATTTCATTCATTCACACTGTTGAGCCTTTCTTTAAGCTCAGTGATATGATATTGCAGTGTTTCAGATCAAATGATTGCCTTCTGTTCTGTCAATGAGTATTGTTTGTTTCAACTTTTATTCTTGAAAATGCTCTCGTCTGGTCCCAGCACGGCAAGTAGGCTACAGTACAGTAGCTTGGAGGGTGGAGCACTTTGTCTCACTGAAGGCTCGTCAGCAAGGGAGGGTTGTCCTGAAAAACAACAACAAAATAATATATGTGATTAGGGTTGCGAGCGTGCGATGTCAACCAAATAGCCATTGCGGTGGTATTTATGAATTCATTAATTGGTTTATGAAGTAGCTGCGATAGGCTACTGTTTGGCTGCGACGCTGCACGTTCACAACCTGACAGCTGATCTCTGCATGAGAGACACCACTGGATAGGCTACTAATAAGTACAGTCAAGCGGCTGAACTAAGCACTATATCACTACCAGTAATATTGAAAGGCCAAAACAAATAACGTTAACGATACAGATCCTGACCAACAACGTGTGTGTTGCTGGCAGAAAACAGGGAGAATTACTGGCGGATAACGTTAGTTATCGTGTGGCTTTGAACCTAACGCTATTGGAGAGAGATAAACACAGCAGCAGCATGGATGTAATGGAAGCGACTTCATGCAAATAGGCGAGTTGAATTCACAGTTGAAGACCTGTTCATTACTCACATTGGGTTTAAAACAGGAAAGAATGTGAAAAACATTTTCCACAACACAAATTACTTCTGCTGAATCTGCTAGTCCGCCTCCCCAGTCTGAACTGCACTGACACTGTAGGCTACTTAGGGCGCGCTTGTTCAACAACACTTGCACCTCCCACGAGCGTTACGTTGAGTGGAATTGGCCTTTTTTACGATTAAATCTGCAAATTTGTAATTCAAACAGGTAATTAATCACGATGGTCCGATGAGGAAGGCTCAGAGGTCCGCCTCCCCTCCGCTATACTGCTTCTCTAACATACTTGGGTGCGTTCGTTTAATGCCGCCCGCACGTCCCCCTCGCTGGTTGACCAGTTTGCCTTTTTTATTATTCAATCTGCAATGCAGAGCATTTTGGTAAAGAAACCGCGTGCAATGTTGTTATGGTCAAACTTCCCCCACTTCACTATATCATGCAGTATTTGCGAGGGGTTTATATACACCCCATGGCTGTATGTGTAAAAAGTTATAGCTTTCTGGGAAATATCCAAACAGCTGGTGTTTGAACATTAACCTTAACATGAATTGAAACTCACTCACCTTGAATTATTGTAACGTTACAAGTCACTCTGTCTTTGAGGTGCTTCAAAGATGGAAATGTTTGGAACGAACGCACAGGTGACTTCCGCCTGTAGAGACTGCTCACACGTGCCACCTGGCGGCTCTTTTGCGCACTGCAGCTGCTGGTGAAGAAAAATACTCCGGGAAGCCGCGGCAGGCCACGGGAGGCCACGGGAGGCCGCTGCAATGCCGCAGCGTTGGGCCCTCCCAGTTCTGCAGACCACTGTATATATATATATATATACACACATATATATAGGCTATATATATATATATATACACACACACAGAAGTAGGAGACATCTTGTGTGTGTATATGTTATATATATATATATATATATATATACTTATTATAATAATATTATATACTAATTTTAATTATACTATATATATACTTATGTTCTTGTAGCCTACATATGTTAAAACTCCAGGTAGGCTACTGTAGGAGCAGAGCAGACACACACACAGTTCACGCAGGGACCTCTGTCCTCTTTTTACATTTAACATTATGGTTCTATAAAATAATTTTTAATTTGTAGATAATTTCAGATCTTTGGTTTCTTCCAAATCTCCTCCATCCATCCATCATTCCTTTTGGATCTGAAACAGTTGTTTGACTATAATACTTACATGACACTGCAGATGATTCATACAAATCATATGTAAATCACAACATGTAAATATAGCAGACACGTCTCTTGACCAAGGAGAACTGTGTGTTCTGTCCCAATGAAAGATCTTTTTGCTCTTCTGGCAACTGGACAAGGAGATTCCACAAACCAGCTGCTTAACAAGACATGACTCCATCCCATAATATCTCCTTCAATAGCCACCTTCACAGTATATTTATGCACTCATGTCTCCATTAGAGTCAGGAGCCTCCTCAACACCCCATCACACGCCTGCAACATCAAAAACAATGGAGACAAACATTGAATCATAACGTTTAGAACATGTTGAGAAGCCTCTACAGACCTATCATCACAGACCTGAAAGTAAAGCAGCGTCCTCCACTAGATGGCAGTAGAGCTCTATTGTTAGCGCGCGCGCTCTCTCTCTCTCTCTCTCTGACGGTACGTGCACATCTACAATGGTAAATTCGCTTTTCCGCTGTGTCGCAGCGTTTTGTGGGCGTGGAAACCAGCTTCCAGCTTGGAGCTGTAGCCTGTAGAAACGTTCTCAGGTCGAGCTACACAGGAGGGTGGGGGGAGGAAATGTGTAGGAAGAGCTGTCATTGGGTAGCTTCAAAGAAAGGTCCCGCCCTAGTCCCGCCCCGCGAGCGTGAAGCCGCTCGGAGACAAGCCGCCTCTAGTCTGCGACAGTGAAACGCTGTGGGCGGTTCCAGCGGCAGGGGGCGCGAGGCAAATTGACCAATCAGACACGGAAATAGAGCAAGACAGCCTATCAAGATGCAGCGTCAAAGCGTCTTCCACAGGAGGCAAGCCGCCGAGCGTTTCATGATGTGCACGTACCGTGACAGAGAGACTCTCGCGCTCTCTGTTGACAGAGACTTTCGCGCTCTCTCTCTACTGCGCGCGAGTCTCTTGCTCTCTCTAGTGCGCGCGAGTCTCTCTCGCTCTCTCTACTGCGCGCATCTCCCCCCCCCCCTCTCTCTCTCTCTCTCTCTGTCTCTGTCTCAACCTGCTTTACTGGCTTGTTGACAAGAACATTCCTGTGTTGCCAAAGTGAACGGATGTAAAAGAGAATCAATAAAAGACAAATATATTTGATGGAAATCAAAACAAAGAAATAGAAGATAGAAATGGATCATCAAAGTACATCAAGTGAGCATAAGATTGTCAAGACAAAGTATACAGTGAGTCATGTGTCATATAAATCCATACAAACAATGCAGACTAATACACTGCTTTATTTAAAGACAACAATAATGACATATTCAAGTCCACAAGTTATGTTTCAAACTACCGTATACAGATCAAACATTCTGTTTTTGTACAAGTGATGATAAAAAATGTTACTGTACACACACACACACACAAACATACAGACGCACGCACGCACACACACACACACACACACACACACACACAAACATACACACACACGCACGCACACACACACACACACACACAGACACACACACACACACACACACACACACACACACACACACACACTGTCTGTTCACAACCACATGAGCAATGAACTTGCATGCAAACACTATTCTGACTTTAGGTGTTTGTGTTTGTTCACAGTGTGTTTCTCTCTCACTCCTCTATCTGACACAGAGACACTGAATCACCAACAGACCAGAGCCCAAACCCAGGGTAAAGTGGTTCAGTGAATGAGGAGTGGAAAGTGTGGAGGTGAATCAGTTTGTCAGAGGAAACTGTGTAGAAGGACAGAGAGCCAGCAGGCCAGTCAAGATACACTGCGACTCTGTTAGAGAGAAAGGAGCGGGGGGGAGGTATGTCTGTGTCTCTCTTATTGTGCCAGGCAGTGTAACGATCAACAGAGCACCTCAGACTCCAGGACTTTTCATTACATCCAAGCACACAGTCAATACCCCATCCTCTCCTGCTGATTCCTCTGTAAGTCACTCCTATAACAACCTCTCCTTTCCTCTCCACCTCCCAGTAACAGCGACCAGTCAGACCATCTCTACACAGCAGCTGAGGAAAGATGTCAAATCTCTCTGGGTGATCAGGATATGGCTGCTTCTCTCTCACCCTCGTCACCTTTCTGTTGTCTTCAGACAGGAGGAGGCGTCTGTGTGCTGTGTTTGGGTCCAGTGTGAGATCACAGGCATCTGATGAGACAACAAGACTCGTTACAACACCAGCTTCTCATCTAATAAACATGTTTGTTTGTTTGTTTGTTTGTTGATTTATTAACAGTTCATTTCTCAGCAGTTTGATGATGTCACATGATGTCAGCCATCTTCCTGACTCACAGGATGTGAATGAATGGACGTCACAGACTGTGCTGTAGATGCACTTTCCTTCTCACTAGTTTAATGTGTTGCTTTGTTTTTATGAATCAAACTAAATAAAATACACACTTACATTTACTCACAACTTCAACTTTACGGCTTTTCAACCTCTGCACTCCACAATGTTCCACACTGGAGGAATAAACAGGGAAGAAGTCAGACCAGCAGATTCTCTTTAATGATGGAAACATGGACATTTAATAACCTTCAATATGAAGGATTTCCACTCATATCCTCCATTAAACATGAAATATATTCCTCATCTTCTCAGTGTGACAGAGAAAATGTGTGTGACTCTCAGTCTTCTAGCAGATGTTGTCTCTTCATACCTGAGAGTCTCCAGTCTCCAGGTTGGATCCTCCAGTCCAGCAGAGAGGAGCTTCACTGAGGCTTCTGGATGATTGTAGCTCAGGTCCAGCTCTCTCAGATGGGAGGGGTTGGAGCTCAGAGCTGAGGCCAGAGAAGCACAGCCTTCCTCTGAGAGCAGACAGTAAGACAACCTACACACACACACACACACACACACACACACACACACACACACACACACACACACACACACACACACACACACACATACACACACACACACACACACACACACACACACACACACACACACACACACACACACACTCTCTCTCTTTAATGGGGACTGTGGGGTAAAGTGCAGTGGTCTGCAGCAGAGGAGTTGAAACAACCTGACGTCGCACTGCAGTGGCCAATCACGTCAATGCACACACACACACACACACACACACACACACACACACACACACACACACACACACACACACACACACACTGTCTGTTCACAACCACATGAGCAATGAACTTGCATGCAAACATACATCTCTGTCCCTCTCTCTCTTTTTCTCTCTCTCTCTTTCTCTCTGTCCCTCTCTGTCTCTTTCTCTCTCTCTCTCTCTCTGTCAGTCTCTCTCTCTCCCTCTTTCTCTCCGTCCCTCTCTCTCTCGGCCTCCCTCTCTTTCTCTCTGTCCCTCTCTCTCTCTCTCTCTCTCCCTATTTCTCTCTTTCCCTCTCTCTCTCTCTCTCGCTATCCTTCTCTTTCTCTATGTCCCTCTCTCTCTCTCTCTCTCTATCTCTCCCTCTTTTGCTCTGTCCCTCGCTCTCTCTCTCTCTCCCCCCCTCTCTCTCCCTCTCTTTCTCTCTGTCCCTCTCTCTCTCGCTCTCCCTTTCTTTCTCTCTGTCTCTCTCTCGCTCTCCCTCTCTTTCTCTCTGTCCCTCTCTCTCTCTCGCTCCCGCTCTTTCTCTCTGTCCCTCTCTCTCTCTCTCTCTCGCTCCCCTTCTCTTTCTCTCCGTCCCTCTCTCTCTCTCTCCCTATTTCTCTCTGTCCCTCTCTTTCTCTCTGTCCCTCTCTCTCTCTCTCTCTCGCTCTCCTTCTCTTTCTCTATGTCTCTCTCTCTCTCTCTCTCTCTATCTATCCCTCTTTCTCTCTGTCCCTCGCTCTCTCTCTCCCCCCCTCTCTCTCCCTATTTCTCTCTGTCCCTCTCTCTTTCTCGCTGTCCCTCTCTCTCTCTCTCTCGCTCTCCTTCTCTTTCTCTATGTCTCTCTCTCTCTCTCTCTCTCTATCTCTCCCTCTTTCTCTCTGTCCCTTGCTCTCTCTCCCCCCCCCTCTCTCCCTCTCTGTCCCTCTCTCTCTCTCTTTCTCTCTCGCTCTCCCTCTCTTTCTCTCCCCCTCTCTTTCTCTCTGTCCCTCTCTCTCTCTTGCTCTCCCTCTCTTTCTCTCTCTCTCACTCTCCATCTCTTTCTCTCGGTCCATCTCTCTCCCTCTCTTTCTCTCTGTCCCTCTCTCTCTCTCTCGCTCTCCCTCTCTTTCTCTTTCTCTCTGTCCCTCTCTCTCTCTTTCTCTCTCTCTCCATCTCTTTCTCTCTCGCTCTCCATCTCTTTCTCTCTCCCTCTCTCTCTCTCTTTCTCTCTGTCCCTCTCTCTCTCCCTCTCTTTCTCTCTCTCTCTCTCTCTCTCTCCCTCTCTTTCTCTCTCTCCCTCTCTCTCTCTTTCTCTCTGTCCCTCTCTCTCTCCCTCTCTTTCTCTCTCTCTCTCTCTCTCTCTCTCCATCTCTTTCTCTCTCTCTCTCTCTCTCTCTCAACCTCTCTTTCTCTCTCATTTCCCCGTGGGTGCTGGGGTGACGGAGCACCCACAGATTCAGCACCTATGACACAGACACATGGTGGCAAGCTAAAGTTAGCTCGCTGGCTAATAAGAGTCAAGGTAACGTTAGATCCAAACTCTTCATACAGAAGCTACACAATTTGACTTTCAAAATAAAAGTGCTCATGTATTACTGCATGACTCACTACAGCATCAAACTGACTTTTCAAAGGCACAACATTATGTTCATTTAAAACAGGTTTCTATGCAAATGTGTTCTTTATTTATGGGGTATGACAATGACATGGGGTATTTCAGATCACACACACACACACACACACACACACACACACAGTCAGGGTCGGACTGGGACCAAAATTCGGCCCTGGCATTTGTGGTCTTCAGCAGCCCAACAAAGTGATGATGCCTGCACGCCCCACCACCCCCCTACCCCCCGCATATATAGACATTTTCCACATTCATTTTTGTCTTAGGCTTATAATGGACGTTGTTTGAATCACTTAAAAAAGAACTGTGTTCTAAATACTCGTGGAGTTTTGTTAGGCGTCTCTTGATCCTTGCTTGTCACAAAACTGTTGTCACTACTGGGTTTAGGTGAGTCTGATCTGTATGTTTACACCTTCTCTGCTCTCTTGCTGCTTCTGCATCCAGATGAGTTCAGTCTATTAGACCCATTTAAAATCAGCAACAATGTTTTTAATTTATATCCATGCTCATTATTATTGAACCATTGTAGATATTTCTCCCAGTGGTGTACTCTATGTGATACACAGGTATACACAGTGTACTCTATGTGATACACAGGTATACACAGTGTACTCTATGTGCTACACAGGTATACACAGTGTACTCTATGTGATACACAGGTATACACAGTATACTCTATGTGATACACAGGTATACACAGTGTACTCTATGTGATAGACAGGTATACACAGTGTACTCTATGTGATACACAGGTATACACAGTGTACTCTATGTGATACACAGGTATACACAGTGTACTCTATGTGATAGACAGGTATACACAGTGTACTCTATGTGATACACAGGTATATACAGTGTACTCTATGTGATACACAGGTATACACAGTGTACTCTATGTGATACACAGGTATACACAGTGTACTCTATGTGATACGCAGGTATACACAGTGTACTCTATGTGATACACAGGTATACACAGTGTACTCTATGTGATATGCAGGTATACACAGTGTACCCACTAGGAAAGCTCCAGGATTTGAGTATACCCACTTAAAATTGGGCAAGGATACAGTTATGTGACAGTTTTAGGCCTATATTATATAAAGAGAGAGAGAGAGAGAGAGAGATAGGTTCCCTATAGGCCAGTGATTATCAACCTCTTTCATATCAAGGAGCCCTCATTTAGTCCACATCAGGGCAACAGACCCCCATTTGATGAGATTTTGTCTCTCAAACCCAAATGTGAGAATATTTCTAGATGACTCTTGTCCAGAGCTCCTTGACTCTCTGTATTGTCGTTAAATAACAGTGAAACTATGATCGAAACAGTCATTGTGTTAACTTCATGTAAATGAAATAATAGACCTGCAGGCCCCCCCTGCTGTGTGTGATAACAAATCTCACTCCAAGCTGAAACTTACAGTAAACCCACTACAATTAATGACTACACCACTGATTTCACCAACAACTGTTGTAACTTAACTAACTACTCCTTTTGCAGCATAGACTAGGTACAGTGTAGATCACCAGCTGCATTTGACAGTGATGTACAGTGGTAGACACATCAATAAACGTGCCTTACCGCAAGCTGTGTATTGACGCGCGGCGGCATTAAAACTAATTGAGGTGTAGTTGCACCGTTGACCACCAGGTGTCCTCTGTGAGCATCCTTGAGATTTTTTGTGTTCCAGGTGAATGTGACACATTAGGGGCGCCGGGAAGAAAACAAAAGGTAATTACGCCAGCTAAATAGGCCCCAATATAGCGTTAAAATAAAATAAAAATGTAGGCTATCATGCAAAAAGTAGCCTATAATGTTAATTTAATTTCGGACCGTCTGAATATGTTTTATTTATAGAGAGCGAGGTGAACCAACAACAAGCAGAGAAAGAGAAACGGAGATCTGAGAGTTTCTTCATTGCACACTGTCACAAAGGCCCAACCGTGACAGCAGCGGAGCTGGATATATAATTTTTCAAAATGATTTACATGGACTGCGGGCGCTATTAGAAAAGGGTGATGGATTTGTCTTGTCAGCTGACATTTGCACAAGACGTTCAAGTGGCACACCGTTCTGTTAGGCTGTGATCACAGGGTCACCATACCGCTGATCGCATTTACCAAAAGTATGAAAGTGTGCTGAAGAATTGGAACGTGCAACGACGTGTTATTCGTGTCATATGCGGGGCAGGTGTTGAAACCGAAAGTGACTAGCGCCATCCAGCCTTGGCCTAGTTTCATTTAGTTTTAAAACTCGGATAACTTGTGTTTTGTAGCCTATATAGAGTAGACTATTTATTTCATTTTTATTTAGGCTATTTAGGCCTGTTATTGATGCATATAACAGAGTTTCTTCATTGCACACAAAGGCCGGTGTGAAAGAGCCTACAGCTGCAGAGGGCCAGACTAATAATAATAATAATAATATAGGCTACCATAAAAACAATAATATATGTTTTATTATAAATATCTGTATTATTATAAATAAAATAAAATAAAATAAATAACTCCCATAGCCTACACCTTAATCAAGTAGAGAATTGTTTATTGTTTATTATATTGTTTATTCATGTAGCCTAATTAAAAACATTTTCAATGATAGCCTGAGGTGTCTGACTGTTTTTAATCATTTACAAACGAAATAACCTTAAATTTGAGCTGAGTTGGTAGCCTACTTGGTTCGTTGTCTGTGTGTTTCAAATGAAACTATACGCTATTATAGGCTATTGCTTAAGTTTAAGGGATGCGGCCGAGCGCCGGTGAAGCGGATCTCTGCTGTTATTTGTAGTAAGCAATGCCCAGGCGTTTAAACACATTAAAAAATTAAAAAATATTTTTTTATTTTTTTGAGCGGAGCTGAGCGGTGAGCGTGAGCGGATGAAATGTGGGGAGTGGGGAGCGGTCTGGAGCGGAGCCGGCCCGGGCTCACAAGCACACATGACGCTGCGGCTGTTGGCAGTTTGAGACAATGCGTTCTTGAGGGTATTGCGCAATACCAGCGCAGAGGCCGCCTGCAGTAGGCTACACAAATAAAAAGCTCAGCTGCAGCCAATTGTGCTCTGGAGCTTTTCGCCATTTTTCGCCATAAATGTTCGTAAAGTAGCACTTATTGAAACCTACTACCCTGCTTGTAGGCATCAAAAGTAATCAGAAATTAATGCCTCTGCTTATGCAGAAATTAATGCTGGGATATGTGCCTTGTCAAGTTGACACGCTAACTGTATACCATCCGGGAGAAGATTCAGAGCTAGCAAACACAGGAACAACCGCTATACAAGGCCTCTTGCACTCCCCCCCCCCCCCACAGACAGGTTAGGCAGATTTGATTCACACAAAGGCAGGTTTCGATTGCTGTTTCACTGCCACTCCCCGTGAAATCAACTTTTACTGGGACATTTGATCTAAACTCTATCTAACTAAATATTCTGCCTTAAAATGTTTAAATAATGCTATAGCCAGACTTAAAAACGAAAACCCAATTTGAAGCCTCCAGAAGATTATTTTAGCCCGTTCTCATTCTCAATCTAATCATTTTCCTTAGCCTATCTGGCTGAGAGAAATAATACAGGCGATTAGGCTATAATGTGGGTTTGGCTACTCAGTTAAAAACAACAATAAATAAATAGTCAAATAAATAGATAAATAAATAAATAAAGCCCTGCTGGTCGGTTACTTAATTTATTTAGCCCCCCCCCCCCCCCCCTCCACACACACACACACACACACACACACACACACACACACACACACACACACACACACACACACACACACACAGGGGTGCTGCTGCTGTGTGTTTAGAAGGCTATTTTTATGTTGACATTTCTGTGTGAGTGAGAAACGGAGCTGAGAGGCCCTGATAGGCCGGCGACAGACTCATTGTTCCTTGATATGTGTGGCGGGAGAATGACACAATAGGGCCAGTATATAGGCTACAAGATGCACACACACACACACACACACACACACACACACACAGTCAAAATGCAAACACGTTTATTGTAAGAAAATGTTGAAATTAATGAAATTGCAATGTGTATAAATTGTAATAACACGTCAAAATAGTCACAATATGGCCTACAAAAAAAATGTAGGCTAAAAGTGGAAAAGAATATGGCCTATATTAACAAAAAAAATCAGTTCTCAGCCATACTGCTATAGTCTAGAGGGGGAACAAATAAAAGGAGCTGAATTGCCGTGGAGTGTGCAGCAGTTCATTAATGCGTTGATCATAGACTTCTCGTTTATAGGCTATTGCTTTAAGGGATGCGGCCGCGCGCCGGTCAAGCCGGCTGCTGTTATTTCTAGTAACAATGTACAAATACACACACAAAGGATACTGTTGGCAGAGTACATGAAACATTCCACCCCCCATCGCAAGTGATTTTATTCTGCATGTAGAATATTCAGCAGGAATGCACAAATGTCACACAAAGGAATAATAATAATAATAATAATAATAATAATAATAATAATAATAATAATAATAGGGAAATACAAGGCAGATTGTTCATTCATGTGTGTGTGTGTGTTCGCGCGTTGCTCGGCGAACACACTCGCCGCTGTGCGGCGAGCGCACAGCTCTGCTGTGTGTGTCACGGTACGTGCACATCTACAATGGCAAAATCGCTTTTCCGCTGTGTCGCAGCGTTTTGTGGGCGTGGAAACCAGCTTCCAGCTTGGAGCTGTAGCCTGTAGAAACCTTTTCAGGTCGAGGTACACAGGAGGGTGGGGGGAGGAAATGTGTAGGAAGAGCTGTCATTGGGTAGCTTCAACGAAAGGTCCCGCCCTAGTCCCGCCCCGCGAGCGTGAAGCCGCTCGGAGACAAGCCGCCTCTAGTCTGCGACAGTGAAACGCTGTGGGCGGTTCCAGCGGCAGGGGGCGCGAGGTAAATGGACCAATCAGACACGGAAATAGAGCAAGACAGCCTATCAAGATGCAGCGTCAAAGCGGCTTTCACAGGAGGCATGCCGCCGAGCGTTTCATGATGTGCACGTACCGTCAGTGTGTGTGTGTGTGCGCGCGTGCATGCACGCGTGTGTGTGATTCGAGTAAATCTTATGACGTGATAAGATCATTCATTTTAGCACCGCGCGCTCCGCTCTCTTCAATGAGGAAATGGAAATCCAGACCTTGTAGAAAAGTGTCGATTTTCGGGGTTAGGGTTGAAAGTAATTATCTCTCTTTTCAGAGGCACACAATTACGCACATAAGACACTAAATTTAACAGTTAATTTAATAGTTAGTGGATTTAATAGTTAGTTTGTGGATTTTGGGTTCCAGGGACTTTAATCATCAAGGGGAGAGACAAAACACGATTGATTGATTCGATTTCATAGGCTAATATGAGAATACCGCATATCAAACAGCTGCAGTCTGCATGGTAGCCTACTCTGTGTCTGTGTCCTTTGTGTTTGTGTGTGTGTGTGTGTGTGTGCGTGTGTGCGCGCGCGCGCGCGCCGTGCCCATTGTCTGAAAACATATTTTTATCAAACAATATAGGCCTACTCTGGTTAGTCTAAGGCTCTTTCACACCGGCCTTGAAAGCCAAAAAATGCAGGAAAAATAGGATTTGCGCCTCCGATGTGAAAGTCATGAACGCGCGTTGGTGGGTAAAGGTTGTCACAGCGCCATATTAGCGGACAACCCACCTCCACCTGAAAGCGTCGGAGCAGCAAGGCGGAACAGTGCCAATGTTTCATAAAAAATTACAGGTTGCAATTATAAATACAATAAATAAATCCCATAGGCCTACACCTTAAGCTCAGCTGCAGCCAATTGTGCTCTGGAGCT